>NW_011967239.1:450944-500629 GCF_000949405.1 Vollenhovia emeryi | reverse complement strand
AATTATTTTTACAATTCTCGCAGTTCTATTGAGAGTTCTGGGTAGCCCCTCAAGAGTTCTAAAGGAAATCCTAATGGCAAAATTAAATATTTCCAATACTTTTAGTGTTATCGCTGATTTCGAGTTTTCATTTTGTGAAGTTAGCATCCCCAAGTTTCAAATTTAACTTTTTTGGGTTAATTCGCCAGAACTATGTTTAAAATTTATAAGGAACTCTAGAACTCTTCGGGGTGCATTCAGAACTGTAAAAAAAAAATTATTTTTTGAGACATGAGGTGCCAACTTCACAGAGGTAGCTCCGACGCCGACGGATGATAATCGAGAAAGAAAAATACGAGCGCGGGAGGAACTTGGCAAACTTGGTTCAAATCGGACGAGCGGTATCTCGCAAAGTCAAACGGAATCTACGTAGCGAGACGAAATCCAAGTTGGATCCGACCTCGCGCAGCTCCCGACGATTTTATACGCGAGAATACGCCAACGGGAGGAGAATATACTCCGAGAGAGGGCTTCGTTTAAAAAGTTCCGCGAATAAACGACGAGATGAAAACAAACACCGAGGGACGGACGCGGGCGCGATGAGACCCTCGCGCTTCGCCGAGCGGACGCGCGAAAATAATTCGCTATTCGAGAGGTAGAAAAATCACCGCGGATCGTAATTGCGACGCAGTTGCTTACTCGACGCGTTACTCCCGCGATATCGCTGTAATTCGTTTCCGAGTTCTATCTCTCTCTCTCTCTCTCTCTCTCTCTCTCTCTCGGATTCGCAGCTCTGGGAGTCCCGTTATTCTTTAACAACAATAAGTACGGAACACGAACGGAATGCGGGAGTGGATCGGCAGGCGCGTAAAAGTTTTCTTTGTCGATTGTATCCCGTCGTCGGCTCGCGTTTGGTAAACTCCCGATTGATCTCGTTCCGCCGAGAGATTAAGGGCCCAGTTTCGCAAACATCGGTTAACTGTTAACTTAAATTAACAAACTTAAATATTTACTCCCAAGTCTGAGAGCAAATTCGGACAATCGAGTGTTAACGCTCGAAAATCGAGTGTTTTTTCCGTAAGAGTTTAGTCGACTCCCCTATCTCCTTCCGTCTTATCATCCAAGAAGAGAACGGAGAATCAATTAACCCTCGGTTAGCAGTTAACCGACGTTTGTGAAACTCGCGCCCTAGGGCCAGTTTGCGAAACCGAAAGGTTAATAGACTCTCTTCGAGACCGAGGACGATAAGACAGAAAAGAATAAGGGGATCGGCCGAACTCTGGCTAACAGCTGACCGATGTTTGCGAAACTGGCCCTTAATAGATGTCGAGACTTAGCGCAAGGCAGCGCTAAGCCGAAGAAGATACTTCTCGGCGTCTCGCATCGTCGACTCTCAGCGGCGTTTGCACTTCGCGCAATTAAATTCAATTAAAATTGAGATTTCCAGCGTGCTCGTGTCCCACCCGATATGCGCGCTCGTTCGAGTGACCCGCGCCGAAGGTCACAAATACGGTTAATAGCGCACGGTTAAAAAAAACTCGTGTGTGTGTGTTGAAGGGGAAAAACTGTCTCGCGTTTGTTTTGATTATTGCTTCAATGTAACGTACGACAGATACGTTGTTTTTGCAACATCTTTATGCGTTACGTTTATGTTAACGTGATAACTTGGCACTTTATAACGTATGTCGTTTTGAGTTTTTCTGACACGGCTATTTCACAAAATCAACCCAGACATGTAATATCGACGTTTCTTCAAAATTGTTTCCGACTATTTTCGAAAGTATTCGTACAGTTTGCTTATCCTGTCTGTTTTTTTTATGACATCACACTTACGGTTAAAGGAACGCAAACGTAAATGTGGAGTATAAGTGTTAACTAATTGATTATTTGTCAAAAAACAACACGCGCGACGAATGGTATTTCAACTTAAAGCTTCGAGTGGACTTTTTGGGACGTGTGAAAAATGTTAACATTAACATTTGATTTTTTACCGTGTACATTTATCGCACGACAATTTCTCAAGCGTGCCCTGAGTCTCCAGAACGAATCTATTCGTCAGTCGACACGCTTGAAAAAATTGTCGCGCGACAATATCAGATTAAAGAGAAAAGTTCAAGATACCGAATGATTGCCTCTCGTAAGATATTGTACAATTAATCTCGCGGCATTTTTTCAAGATAAATTGTCGGTATAATTTTCCGAGATAACCGAGTGCGGTTTGCATGACTTGTGAAAATTGCCGACTCTGAAAAAGTCACAAATAAAGAAGAAAAAGATACCGAGTGTTTTCTCCAAGATATTCCTCTTGAATCGATCCTAACTCGAGGACTTTTGCAAGCGAAATTCTCGTAAAATAACAGCGCGAGATCGCGACTTTTAAACTATCGTCTATTCGAAAAAGTTACAGATAAAGTGAAAAGCCGAGGCGATTGTCTTTCAGAAAACACGTCGACTCGATCCGCGTAAAGAATCTTTCGGCGAGCTGGAGAGGAAACGTTCGTGCCGAAATAACAAAGCGAGACTACGACTTTGAAAACTTTTGCCGGCTAGAGATTTTCGCGAATAAACAGCGGCGTCGTCTCTCGCTTGTTTCCCAATGCTCGTTAGCCGCCTCAGCTCGCGGCTAATTTCAGAGATATCTAATAGCGAAATACGAAAGATTATGGCGGAGGGACGGCGTTTCCTCTCGCCGAGGCAAACCGGATTCCGACGGCGATCACACGCGTCACAGGCCCGGCCGACAGCGCCGAAACCGCCTCAAACAAATCCGAAATGCGCGAGCGTATCCGCGAGCAAACAAACCGGGCGCGTCCCGTACGATTTGAGGCATCGGCCGTCACGAGTCGTTGCACTTTTCCATGGCCAACAGGTGGTAGCGGCTCCGCTCCGGGAGCGAGAAAACGCCGCCGAAAGGGACTCCGAAAGATACGGCGCGCTGGCGCCGCGACAAGAGAACAAATGCACGCACGTACCTTGAAGATCCGATGAATCACGACGCTCCTGGTCCGACGAGGCTGAGGTCCTTCGGCTCCTTGCGTCCCTGTCCCTCGCACGGCCGCCACTCCGTTGGTCCGGGAAGAAGGACTACCCTCGGTGCGATCCTCCTGAACTCGGGCACAGAATGTTTCACACGATACCCCGATACGCGGCACCAGAGACCGTTGGCGACGGACACACGCGAACCTGTCGCGCCGCGACGCGCGACTGTTACGAGCGTTTCGTATTCGCGTGAGACGGGGACGGGAGGTGCGAAATCGCGCAACGCGACGGCGCGACGCAACGAGAGCAAACGGTTGCGGGCTACGCGACGCGCAGATGAAACATGGAGTGGGACGGGAGCCGCGGTGCGAACGTTCGGCGACTGTAACACGAATGGCGGCGGAGACGGCCGAGCGCCGGCGGCGGCGGCAGCGGCGGCGGCGGCGCACGAGCGGCGACGAAGTCGGCCGAGCGCGACTGCGGCGGCGACGGCGGTTCGCGGCTCTGCGCATGAGCGGTGGTGGGGGTAGCCGCCGCGCTGCCGAACGGTCAGACGGCGGGCGAACGTGTTGGGACATTTTCGGGCGCATCACGCTCTTCGCTCTGCGCTCTGAGTCGCTATACTAGAGTAGGACTGGCGATTTCCTTGGAAGGCTTCGACACTCGAACTTTCGAAGCTTCAATATCAAACATGCCTTTTTTAAATAGGGACTAACACGCAGCGCGCGCTAACGAAAATGAAACAACAAATTGAAATAGATATATATATATATGTGTATATAATATTTTTGAGTTGTACACATTACTTACAAATGATTAGAGATTAACTATAAAATCTTCATATTCTGATCCTTCAACGATGATTATATTTCTATAACAGAAAACAATCTCCATGATTATGTTGTAGAGTTCTAAAATCGGAAATCGTTTAGACGAATTCAATCCTGAATGTTTCATGAAAAAAACATTTTAAATGTAAATTTATAAAACGATACAATTTCAATACAATTATCTTGTGGATAATTTTTACAATATCTGTGAGTCAAGGCATACGGTAACCTACGTACGAATATATTAGACCAAGCCCTGATAAGAGAATTTACATAATATATATTAAGATTTGATATGATTTTCAGTATTATTGCAGCGTAACCAACAATTTTTGTAATATGTATTGTAAATGTAATTGAATTACCTTTATGTAAATTTCGTTGCGTGATACAATAAAAAAATATTGTATATCATTTTATCTAACGCTAAAGGTAGGATATCTTAAAACGAACAATACTACAGATTTAGTTATTCGTTGCACATAGTTGATGATAAAAATGCCCCGCGCACATTGACCCTACACAAAATTAATATGCAGAACCATAATTGTACCCAAAGAGAGATAAGAGAATCTTTACAATTTAAATAATACTTGATTTACCCAATCAGAAATATTCCTCTTTGAGAATATTTCTTGACAAGACTATCGACACTTTTGTTTGTCACCACGCTGTTCCCTTTACATATAACATTACATTTTTGGTCCGTTTTATATTGCTGTACAATACTTCGATATCCGATCGCGTCTTCTAACTGCATAGCCAATTTGAGAAGCTAATCGTCGCTACGTAAAAGAATAAAACGCCATATTTCTTACTGTAAAAGCGGTAGACGCTGTCTTTTTGTAAGTACTGCGTCGATACCGCGCATCCTTTGTTCAAGTTTGTTGCGTTTTTCTCGCACAGTACTATTCTAATTTGCTATCCTAGTACTTAAAATAGGAAGAAATCCTCCCTTTTTATCTGTATAACATAGCAAAAGTCCACACACATTACTTAATCTATTTAATATCTACATAAACTATCTAGTTCGTATAATACAAATTCGTCCTCTACGTCAACTCGTCCGTGCATAGTTTCCTCTCCTCCTCTACTCGTTGCCGAGTGCGATTAAAAGCCTCCGTTTTCACGAAATCCACGGTTTTGTACACTGTCGTATTCGGCAGGGTCTGCGCGGACGGTAACGTCGAGGAAGTAAAGTCTGTCGCTTCCAAGTCGAGATCCAGATATTGCAGCACCACCAGGCGATTCGACGCCGGAATGAACGAGTTCTGATCTTGATAATAGTATATCTAGAAATCGAATTACGCATATGAAATCACATATCGTGCCACGTCACCCTGTAACGGCTAAGATTACGCGCGATTCTTAGAATCGTTCTACAAACCTCCTCTTTATCCTCGAACGCGTTATTGTCTTCGTCCGACGTCGATTGATGACGTGTCGAGTGCGACGGAGGCGTCGGACTGGGCGCCGCCCGCATTCTTCCTCTTCCAGGGGGAGACGCTAATTGTAGATGAGGTGCTGCTAGAAAAATTACGCGTCAAATATACTTCCTTTAATGCCGTACATACAAAGAGAGGGGTGGGAAGAAAGGAAATCTTACCCTCCACCGGCGACTTATTCAATGGCTTCAGCTTCCTGTTGATGCTCGGTGGCTCGGCCGGAGAGTGTTCGGCGGAGCTCACGTCGTATAGCGCGATTGTCGGACCCGGTGACGGTTCGTTGCTTACGATAGACATCGAGTCGCTGGTCTTCCTCCCTGGTTTTAGCTCTCTGTACACCATCGGCGGAGGCGGCGCCATGGTGGTCGGTACACCGCTCGAGCCGTCTCGCACGAGGGGACTCGGTAGATTCGAATACGGCACCGTGGCCGCGTTCTCGGAACGCGGACTCGACGGCTCGTCCACGTGGAAGTCGTAGCGGAACACGTTCTGCGTCTCGTCGTTGATTGTGCTCGGCGCGGCGTTCGAGTAGAAATGTTTGGACGACTGATCGACCGCCGCCGTATTATTCTCGACAGTCGTTTGCGCTGCTTGCGGTTGATGAGATCTCGGAAAGTCGTACGACTCGTCCGTTACGGCGCCCGTTATTATCATCACGGCAGCAGCGGGCGTCGTCGGCGCCGGCGTTGCCGGTGTACTCGGTTTCGAACTCTCGGTGGCACCGTCCAGATTCAGGTAGTTGTGACCGGGATTTTCAGGCAACATATGAGGCGGCTTCGGTGGTCTGGGCGGTGCTGGTAACTTCTCCACGGCCGGTGGCACCGCGGAATCGATCCGGAGCTTGCCGAAGCGTTTTCTCACGCTCCACGGGCCGATCTCGTGGTCGCCCGGGCCGTGAGGTTGTCGCGAATCACCTGCCAACGATTTCATCTCGTTAGCGACGATAAGAGAAACGAATATTGAATCACGCGCATTGTCAAACACCCACCCGTTGAGGGAAGCGTGTCCCAATTCGTGCTCGTCATAGACGCCGTCCATTCGTCGTCGGTGAAGACGCTCTCCGCGTCTGTCGTCGTGGGCGACCGCGGCGGTGAAGGCGCCAATCTCCTCGGGGCGTCGTAATGCTCGGGTCCCTGTCCGAGGGCTGAACTCAGGGAGCTGGTGTCGTTGAGCCGACGGCCGGAAATGCACTCGCTAATAGGAATGTAGGGACCGGAGATCGTGCTAGTAGGCGAAATCGGCGGGGATTCTTGAGACTCGTATTGAAACACTGGAAGAAAAATTTATGTGTGCTGCTGTCAAAGTTCGCCTTCAACGATCTACAATTCCTGTCTAGATTTCTGGATAGAACCCTACTTATAATTTTATCCGCACTGCAACACGCGCATGTACTTAAATATATGTTTCGTATTCCAATTCGTTGAGCGGTTGCATTGCCAACAAATCCTGGCCGCTGACATGAATTATAGATCGTCTAAAGAATATTTATAGCAACAGATTGATACGAGATGGAAGCTGAAATTCCATTACTTTGTTGGTCTTCATCCTGAGTGTACGCCTTTAAACCGCAAACTTGGCACACGGCATCCACCCATTTGTTCATATCCGCTTCGTTCTCGGCAACCAAATAATAGATCCTCTTTGGCGTCTTCACATTGAACATGTACTGATACTTTTGTTTGCGATTTTCGAATCGAAGACCCGCGTCCACCTGTGACAGATAGTATCGCTAAGTATCCGTAGCCCGTGGGAACAGGCTTTACAAAGATAATTGTGACAAGCACCTGCTCGCACTGATCCAAATCGATACAACCCTTGAGCTTGCGGCAGCGTCTGTCCGTGTAATACTCGAGAAAGTATTGACCAGGCAGTTCACCGCTGTGACGAAGGGCAAACCACCGTTTCCTCCATCTCTGTAAGAAAAAGATATTAAAGATAAGACTATTTACCCTCGGTTCAAACTTGGCATTAATCGTGGCACGGCCTATCGATAAAATCCCGATGAACGTGCTACGCCGCTTATCGCGAGAGCGGTATTGTCCCTCGGAGGCGCGGGTCGCAGAGGTGACCGAGAGCAGCAGGAAGAAGAAAAATGTCGCGTACGACTGCTCGAAAATTAGGTTAGGTCGCGGTATCCCCCTCGCGCGAGCAGCCAGCTGCGACTCTCGTCTTGCCAGACTGGCGCTCGAATATTCCACGGGAGACGAAGCGAGCGTTCCGTAGCCCGCGGCCGATTCCCCTCGCGGACAAAACGCAAGGTGGATCTGGCGAGCCACGGACGTAAACAATGGCCAGGCCGTCCCGTCTGGCAGCCCCGTGGACGACGAGATCCGCGGTACGCGACGCGCCAATTCGTCCCGCGCTCGATACCGACCGCTCTCCAGAGCTTCGTGGGCGGCGACTTGATGAGCCAGCCTTCGTGGACGATCTCCTGGGACGTCTTGAGCACCTCCATCTCTCGCTACGCCCGGGAGAGATGGCGATCAGGGTGGCGTGATCGCCCGCCTCGTCAAGCGATCTGCGAGCTCAGCGGCGCGGGGGCATCCTGGAGGACGCGCGCGAGGAACCACCGACGACGGGGATGACGACGACGACGCGCCCGCCGTCCATTCGTCTATTTTAGGCCCCGACGGCGCAACACGGCGAAACCGCGGACGAACGACGACACGATCCCTCACGTACGCAACGACTGGCTACTCCCTCCCCCACCTCTTTCTCTCACCCTCTCTCTCTCTTTCTCGCGCGCACGAGCGAGGGCACCGATACGCGGAGTGAATGGCGCGAGGAGACGAACCGACACGGAGCAGCCCGCAACGGGACACTGCGGCGCGCACAAAGGCGCGCGTCAACGGCGACGGGACGGTCCCCGTACTCTCCGTCGCGCTTTGTCCCGTCCACCGCGTGCCACCACCACCGCCCGTCGTGTCGCGGCCACGCGTGTGCCGAGGCTCGCGCGAGTGACACGACATGACACACGCTCCGCGCGGGGACCGTCCGCGATGACAGTGCGGTGACGTACGTGCTTCCGCGGCCGCCCGAGTCCGCGATTAGGCGTTGCCGCCGCGTCGCTCCGATATCCCGCGATATCTCGCCCTCCGGTCGCAGAGAAAGGCTGATGGCAGACAACTATCCGTAAACGCTTAAGACTGCTTAGTCGTAGACGTAGGGCAAGGCAGAGAGAAACGTAAGTCGTGAAAGACTACTGTATACGACTTACGTTTCTCTTTGCCTTGCCCTACGTCTACGACTGAGACAGTCTTAAGGCCCGGTCTACAATGAGTTGTTAGTCGTTAGTCAGAAGTCGGAACTATACATATGTCGGTCCTTTTTCTTCCATCCAGAAAGGAAAAGGATCAACATATAGTTGCGACTTCTGACTAACGACTAACGAATGTTCGCGAATTGTACAAACGAAAGACGTAAACGAAAGATTCGCCAATTGCCTGATGTCTGAGGAAACTCCATTTTCTCCATTCTTTCTAATTATTATTATATAATTATATAATATATATTATTATATAAATTATTATATATAATTTCTTTTGAATTAGTTCAAAAAGTAAAAATGGGCGTAAGAGCGTACAAATAACGGAATGTGACAACAAATCAATTCGCCTTCATTTATTACAGAGCATAGGTATGATAGAAAAACTTTTCTCTCCTCACACGTGTCTTACGCCAGCCGAGAAAAGTCAAATAGCAAGTCCGCGAACGTGGCTCTTTCGAATTCTAAAGTTCTACAAATGCGAGATATACGCGTCAGTTGGTAAAGGGTGCTGTAAAAAGGAGAGAGGGAAAGAGGGTCTCACCTCCGTTTCTTGTGCATCAAGAGTCGCACACTGTACGAAAGGTGGAAAATAAAAATAGGATGTATTTTCACGATTCTTTCAATAATCACAAACTCACAATCAACTTATATATATTGCTTTTATTTATAAATAGCAAGTTTTTCACACAAGAAATATCCGTTCTGCGTTTTCAAAAACTATAAAAGCGACGGTAGTAAAAGTTGCGGAACATGGCGGGCATTGTCCGGCTCATCAAAATTAATACTTTTTTGTTCATATAAAATCACTTTCCCGAGCGTGCTAGCAGCCTGTTGTAAATTCCTATTTTTTGGATGTGGCGATGGCAATCTATCCAATCACAGCAACGGTATCGGTCAATTATGAGGGAAAGAACAAATTCAACGTCCTGACGCCAGGTTTTATCGCAACTTCAGTCATCACGGTAACGTTTGGGGTCTGTTCATCTGTTGTCCAGTCTGCATTTCAGCTACAGGGCCTACAGATCCCCGGTTGGCCTCGTATTCATCACAGCCATTCGCTTTCTATACGAGTAAACGACGAACGTTTTTGATATATAGGGTATATAGATACAGAAATAGGTAGACAAGTTTATTTAAATGTAAAAAAATTAACGAAAAAATGTTCATACACTCACTCGTTGTTTGATAAGAGCAACCATCAACGGTGGATTGCTCTTGAGTATTTGGAGCATTTGGTTCTACTGATCGGGCGTGTGCGGACTCCTGAGAGTCTGCATCAGCTGTTGAAGAGCATGCTTCTGCATGTTGCTTGTCTGTGGACCGACCTGTCCAACCGGTCCGATCACGCCCGGTTGCCGCGGCATTTGTGCACCCATTGGTTGAGCCTGATGATGATGCTGCTGCTGCTGCTGTTGCTGCTGCATCAAATGTTGCTGCTGCATCAGCTGTTGCTGCTGCATCAGCTGTTGCGGCGTCTGCTGTCGCGCCAAATTGGGATTTTGTTGCATCACCGTATTTGATTGATACCTGCTGAGTTGAAAAAAATACTCACAAAATGCGCCGTTTTTCCAGTTACAATTCATTAGTTAAAGTTACTGATGAGGTGAGTCAGAAAGACATAAAAAAAGGTGTGAATTTAGTAGATACCTTGCCGTCCAATGATCCATCGGTATGAGATGCGTGCCGCTGGGATTCGGCATCTGAACCGGCAACGGGCGTTGCATCTGCGGCGGCGGCATCACCCCACCCGTTTGGCCGCCCACGCCGACACCACCGACAGGCGTCACCTTGCCGAAACTGTGCAGCGCCTGTTGCCTCGCTGCTTCTTCCTGCACCTGCTTCACCACCTGTAGAACATGTGCAGGAGGCGCCTGCGTCCCGGGTTTCAATCCAATACCTGGTTGATGCGGCGTCGGCAAACTCGACGTGCTGACGCCTGGTTTCATCGCGACTCCAGTCGTCATGGCAACGTTTGAGGTCTGTTGTCCAGCCTGCATTGCGGTTACAGGTCCGGTTGGCCTCGTATTCATCACAGCCATTCGCCTCCTATGCGAGTAAACGACCAACGTTTTTGATATATAGCGTATATAGATACAGAGATAGGTAGACAAGTTTAAGTGTAAAAAATTAACGAAAATGTAAAATAACTTGAAACGATATATTATTTAGAGAGGAAGCGATTAAAAGTCAAGGAATAAGTCTTATACGCAAATTGAAAAACGTAGAGACAATATATAAGGACATGCGAAAAAGTTAAATATATTCACTTGTCTCAGTTTAGATAGAGTATTCTGCAATTCGCTATTTAACAAATGTCGATAGAACAATGCTTGAAAGAAGGCTATAGAATGTATATTTTAATTTGCATTAGCGTAAGACGAACGGAAAAAATAGACGATTCCAATAACCTGAGCAGTTGCGCCTGTTGTAATCGTTGCTGCAATTGTTGCTGCTTTATCTTGTGCTTGATGTTGGAGCAGAATGGAACGAGACACTTGGTCTCTTGGCAGTGTCTTGCGTGATAACAACACAGCGCAATCAGCTGTTTACATATAGGACAACCGCCATTTGTCTTTCTTTTGCAGTTCTTCGTATGCATCACTACTCGCTTCATTTTCTGGCAACTTGGTAAACGACAGTTGGCGTCTCTGCACTGGCAGGCATGCACCAAAGATTGAATGCATCTTTGTATCGATAATTTCCTAACCTCCTACATTGCAGAAACGAGAAAAGTATAAGTACATGTAACATCTGCAATATTTTATAACAACTACAACATGGATATTTTTGGAAGAAGCCGACAAGTTACCTGTAGATTTGTCTCTTCTGCAGCCGCCGACGAAGAGCCAGTGTTGGACATAAGATTGTTCGTAACAGGCGTTGAAACGTCCGACAGACGTTGCGATGCAGACGCAGAGGTACCGCCTAAGGACTCCGACAATGCCACCGTCAAATTAGTTTGGTTCGTTGGCGTCATGTTGCGCATTATTTCAACCATACGAGACATCCACATGTTCCGTGGCAGGTCATCCACCTTAGCCTTGACGAGAACGCGGCACATCGGACAGCGTAACTCATGAGAGGTGCTAACAATCATCTCCAAGCACTTCTCGCAGAACGTGTGCTGGCACGGCAGCATCTTGTTAAACGGGCTGAGCTGCTCCAGACACACCGAGCACTCAACCAATTCGCTCAGCATACTCTCCGCCGTCAAGCGATTCTTCAGTCGCATTCTTTTCGCCACTCCTCCTTTACAGTCCATCTAAACCTTACTCGCGATCCACCAACGTGCGTCTTATCTTCGGTGAAAAAAAATATTATTACTGGTTTATCGAGCAATGAGAAATCCTCGGAATTCCCCAGTACAGCAAGAGGTTTGTTTCCTGTTCCCGCACTGGTGAACTAGTGTGGTAAGCTAGACTGAGAAAAAATATACCTACTCCAATTTATTGCACCAGTGTAGCAATAGGCCTTTGGTCTTTACCTATCACGTGTCTCGTAACGTCTATAACGTAGAGAAAGATGTATGATACTTGCGCACGAGAATCTAAAGCGTCGTCTACAATAAGGCTAAAGCCTCCGCTACAATGATTCTCGGTTCTGTCTACAATGGTCGTAGTCGTAAGAATAATCGACTGCGATTGGCCAATTCTTATCGAGCGACTACGACTACGACCATTGTAGACAGAACCGAGAATCATTGTAGCGGAGGCTTAAGGCCACATGGATTGATTTTTCCGCGTAACGCGTATCGCGTAACGAATCATATCGTTCATTCTTTTGGAATGTTCCAACGGAAATGTCAATCGTCGTAATTCATTGGTTACGCGATACGCGTTACGCGGAAAATATCAATCCATGTGGCCGCACCCTAAAGCGGCGTCTACAATAACCGGCGTGGAGTAAGAAGTAAAGCCTCCGCTATAATGATTCTCGGTTCTGTCTACAATGGTCGTAGTCGTAAAAATAATCGACTGCGATTGGTCAATTCAGTCAGAACGACTACGACTACGACCATTGTAGACAGAACCGAGAATCATTGTAGCGGAGGCTTAAGCGTAGGCGTAAGAGAGCTACTTCCGGTTTAATAGAGCTGGAGTAAGGGCGTAAGCGAAATGAATTATTTTTATTTCTTACGCCTACTCTTACTCTTACGCCTTTTCACGCATGCCTACAACACCTACTTCACCGTATTGTAGATTGAGTCGGCGTAAACAGCTTACGCCAAAAATGTTACTCCTACTCCTACTTCTTACTCCACGCTTACGCCGGTTATTGTAGACGACGCTTTATCATTGACCTTTGATATAGACATGCAGGAGGAATTTGCCTTTGTTTCTTATAAGCCGTAAGTATCTCTTCTTCTTCTAATTATAACGCCCGGCTCCTGATAAATGTAGGTATAGCTGACACGGCCACGACGAACTACAATAGATGTTGTAGAATTATAGACGATTAATTGGTGATATACAAAGCGAGGGCCCCGACTATCGGGTCTCGCGCGGGATGATGCAACCCGCGAGTCCACGGAACCTAAAGGCTGGTCTACAATACATGGAGTAAGCTGGAGTAAGCTGGAGTAAGCTGGAGTAAGGAGTAGGAGTAAGGAAATAAATCCATTTTATTTCTTACTCCTTACTCCAGCTTACTCCATGTATTGTAGACCAGCCTTCAGGGATCCACGAAGCTAAACGCGAGACCTAAGCGAAAACCGCGAAACACCTAGCTACTATCTCTATCTACTCACACAACCCTACTCCTAACCTTGAACTTCGCCTAACGATTCTCTTTGCTCTTCACTCTTACGAGCTACGCAAGCACACCCGAACCCTAACGACGCTGTGGTACGAATGAGCGAGAAACGAGCGAAATAGTGTCGGGTCGAAAGTTCGACTGTTCGAGACGACGTTGCGCGCGCATGCGCAGAGGGGGAGCCGCCGATGACGACGCGACCGATGATTGGCCGAACGGCGCGGTAGCCGCGTACTTTCCCCGAAGGGCGGTATTCCTTGTAGAAATTTTTCTTCTATCCTTCTTCGGCGCGTAACGAACGACGAGGATAGACGCTGTCTAGCAGCGTAGATTTATACTTCTGCAAACATCCCAAGCATTAGCCAAATGTCCTTATCTGCGTCGTCTTTAGACGATCGTACGTTGAGATCCCGTACGTTGAGCCCGGACGTTGAACCCGCCCGCCTTTTATCTTCGTCGTTCGTTACGCGCCGAAGAAGGATAGAAGAAAAAATTCCACAAGGAATTCTTCTTCTTCTGGTAATGGCACTCGGCGCCCAGCAACGGCTGCCGACACGGCCAATACGAGTCGTTCCTTACACGCTAAAAGAAGGAGAATTTATTCCACAAAGAACACCGCCCTACGGGGAAACTACGCGGTTGCCGTGCTCTTATATAAAGGATTTATAATATCCTATCTAGTACTATAATAAATATTTGCGGTAAATTAAAAATAAATATTTGTCAAATATTTACAAATGTTATTTGTTAGGATCTCCAGATCCTTTTTCAGAGCATTTCTGATATATTTTTCAACCATTTTTAAGATATTTATAATATATTTTTATGATCTAAAATTGCAAAAGTATATATGCAATGTTCTGGGACTCGAGTTCAACCTAAATAGCAACGTTATTTGTCGTCATTTTGACGCCGAAATGTTCAAAATGTTCTAGTAAATGACAAAATGACGATAAATAACATTAGTTTGCTATTTGGGAACACCACAGACACAACCGCAAGCACCAAGGAGAAAAGCAGGAGAAAATAAAAGTAAGTGGAAAAAAAGATTGGTTTTTAATAGTGAAATGATTACATGATAGGATAGGTAGTATAGGTATAAAACATATTTAAAAATAAGACGTTGATATTTTGAATAAAATAGCGTAAGGTAACTAGCGATAAGATAAATGTAGCTTGAACAAAATTTAAAGTCATTTCGAGGCCGTGTCCCGACTACTTCGAGCGGTGAAGAATTTGCTAGTTGCCCGGACTCGTTCAGTCCGAACAGTGTTTGCATGTTAACGGACTGTTGTACATTGGTTGCAGCTACCGATGCGACGAATATGAGTGTGGTCGTGGATACCTTCCGATTACCGCCTACTGCGACCGTACCGGGATCGGAATTTTAAGGAATTAATACGTTTAGAGCGACGTCTTATTTGTTGTACAACACCGACTACGGATTCTTCTGGTGCAGCTGAAACATACATGGGCGCCCATCGCGTGTTGCTTTTCGCGGAAAAATTTATACAAGTCGTATTTGCTATTTTTAACAGAATAGAAAAATAAAATATAACGAAGTATACTTTTCGTATGCTAGGTCCATGGTATATAGACGTATAAATAAATTATATAAAATGTTTTAAATTTAAAAGAGAAATCCAACCAGTTGATAGATTTTTATAATAAAACGCAATTCGCTCTGTGTTTGAGGTTGCGCTAATCTAACGTTGCCCAGAGGCCTTAGAAACTCCAACAGTATTAGAGGATGAGTATCCGCCACTCTAATGTCCCTACTATCGCTTTGGTCAGGTGAGAGTCCCGGTGTTGTTGTCAGTAATTGAGGAATGGCTGAATGGCCATTGTTGGTATCGTTCCGAGTTGACTCATGCTTGGCGAATGACTTCTTAATGTAGGTGGTACCGCCCCGACAGGATTCGACGCCCCTGGCATAATGGTACCTACATTTGAAGGTGCGCATTGTCTTAGTCCAGGACCAGATGTTCCTGGTGGTGGTTGCTGCTGCTGCTGCTGCTGAGCTTGTAGCTGCTGTTGTTCCTTTCGCTTTTGTCGTTTCTCGTCTACGTTATTAGATAAATCGTTCCTATACACACACATATATATATATATATATATATATAGATACATTATTTCGGTTAACTAGTAAAATAAAAAAATTTTACTTTTAAAAAATCGGTTAATTGAAATATTGTTCTTTTTTAATTAAAGAATAGTTATTAAAAAATTGATTAATTAAACACTTCTAGAAAACTAAAGAATATTTTAACATGGAAATGTTGTTACATACCAAGTTCTTTGTGAATCTTGTAAATTTCCTCAGCTAGCAGATGATAATATTCCGTTCGAGAGTTGGCTATTTCGTACATGTCACCTTCCACCTTCCTTGCGTACGCGACCACCTGGTGCATTCTATTATCGAGCCTAGCTTGTGGATCGGGAGTCGGAAATATTGCTTTAACTCTGAGAAAACAAGAAAATAAGCTATATGTAAGCGTATATAATAAGCAGACGTGCTGAATCGCGAGTTACGAAAGAGGATGTGCCATTGCATACATATATGATAAAACTCTTACTAACAATTTATGAACCAGATGGTTCCTGAGCTCTGGAGTGACAGAGAGATGCCACTCCTTCGTTCCTTGCACCGGCGTCGCTGTGACTTGACCGGGTTGAAGACCGCCTGGAAGCTGTAGATTCGCTAATCTATTTTCCCTGCCTATTGCGCTAGGTTGCCCGGACTCGTTCAGTCCGAACAGTGTTTGCATATTAACGGACTGCTGTATATTGGCAGCGGCCGCTGCTGCGGCGGATGATGGTCCGGTCGTGGGTACCGTCTGATTGCCGGCTACCCCGACCGTACTAGGATCGGAATTTAAAGAAAGAGATACGTTCGGAGCGACTACTTGTTGTCCGGCACCGACTACGGATCGTCCCGGTGCAGCTGAAACACACATGGGCGCCCATAGCTTGTTGTTTTCCACGCAAAAGTCTATACAAATCATACTTTGTATTTTTAACAGTACAAAAAATAATATAACAAAGTATATCTTTCGTATACTAGGTCCATAATACACAAACGTATAAATAAATTTTATAAAATGTGTTAAAATTAAGAAAGAAAGAGATCTAAGTGCATACAAATGTAACACCACCTGCTGCTGTATCAGTCTACACTTCTCAGAATCAGGCGTTGATTTTGTGCCTAAACGCACCAAATGAAGTTCGCATTGAGCGAAGACGCGACACAAGTAACACGACTTACAACAGTGCGAGGTAAACTTACCCGTTGGAGCGCCAGTACCAGTCATTTGCCCTTGCGTAGCTTGCTGCGAACCTGGCTGCCCTTCAGTCAGCGCACCCGATTGAGGTTGAGCCAGGCTCGATGTCGACTGTGCCTGTTGCGCTGCAGAGATGCTGTCTGAGGACTCCGACGATGGCCCTGCCAAATTAGTTTGGTTCGTTGGCGTCACGTTGCACATTACTTCAAGCATACGACACAGCCACATGTTCCGTGGCAGTTCATCCACCTTAACCTTGACGAGAAGGCGGCACATCGGACAGCGTAACTCATGAGAGGTGCTAACAATCGTCTCCAGGCACTTCTCGCAGAACGTGTGCTGGCACGGCAGCATCTTGTTGAACGGGCTGAGCTGCTCCAGACACACCGAGCACTTAAACAATTCGCTCAGCATACTCTCCGCCGTAAAGGGATTCTTCGGTCGCTTTCTCTTCGCCACTCCTCGCTTACGGTGCATCTTCATCTTACTCGCGATCCACCGACGTGCGTCTTGTCTTGTCTTCGGTGAAGAAAAAAAATTAATGGTTTATCGGGCAATGAGAAATGCTCGGAATTCCCCAGTACAGCAAGAGGTTTGTTTTCTGTTCCCGCACTGGTGAACTAGTGCAGTAAGCTTGAATGAGAAAAAATACACTTGTCCTACTCTAATTTATTGCACTAGTTCACCAGTATAGCAACAGGAAACAAGCCTCTGGTCTTTACCTATCACACGTGTCTCGTAACGTCAATAACGTAGGCAAAGATGATTTTTGGAGCCAGGAGCCAACAAACTCATCAATAAGTAGGCAAAGATGTATCACAGTTATACTGTAGATGTGTGATATATGCGCACGAGAATCTTATCTTCGACCTCTGATGTGTGCGAAAGATAAACGTATACGAGTGATACTCGTCGCCTCTACGCACGCGTCAAAATCATCGTCTGCACTAAAGTTTCGACACTCTCTGCACTTAATGTCCGAACTGCTCTGTCAAGACATCTCATTGTGCCGGACGAAATTCCAGTCTGATTCTCGTCTATCCCGCAATGATCCCACAAATCTAGCGCCGTAAACGAGTACCGCGCTGATAACAAAAGTTCGCCCGACGGTCGTTCCGTCCAAGACCGAGAATCGGACCTGTAGAAAATGAGAAAAGGCCCGGTAACGTTATGGTAATTGTACATACACCATCCTTCCTGCCGGCGACTTTTCTCGCATCGCGAATTGACGGAACTACAAACGGAAGACGTAAACGAAAGATTCGCCAATTGCCTGATGTCTGAGGAAACTCCATTTTCTCCATCCTTTCTAATTATTATTATATAATTATATGTAATTATATAATATATATTATATAAATTATATCATTTCTTTTGAATTAGTTCAAAAAGTAAAAATGGGCGTAAGAGCGTACAAAACAGTCTCCCGACACGGTATCAAGTGAAACGCCGACGTGACCGCTTGCAGGTTTCTCTCTGATAACGAAATGTGATAACAAATCCATTCACCTTCGTTCATTACAAAGCATAGGTATAAGTAGAAAAACTTTTGTCACCTCACGCGTCTTACGCCAGCCGAGAACATTCAAATAGCAAGTTGGCGAACGTGGGTCTTTCCAATTCTAAAGTTCTACAAATGCGAGGTATACGCGACAGTTTGTAAAGGGTGCTGCAAAAAAGAGAGAGGAAAGAGGGTCTCACCACCGTTCCTTGTGCACCAAGTCGCACACTGTACGAAAGGCGAAAAATAAAGATAGGATGTATTTTTGCGATTCTTTGAACAATTGTGTAACAATATTCACAATCGACATACATTGCTCTTATCTATACATTGCAAGTGTTACAAAAATATCCGTTCTGCGTTTTCTAAAACTATGAAAGCGTCGGTAGTAAAAGTTGCGAAACCTGGCGGGCATTGTCCGGCTCATCAAAATTAACACTTTTTTTTGTTCATATAAAGACCTTCAAAATAACTTTCCCAAGCGTACTAGCAGCTTGTTGTGAATTTCTATTTTGTGGATGTGGTGATGGCAACTATCCAATCACGACAACAGTATCGGTTAATTATGAGGGAAAGAACAAATTGGACGTCCTGACGCCAGGTTTTATCGCAACTTCAGTCGTCATGGCAACGTTTGGGGTCTGTTCATCTGTTGTTCCAGCCTGCATTGCAGCTACAGGGCCTACAGTACAGGTCCGGTTGGCCTCGTATTCATCCCAGACAATTACTTCGTAGGTGACTAAACAACAAACGTTTTCGTCATATAAGATATTTAGCTACAGAGAGACAGGTTTATTTAAATTTAAAAATAAACAAGAAGTAAAATAACTTAAAACGATATATTATTCAGAGTGAAAGTGATTGAAAGTCAAGGCATAAGTCTTCTGAGTAAATTGAAAACCGTTAACAATATTTAAGGAAATGTGAAAAGGTCAAATATATTGACTCAGTTTAGATACAGCATTCTGCAATTCACTATTTAACAAACGTCGACAGAACAATGCTTGAAAGAAGACAATAGGATGTATATTTTAATTTGCATTAGCGTAAAAATATGAACGCAAAAAATCGATGATTCCACTAACCTAAGCAGTTCCGCCTCTTGCATTTGACGCTTCAATAGAACCTCCTTTATTCCCTGCTTAAAGCCGGAGCAGAGTGAAACGAGACAGTTGGTCTCTTGGCAGAATGCCGCATGATAACAATACAGCGCCATCAGCTCTTTACATACAGGACAACCTTTACGCTGTCTTTTGCAGATACTCGAATGCATCATCATTTGCTTCATCTCCTGGCAACTTGGGAAACGACAGTTGACGTCTAAGCAAATGTGGGCATGCAGCAGCAAATGAAGGCGTCTCTGTACCAATACTTCCCTATCCTCCTACATTGCAGAAACGAGAAAGATATAAAGCCCGCTGCAGACGCTGCTATTTTTCCTGCTGGATTGCTTGCAATCTAATAAATTACCATCACTGCAGCACTCAGGATTTCTAGTAATTTACTAAATCGCGAGCAATCCAGCAGGAAAAATAGCATCGTTTGCAGCGGGCCGACAAGTTACCTGTTGACTTGTCTCTTCTGCATCCACCGACGAAGAGCCAGTGTTGGAGATAAGATTGTTGGTAACAGGCGTTGAAGCGTCCAACAGACTTTGGGATGCAGAGGTACTGCCTAAGGACTCCGACGATGCCACCGCCAAATTAGTTTGGTTCATTGACTGTTGCAGAAGCACCAATTTGTTAAACAATTCCCTCAGCATACTCTCGTCCATTGCCACGAGCTTCTTCGACTTTCCGTGTCTTCCTCGACCGTATCTACTCCGGATCCTTGTCGCTACGCTTGCACTCGCTTTATCAAGATGTACTTCCTCACCTAACTCTCTAAAATTGTTCTCCTTTAATTTTTCTCGTTCTTTGTTTTTCACCGCTCCTCGCCTATAGTCTGTCTGCAGCGAATACTCGTGATTTCTCGCCGCTCCTTTGTCGACGAGAAGAAATGGATGGCTTATCGGACAATGAAGAATTCTCAAAATTCCTCTAGCCCAGCATGTTCTTCACCTATCACGTGTCAGTTACGTAGGCAAAAATGTATTACACATGCGCACGAAGATCTTATCTTTGACAATAGTGGTCTAGTTTCCACCGAAATCTTCAGTCCGATTCTAGTGCAGTATCAGAGATAGGAATGTTCGATTCTCTGAAAAGAATCGATTGATGAAAATAAATTCTCTTAAATGACAGCCACTGCCATAATTCTCGACTATGATTTGGTCTATTCGTTCACTGCTTACATCTTATCATATATTATCTTCATTTACATTAACTTTTCTCATGTAGACAATGTAAATTTTATAAATTAGATGTCAGAATGCACAGCACAGACATGAACCAAGTGGAAATTTTATCGGCAGAGTCCGAAAATGCGCAATGAAATAGTTCTGCAAGTAAAAATGGGCGTAAGAGCTTACAGTAACAGTCTCCCGACACGGTATCGAGTGAAACGCCAGCGTGACCGCTCTCAGATTTCTCTCTGATAAGTCCCAGTCTACAATAGATGATTTAAGCCCTAAGCTTTAAGAAATTGGCCAATCACGGTCAAGTATGAGAAGAATGCGCGACTGTGATTAGTCAATTTCTTAAGGCTTAGGGCTTAAATCTCTATTGTAGACTGGGACTAACGGAAAGTCACAACAAATCCATTCGCCTTCATTCATTACAAAGCATAGATATGATAGAAGAACTTTTGTCTCCTCACGCGTGTCTTACGTCAGCCGAGAAAAATGAAATGGCAAGTCCGCGAACGTGGGTCTTTCCAATTCTACAGTTCTACAAATGCGAGATATGCACGACAGTTTGTAAAGGGTGCTGTAAAAAAAGAGAGAGGGAAAGAGAGTCTCACCTCCGTTCCTTGTGCATCAAGTCGCACATTGTACGAAAGGAGAGAAACAAAGATAGGATTCTTTTAATAATAATGTAACAATATTCACAATCGACATATATTGCTCTTATCTATACATTGCAAGTGTTACATAAAAAAAATATCAGTTCTGTGTTTTCTAAAATTATGAAAGCGTCGGCAGTAAAAGTTGTCGAACCTGACGGGCATGGTCCAGCTCATCAAAATTACGTTTGGGGTCTGTTCATCCGTTGTCCAGCTGTATTCCAGCTACCGAGCCTACAGGTCCGGTTGGCCTCGTATTCATCACAGGCATAAATTTCGTATGCGACTAACCAACAAACATTTTTGATATACAAGATATTTATAGCTACAGAGATAGACAAGTTTATTTAAATTTAAAAATAAACAAGAAGTAAAATAACTTAAAACGATATATTATTCAGAGTGAAAGTGATTGAAAGTCAAGGAGTAAGTAAGTCTTATGAGCAAATTGAAAAACGTTAACAATATTCAAGGACATGTGAAGAAGTCAAATATATTCACTCGTCTCAGTTTAGACACAGCATTCTGCATTTCATTATTGAACAAACGTCGATAGAACAATGCTTGAAAGAAGACAATAGAATGTATACTTTAATTTGCATTAGCGTAATAATACGAACGCTACAAATCGATGATTCCACTAACCTAATCACTTGCGGCTCTGGTTTCAATTGAAACTTCTTTAATCCGCTCTTAATTTTGTGACAGAATGTAGCGGGACAATTGGTGTCTTGGCAGACTAGTGCGTGATAACAATACAGCGATATCAGCTGTTTACACATGTGACAACCGCCTCTTATCCTACTTTTGCAGATATTCCAATGTGTCAATACTTGTTTAGTCCACTGGCAACTTCGAAAACGACAGTTGGCGTCTATGCAATCCCTGACATGCATCAACGCTTGAATGCGTCCCTGTATCCTTAATTCCCTAGCCTCCTATATTGCAGAAACGAGAAAGATATAAGTACATGTAACATCTGTAATATTTTGTAACAACTACAGCATGGATATTTTTGGAAGAAGCCGACAAGTTACCTGTCGATTTGTCTCTTCTGCAGCCGCCGACGAAGAGCCAGTGCTGGACATAAGATTGTTCGTAACAGGCGTTGAAACGTCCGACAGACGTTGCGATGCAGACGCAGAGGTACCGCCTAAGGACTCCGACAATGCCACCGTCAAATTAGTTTGGTTCATTGGCTGCTCCTCACACATCAAGTTCTTAAATAATTCGCTCAGCATACTCTCGTCCATCGCCACGTGCTTCTTCGACTTTTCGTATCTTCCTTTGTCGACGAAAAGAAATGAACGGTTTGTCGGACAATGAAGAATTCTCAAAATTCCTCCAGCCCAGAATGTTCTTCGCCCGTCACGTGTCAGTTAATAAAAAATTACATCAATATTAACATGTTTCATTAAAAATTTGGAAAAGGCGATTTAGATAATACATATAGTACAAATGTTTTACCGGCAGACATGCGAAAGTAACGAAACCAGCTGTTGTTTGAGACACTCCTCAGACCGAAGCGTTTGATCTTGTCCCTAAACGCACCAGATATAGTTCGCATTTAGCGAAGATGTGACACAAGTAACACGACTTACAACAGTGCGAGGTAAACTTATCCGTTGGAGCGCCAGTACCAGCCATTTGTCTTTGCGTAGCTTGCTGCGGACCTGTTTGCCCTCCGGTCGGCACATATGATCATTTAAATATAAACATACTGGAAGGAGCACTCCATTGTTTTCGTGCGGTCGGCATAGTTAAGTTAGGACCGTGCTATTCTTGTCAAACTACAGCGATCACTGACTCGATATACTACACAGCATCACATACCCCAATTAAGCCTATATACACAATAGAAAAGCACAGGCAATAGGAATAAGAAATAGAAATACGGACTAGAAAGCTATGTAATGCCAAGACACAATGATTCGTTGGCAATAGAAGTGCTGTTTGAAACCACGTGCCTGTCCCAGTCTCAACCGTGATTGGTCAGGTAGGTCAGGTACAGAGAGGGAACAGAAATCCAACGCGTCCAGTACTAAACCTTGTGCTCGTAATATGTCTTTGTAATCCGCAGAGGGGATTAAATCGTGCAATCCTTTAACGAACCCACGGACTCGTGTTCAGTCCAGGTAGCAAACGTCATTTGTCATTTTAAATGACAAAAAACAACAAATAACGTTGCTTCTTGTCTGGGAACACTCCCACACAGACACTATCACCAAGGGAAAAGAGAAATAACGAACAGGAGGTCGAAAAGACGATCGGTTTTGTTAAAAGTATTATACATTAGGATATATAAGTAGAGAGTGCAACTCTGCATTGACTGAAGGAGCCCTTACGTTGTATAACTCGGAGGAAAGGTTGAAGGCGCTACTAATCCTCTTTTCGAAGGAAAAAAAAATTGAGAAAAACGTGTTGCTGCAAAATACTTTAATATATTACACACATCACATATTGAAAGAGTACAGTTTGGATGCAGTTTCATTTTCTTCTTTCACTTTGTCTTAATTATTACACGAAAATGAAAAGTAATCATAATAATTATCCAAACATGATTGAACGATATACACATATTAAGCGACAAAGTAAATAATCTGGTTAATAAAATAGTATAAAGTATCTATTAATAAGTTATCTGCAGGTTGATCGCAGTTTGGTCAAAGCCGTTCAAAGTTCGATTATTTCGAACGGCAAGGGATTTTCCTGTCTCGTGGGCATTAAAATATTTTCGGCCGTTAACAAGAATCTTTTCATCAACACGAGCTAAAGTTCGCGACAAGTGATTGGTTAATTCCGTTCGTCCTTCGTCATGTATTATTGCTGGTTCCCTTACTCCTCCTTTCTCTCTTTCTTTCTCTCTTCCAATATTGATGCGACCATACGAAAAGAGACGGAAAAACAATTTGTACTATTTGTACATATTATTTGTAAATACCGTTGGTCAGTATTGTTGATCTCTCATGATCTCTGCTAAAAGATGCAATTTTTGCAGCTTTTTGTCCGCCCTTGTCACCCTCTGCGACGGCGCGGGTATTAACGATGATGGACCCAGGAACATCGTTTCCGAAGAGAAGAGCTCTGGATTACTGTGGATATTTGATATGCATGAGATATGCTCAAGTAAAACACAATGGATATTAATTTGCATTAGCGCAATAATAAATATACAAATATACAAAAGATCGACGATTTCACCAACCTGAGCAATTAGGCTTGGAAAACCTTGCTGCATATGCGTGGAAATACTTGCTGCAATTGTCGTATCTTGGGCTTGATGTCGGAGCACAATGGAACAAGACAGCGCGTCTCCTGGCAGTCTTTCGCGTGGTAACAACACAGCTTAATTAACTGTTTACACTTAGGACAATTGTACCTTGGCCTTTTGTTACAGTTCTTTGTATGCCTTAAGACTCCTTTTACCCTCTGACAATTCGGTGAACAACAGTTGACGTCTCTGCACAGAGAGCCATGCTCAAAAAATTGAATGTATCTCCGTATCTGTATCGATATGGCACTCTACATGACAGAAACAAAAACGATACAAGCGCATTACAGGTTTATTCGAATTACAACATGTCTCTTAAATATAAGCCGACAAGTTACCTGTGGCTTCGCACCCGCCAGCTCAGAGTTGACGGTAGATACTCGGCCGCCCAACAGCCGTTGGGGCGCGACGGTGCCGCCTGGAGACCCCGACGATGGCCCCGCGATGTTGGCGCGTTCCATCTTCGCCGCTTGTTTCATCTTCGCGTTGCACATCCTTTCAAGGATACGCACCAACAAGATGTTCGGTGGCAGATCGTCCACCTTGGCCTCGACGACGAGGCGGCACATCGGACAGCATAGCATGCGATGCGCGGTCACTATAGACTTCAAGCACGTCTCGCAGAACGTGTGCTGGCACGGCAGCATCTTGCTGGACGCGTTGAGCCGCTCCAGACATACCGAGCACTCAAACAATTCGTCCAGCATACTTTCGTCCATTGTCGAGCGACCCTTCGGCTTCTCGTGCCAACCGATCGGTCGTTCCCTCGATGGCACTCCGGATTCCACGTCGCTGCACTCGCTCTATCGAAACGTTATGTCAGACCAAAATAGCCTTGTCTTGTTTTCGCTTCCTCGCATGCGGTCTCTCTCAGGCATCGGTCATCAGCAGTCATCAGGCGTACGTACCTTCGTCCCGGGCGAAATAAATGGATAGTTTATCGGGTCACTTTTTACTATATTAGCATCGTACTTCACCTCCGAGTGCAGGAATTCTTTCGGGCTGGTCTCCAATTACGAATCTTTTGAGTTGATCACAGACTTGAATAATGTGTTACGCATGCGCATGAGAATCTCGTCTCAACCCTAACAGCACAGATGACGGAAAGTCGACTGTTAAAACTGACGGAAAGTCGACTTTCCGATTAAAAGTCGACGTAAAGTCGACTAAAAGTCGATTAAAAGTCAATTAAAAGTCGACGAAAAGTCGGCGTTTCTGCAGTCATTCGTCAACTTTTGTCGACATCAAGTCGACTTTCGTCCTAAAAAAAGTCGACTTTTCGCCAAGTCATATTTCGGAATAGTCGACTTTAAGTCAACTTTCCGTCGACTTTTTGCTGTTAGGGAAGAGATTTGTTTCTCTGTAATAATAGCATTGTCTCTGGCGTGAGAAGTCAAAGCAATACGATTTCTGCAGGGCGAAAAAGGGCATTCGAGTGTAATCCCTTGGAATCCCTCGGAATAGGAGACTGGACAGATCGAGTCTACTTTTCATTGGACGTGAACTATCATGGCGGAACCAATGGCTGTAACGGAACTTCCCCTGCACAGTCTACTAGCGGGCGGTACGAGTAAAAATAAAGAATTACGAAATTGAATACAAAATTACATTGATATCAACACTTTTTATTAAAAATTTGGAAAAGGCGGCTGGGATACGTATAGCACGTGTGTAATAATTGTTTAACTATGTATAGATATTATAACAAAAGAGAAAGCACGCGTGTGCACGCTAGAAGCCTAAATAATCAGAGACGAGACTGCCATTGATTTTGCCTATTTTCTCCTATTTCTTTTCGAGTTGCTAGAAGGAAGTAGGAAAAAAAATAGCAGCTTCGATACGTGAGAGACGCATTTCCGGTTATCTAGGGCCGGCATTCATTGTCGGATCTTACATTTAAGATCGTCTCAAGATCGTCTTTAGACACTCTGTAGTTCATAGTCTTGAATATAAGATCTGTCTATAAATACTGGTCTATAGGAGTGTGCGCGTCCAGCTTCGGCAAGTTCCGGCCGACTTGAGACGGCTTTCGACAGTAGAAGTTAAACACGCGGTCTCTTTCTCTCGCTGCTCCGAGCGCTGTCAGCCGATGTAGCGCTTGTAATATGCTTTGTAATCCGCAGAGGGGATTGACGCGTACAATCCTTTGGGCTTAACGAACCCACGGACTCGAGTTCAACCCCGGCAGCAAGTGGCAGCAACGTGGTTTGTCGTCACTTGACACCGAAATGCCATTAAGAAATATTATTTTAAACGTCAAAAGAGAACGATAAATAACGTTAGCTTGCTATCTGGAAACACTACTCTAGTAGCGCAATGCATTGACCAAACATTGGTTAAACATTGGCCCAATGCAACCAAATATTGGCCCAATGTTTAGCCAATGCACTGTGGCTACTAGGGTACAGATACACAGACACGCTCGCAAACACCAAGAAAAACAGCGAAAGAAAATAAAGAGAAAGAGGAAAGAAGATTGGTTCTAATGTTGAAAGTATTGCATGATAGAGAATACGTAAAGAATATAGAGCTATCTCTGGTACTGGCTAAAAAATCCCTTGCTACAACTTAAAGGAAAGGTGTCGAAGACGCTAATCCTCTTTTCAAAGGGAAAATAAACAAAAAAATGTGTCTCTGTAAAATATTTTAATATATTACAAACATGTACATACACATTGCAAGAGCGTAGTGAAGTGTGCAAGGGTGCAATTTCGATAGGAAGTTTCAGATTCACTTTGCTCTAATGTTAATTAATTTACCGCAGTAAAATGAAAAATCACAATTTTTGCTCATCGAAAGATAATCGAACGATACATATTAAACGACAAAGACGTAACTAATGTTGAGTAATAAAACAGTGTCGGTATCTGTCGATAAGTTAGCCGTAGATCGATCAGCATTTCGTCAAAGTCGTTCCGAGGCCGTGTCGCGATTATTTCGAGCGGTAAGGAAGAAACGTGTTTGGGATGATTTACAAAATTTCACAGCACTTGGATACCTCGGGCCGCCGCGTTCCGTTTTTATCGACTCCACCCTTCTCCCCGCTCGAACGCCGGAGCGCAACGGTGCGGATTCGCGACGCTCGCGTAAGGGCAATGCCGCGCCGCGCATAATGCGGGGAATAGCACTTAATTTGCAATTCAATGGGCCGACGCCGTAGACGGGTGCCGGTCGATATTCGAATCCGGTTCACGTCTATCGCGCCGTAATCCCACAAATCGGGCGCCGCGAGCGGGAACCGCGCGGATAACAAGTCTATCCGACGCGGATCGTCCCGTTCGCCGGCCGAGAATCGGCCCCGTAGAAAGTCAGGAAGGGCTCGTCGACGCCACGGAGATCTCGGCGTCAGGTTCCTTCCTGTCGGCGACTATTCTCGCGAGCGATTATCGTATAATCGGGAGACGGGAACACTCGCGGGTTGCCTGGGGTCGATAAAATCACGTTGTTCCCATCCCTTCCTCGCGCTGAAACGCGTTCTCCGCGACGAGGATATTTGCGCCTCACGCGTGTAGGGCGGGGGGGGGGGGAGGGGAAGGGGGGGAGGAAGATGGCAAAAGGAGATGAGTTTATGTGCTCTGCGTTACACGCTTCTTTATTTTACACGTTTTATATACAGAAAAGAGAATACATAAAAAAAAAATACGTGGAAAGAAACCGCTAAAGAAACAGTAAAGGGAGGGAAAGGAGAAAACGTAGAGATCGAACGACAAAAATATACAGCGAAGCAAATCAGTCGCACGGAGGTGATAAGTATCTTAGCCATTAATCAACGTCGCCCCAATGCGCGAGGGTCAGATCCGCGTGACGCCGGTCGCTTTTCCGTCGGGAGTAAAACGAACGTGGGCGCAACAACGAAGGCCCGGGATGCGATAATCCGTCCCTCGGGCGCTCGTCCACCCTCGTCGGCGCCTCGATTTTTTCCCCTCCCCGCGCGGAAACCGCTTCTCCGCTCCCGCGAGGGAAACCATTAAAAATCACTACTAACGCGTAGGCTCAAAACGACTCGATAAAAATCGCCCCGGTTCGTCAACTCGCTCGGACCCGGTTGCGGGTCGAACGCCCGGATTTCAGGGATAACGAACGCACGACAGAACGGCTCCCTGTCTCCTCTCCTTTTTTTCCCCCCCATTAAATTTCTACAAAGAGCCTCTCTCTCCTCTCTCTCTCTCTCTCTTTCTCACCGTCGCTATGCAACTCGTACTAAATTCTAGTCTATCGTACACATTTTATACATTGAGCGCATCGTCGGAGGCGTCGACGTCCACCGCTCTCCGCGATAGGTGTTGGGGTGCAATGACATTCGTTACACGTGTCGTTCGCACGCGTGGAACGCGTACACGTCCCGGGAGGGGGGGGGGAGACTATGAACTTCCTCCCCTTGTTCGGCGTCGTTATCGCGCGGCGCGAGGATGCGAGTGTGCGTGCGTCGGGGAGTAAAATGGTGAAAAAACGACGAGGAGGGAGGGGGGGAGGGGAGGGGCGGAGGAGGAGACCCGGACGATCGCGTTTCGGACTTTGATCCTACGCGCGGAGAATGCGTATCCCTTCCGGCATCGAGGATATCGTTTATGCGCTAGATTTACAGGTCCCTACGCGATCGAAAAAAGCGATCGTCTTGGCGAACGGCAGGGCGCGTCCTTCGCGATTATCGGAGAGTATCTCTCAGCGTCCTTGGCGAAGTGCGTCAATTAGATTTACCCTTTATTCGATATTTATTAATTGCTATATCTCTACGCGCTGGCGGCGATTAATTATTGGAGATCCATGTTTTACAAAGTATACTTCTCTCTCTCTCTCTCTCTTTCACTCTCACTCTCACTCTCTCTCTCTGATAAAAATGATCATCGCGATCACGTGAAAAAGGCGTGTCTGAAAACGCACAGGTACAAACACATGCGGTGCCTCCGAATGACGAAACGCAAGGACTTTATTTCGTCAGATTCTTTCGCGTTTTGCGTTAACGGCATACAATGCATTTATGTATAAATATATACAAAAGTATGTGTGTCTGTATGTGTAAAGTGCAACGCTTCCTCATCTTTTACGTTGTTATTGCCCTCTGCAATTAGAGCGTTAATTGCCAGTTACGTGAATAGAAAATAAGGGAGAAACGAGGGGACCGGCGATGCACGGTGAAGAACGAGCGGAACCAATCGATTCGTCGCGAGCTTCGGTCCCAGCTCGCGTTGCCGGGAGGATCTTTGCGAGCGGCGAAAAATATTTTGAGAAAATGTGTCGTGGGAGCTCCTCGAAATCGAAACGCGAACGGGACCAAAGCGCGCGCGCGCGCGCGCGAGTAAATGGAGTTGTCGAGTCTACGGAAATCGAGTGGAAACTTGCGATCTTCTTCACGGCTGTCTCTGCAGCTTTTGCTTTAATCGATGCCACAATCTCTTGCGAGGACTAGCTTCGTTAACGATTTCGTCGGATTGAAAATGTATCGTCGCACCGGATTTTCGGCGACCTTGTGTCGATTGTTGGGTGAACCTGGAGTGTCACCGAGGCTGCAGTCGCGACGCGATTGTAAAATTACACTGGAAAGCTATAATCAATCGTGGATCACGATCCATTCGCGTTTGTTCGTTACGGAGTATTATGTGGCGAAACTTTAGCCTCCTCTCGCGTCAAACGCCAGCGAGGGAAATCCAAATCAGCCGAGTCCGCGAACGTGGGTCTTTTCGATTCTAGAGTTCTACGAATGCGGGATGTGAGCGACGGTATGCGAAGGGTGCTGCAGAAAAAAAAAAGAGCGAGGGGAAGAGGGTCCCACCTCCCTTCTTTGCGCATCAAGTCGTACAGTCTACGAAAGCCGGCGGAAAAATAAAAATGGAATGTATTTTCGAAACTCTTTCTTTTAATAATCATATAACAATACTCGTTATATTCACGATCAACATACATTACTCTTATCTATACGTTGCAAATGTTACATAAAAAAGATATCCGTTCTGCGTTTTCTAAAATTATAAAAACGACGGTAGCAAAAGTTTCGGAACCTGGCGGGCGGTGTACGTCGTCGCGCGCGACGTCTCCCTTTTATTCATTTTTTCTTTCTTTCTTTCCATCTGTGTCTTGTATTAACGCTAAAAACGATAGGTAAAAAAAGGACGACGGCGGGGGGGGGGGGGAGGGAGAGATATAAGTGTAACGTAACTAAAGTTTTTCCTAAGTCACTCTGCGGTTTCTCTTTCTCTCGATCGATCTTAGGACACGCGTCTAGGAATCGTTCCGCGAGAACGGCCGAAATCACGCCGGGCAAAAGGAAGGAACACACGCATATCATCACGTCACTGTGCAATCTCTTATCACGAGCGGCGAATGCACTATCGGCGCGAGGACGAGAGTGCTGTGCAACGAAACGAGGAAGAAAGAGGGAGAGGAGCCGAGGAGAGAACCTCCCTCTCTTTCGCCCGGGGCATATTTAATATATTCCTCTTGATGGTCGGGTGGGATGGAGGAAAAATGTTACTTTATGCGTCTCATTAATCTTTAATTAGATTATTAATTCACTATTTACGAAAAGTCATAATAAAAAGTAGTACTCTATATATTCGGTATTTCAATAATATTGTAATAATTATATATATATATATTTATATATTCTAATAGCTTTATCTGTAATTATCGTCTATAAATCGAATAATCAGTCAACTCATAATGCATCGTCGCGCGCGTGTACAGATCGCGGCTTATCTTCTTTTGTTTGGTACATATCAAAAAGAAAAAATTATAAGTATATTAAATATTTAAATATATATATATATATATACACAGTTGTGTGTGGCATTCAGCTCTCTTTCCCGTTCGTTTGTTCGCTCTCTCGCACTCTCTTCCTCTCTTATAATAATAAATCTCGTTACGAATGCCTCGTGCACCAACGAATCCCTCTCTCGTGGCATCGCTCTCCCTTTCTCCTCCGATAATTAATGCAACCGTCCGAGAAGAGAAAGAGAGAACAATGCCGGTCTGGTTGTAAGCACCGTTGGTTGGTATTGTCGATCAACCGTGTCTCGCTAAAGGGCTCGATTCTCGGCAGCTTCTCGTCCGCCCTTGCTCTCATCTTCGCGAGGGCGGAAGTTGACGATGGATCGGCCACGAACGTCTCCGAAAAGCTCTGCGCGATCTGAGTTTTCATTTCTTTCTTTTTGTCTCTCTCTCGATTGCCGTAGACGTTCGATATACATGGGATTTCCCTTCTCTTTAATCCCCCCCCGAGACTCATTTAACTAATCGGACGCGAGAGTTGGCACGCGCGGCGTTCGAACGTCTGTACTCTATCAAGAATGCCGCCACCCGCGAAGGTGAACGCCACTTTCCGTTTTACAGCACTGCCCTAAAAACACAGCCATACTAAGCCAAATACTTTTTTGGGTTTTGTCGTTTACACGATCACCTCTTTCTCTCGCTAGTGAAGTCGTTTAATTAAACATCTACACTCGATTACCGTTGTCAACTCCGTGCGTATTTTCCTAACAATTCTCGCTCGCTTTTCGCTGATTGTTCGAATTGAAAAAAAAAAGTTTTTTAAAATTAAAAACCAAAGAAAGAAAGGGGAAAGTGAGATGGGGAAGGAAAGGAAAAACCGCGTACGCGCAGAATGCGTCCACGATCCCGTTCGATCTTCCGAAGCCTCCAGCGTCCGATGATAAAAGCCGAATACAATAATTGGGGATGAAAAGGGGAAAAGCTTGGCCCTCTCTGTTCGGAACGGGCGATAGAAGCGGAACCGTAATCTAAAAGAAGGAATGTAACTCTTGGTGTGTACCAAGCTTTCTTCTCTCTTCTTCCTTCTTTTATCTCTATCTCTTCATTGCTTAATCGAGACTTCTCGCGTTGTTCGAGGGGAAACGAGCAAGGGGGGGGGGGGGAAGGCCGCGGAAACAAAATTTGAGTCCGCAACGCGCGTCGACGTTCGCCGGAAGTGTGAGCGTCGGCGAAGATGGACAGCGAACGTCGACGGTATCGGTCGCGTCGAGGAGCTTCGGAGGACCCCGATTGCACTCGTAACGATCCGCCCGAGAAGAATAGGTGCACCCGATCAAGGTCGACCGCTGACCTTGATCGAGTTCCGTCAAGTTGGCTCTCCCGCTCTTTCTTTCTTTATCTTCCTCTGCGCACCGTTAATACCGCGAGAGTGACTTAACGAGGAACACGATCAAAGCGCGTGCCGCTGAGAGTTGAAACGAGAATTCGTAGCGCATCGGTGTACCTGGAGTGAACGTGTACGTCTTGAACGGAGACGTGTACATATGCCGGCGTACATACGCGTATATTTTTTTCTGTGTAGCTAGTTTAAAGAGTATCGATGGGGTGTGTGTCGCTCGATAGTTAGCTCGCGAGCCTAGGAGTCCCGATGATCGCGAATCGTCCCTCGCTCTCTCTATCTCCCGGTTTTCACGTCAGCCTTGCTTTAATGCTGCTATGCGTGTACGTGTGTAATGTATGTACGCGTGTAGTTAGTGTTGAATCTTCCCTTCCTTCCGATTTACGTTTCTATCTCAATCGTCAGTTGACTTAATTGTACACGATATAGCTATTATACAAAGTATGCACTTCAAAAATATCCGACGCCACGGACCTTTTGAACCACAACATGCTCACGCACTCCCACGTTATTACTAAATCGTTTTAAATAGGTGACGAAGAAAAGGAACGGGGACGGAGGGAGGTGGGTGGGTCGGGGTGGCCGAGCGAAGGGGGCGGGGAGGGAGAGGACGAGGAGGAACTTACACTTAGAGCTTTACTATGATACAACACTGGCAATAGTCATGTAATGTGGTTCGGTGTGTGTTTTGTACGCGGGCAAAGTCTCTAACCCGTGTGTAGTAATAACGCGCGTGAACTCCTCTCTCACTCTCTCTTTCTCTCGTTTGTTGCAAATATTACATTAGATTTATGCATGAATTGATCATAGTAATAGATTAATGTTGATAATAATAATAATATATTATAATATATATAATAATATTAATAATAATAAATCAATAATGGGCAGGTAAATTAATATTCGTCGTAATAATAATCTAGTATTTACAGAGTTTTCACGCGAGGGCCCGGTATCGAATACGCATTCTCATTTCTTACATTTTGATTCAACTGTACACACGCAAGTGGACCCTCAACCGGAGAAAACTACGTCATTCTACGTCTCTTCCTTCATCAAAATTAACACGTTTCTTTTTTTCTTCATATAAACGTTCCCGCGCGCACTAGCAGCCTGTTGTGAATTTCTATTTTTTGGTTACGACAACGTTAACTCGTCACATGAGCGGTCCTCTCGATAAGGCGCGGTTGGAACCAGGCATCTTATCGAGAGGATCGCCGCCTTTCAAGTCCTACTGACGACCCGCGGCACTCGAGAGAATGCACGGAGTCACTCGCGATAAGATCCATAGAATTTCATGGTTTAAGGTACAACCTTGGGTGTGGCGCTTAGGGATCTCTTAGTAACAAATTTTCTTCCTTAAACGAACATATTACTTAATGTACGATCTAAATTATCTGTCTTCCCCCGTACATACAACGCTAGTGGATTCTTGCTATCTATATCATTTTATCTTTCATACAAGTCTTTATCATATACTTTGTGTTCTTCGTTATACGGTAATATTAATATACTGGTATATAATTGCATACAGTTACGATACTAATTACGAACTAGTAGTATTTGAACTATTAATTATTAATTAACGTTAAGTATACACAGCATACATATATGTATATATATATCCATATATATGTATATAAATGTATATATAAATATATAAATGTATACATACATATATTTGTACGATTTCACTCACCCTGCACGAGTAGCAGCGAGGAAGAGTGGTAGAGTCGAGGGGGGGCTCTGGAGGATACGAGGGGAGAATACGTAATAATAGTGTCTCGATAGTTTCGTTTAGTCTTTCGTTCCTCCTCGTCCTACCGAGTTGCATTTCTCTCCGTCTCTCTTTCTTTCTCGACCAAGGACGAAAACAATTTTGAGTCTATTTGAGCCAGGCCGAGTAGAATTGAAAAGCACCAACGTCGCGTCATCTTTCCCTCTTGTCCTTCGACGTATCGCATAATGTAGAAAATCGAAAGAGAAGATATGCGCGCGTGCGCGCGCGCGAACCGAGCGTCTCGTCCGCATCGTTGAGGATCGCGGAATCGGAAACTATCCTGTGGTCCTAAGGGAGTCCCAATCCCCAGGCGTGTCAGGCTTGAGCATCGCTCGACGGAACGCGCGTGTCAGGCTTTCTCATTCAGTCTCTATCTGCGCGCGCGCGCGAATTGCGAGATTAATTATCTAATAATTTCGCGAACGTTTCGTATTATTTATAAATTCACGCGACGCGGACGGTCGCAGCCGTCCGAGCGCCACCGTCGTAGTCGTCGTCTCCGTTAAGAGAAACACTTACATAACCATCGACCGATGTGATCGTCCGTAACAGTCACTACAACCCCTCGACGAATTTGGAAAGTTGGTCCTGCGGCGTCATTGGCGTCACCTCGTTGGCGTCTGCGCCGCCATTCGTGGGCGCCGGCGCCGGCGAGGGATGATGAGGCATAGCGGCGGGATGGCCGGTGGGCGCACCAGGACCGCCACCGAGTTGCGAGAGCATCATCTCGCTGGGACCGCCGCCGAGCTCGTGAGCCGGCGAATGCGTCGGCGTGCCGTGCGGCGGATGATGATGAGGCGATGGCACCGGACCCGACCGCGGCGACGGTACCGGCTGATTACGAGGGGAAGGGACAGGTCGCGGCGAGGGGTTGGGCTGTGGAGATCGGATGGGCGGTGGCGAACGAACTGACTGCATCAATTGTTGTTGTACGGAGATTCCCGGCGGACCCATGACGCCTTGCGGCGAGGGCACGGGCGGTGGAGTAGGTTTTAGACCCGGCTGGCCATAGCTTTGTTCGTTGAAACCTGCGTAACCTAGGGAGTTGGGCAACGGTTGGTGTCGAGAAAACACTCTACCACGTACTACTACAGCCCCATTGTTTTCTAAGTAATTACGACAGATCATGTAATTACCAAGAAGAGATGGTCGTATGGGTCGTTGTTGACCATACGGTGGTGCTGGCGGCTGAGTGAATGGCTGCTGCTGCTGCTGCTGTTGCTGTTGTTGCTGCTGCTGCTGCTGCTGTTGTTGCTGCTGCTGCTGCTGCTGCTGAGCTACCTGTTGTTGCCTCTGCATCGCCAGCATCTGTTGTTTGTACCACTGTGGCTGCTGCTGCACAGGCTGTTGTTGTTGGGCCTGCTGCGTCAGCATCTGTATCTGCAGTCTACCCTGCTGCTGCTGCTGCTGCGGCTGCTGCTGCGGTTGCTGCTGCTGCTGCGGCTGCTGCTGCTGGGACATCATATGCTGCAAACCAGGTTGTTGTTGCTGTTGGGGTTGATTAGGACCCAATGGGCCGCCGACTCCCCCGCCATGCTGACCAGGTTGTTGCTGATGGACAAGCGCCTTTTTATTAAGAAGACCATAAAATAGTCAAAACTGCGTAACACAATAGGCATTGCGTAACATTGTACATCTCTTAAAAAATGTTCATACACTCACTCGTTGCTTGATAAAAGCAGCCATCAACGGTGGATTGCTCTTGAGTATTTGGAGTATTTGGTTCTGCTGATCGGGCGTGTGCGGACTCCTGAGAGTCTGCATCAGCTGTTGAAGAGCATGCTTCTGCATGTTGCTTGTCTGTGGACCGACCTGTCCAACCGGTCCAATCACGCCCGGTTGCCGCGGCATTTGTGCACCCATTGGTTGAGCCTGATGATGCTGCTGCTGCTGCTGTTGCTGCTGCTGCTGCTGTTGCTGCTGCATCAGCTGTTGCGGCGTCTGCTGTCGCGCCAAATTGGGATTTTGTTGCATCACCGTATTTGATTGATACCTGCTGAGTTGAGAAAAATACTCACAAAATGCGCCGTTTTTCCAGTTATAATTCATTAGTTAAAGTTACTGATGAGGTGAGTCAGAAAGACATAAAAAAAGGTGTGAATTTAGTAGATACCTTGCCGTCCACTGATCCATCGGTATGAGATGCGTGCCGCTGGGATTCGGCATCTGAACCGGCAACGGGCGTTGCATCTGCGGCGGCGGCATCACCCCACCCGTTTGGCCGCCCACGCCGACACCACCGACAGGCGTCACCTTGCCGAAACTGTGCGGCGCCTGTTGCCTCGCTGCTTCTTCCTGCACCTGCTTCACCACCTGTAGAACATGTGCAGGAGGCGCCTGCGTCCCGGGTTTCAATCCAATACCTGGTTGATGCGGCGTCGGCAAACTCGACGTGCTGACGCCAGGTTTCATCGCGACTCCAGTCGTCATGGCAACGTTTGAGGTCTGTTGTCCAGCCTGCATTGCGGTTACAGGTCCGGTTGGCCTCGTATTCATCACAGCCATTCGCCTCCTATGCGAGTAAACGACCAACGTTTTTGATATATAGCGTATATAGATACAGAGATAGGTAGACAAGTTTAAGTGTAAAAAATTAACGAAAATGTAAAATAACTTAAAACGATATATTATTTAGAGAGAAAGCGATTAAAAGTCAAGGAATAAGTCTTATAAGCAAATTGAAAAACGTAGAGACAATATATAAGGACATGCGAAAAAGTTAAATATATTCACTTGTCTCAGTTTAGATAGAGCATTCTGCAATTCGCTATTTAACAAATGTCGATAGAACAATGCTTGAAAGAAGGCTATAGAATGTATATTTTAATTTGCATTAGCGTAAGACGAACGGAAAAAATAGACGATTCCACTAACCTGAGCAGTTGCGCCTGTTGTAATCGTTGCTGCAATTGTTGCTGCTTTATCTTGTGCTTGATGTTGGAGCAGAATGGAACGAGACACTTGGTCTCTTGGCAGTGTTTTGCGTGATAACAACACAGCGCAATCAGCTGTTTACATATAGGACAACCGCCATTTGTCTTTCTTTTGCAGTTCTTCGTATGCATCACTACTCGCTTCATTTTCTGGCAACTTGGTAAACGACAGTTGGCGTCTCTGCACTGGCAGGCATGCACCAAAGATTGAATGCATCTTTGTATCGATAATTTCCTAGCCTCCTACATTGCAGAAACGAGAAAGGTATGAGCGCATTACGGATTTATCGTAATTGCAACTTGGATACTTTTAAAATAAACCGACAAGTTACCTGTGGATTTGTCTGTTTTGCATCCGCCGGTGAAGAGCCGTCATCCAAATCGAAGCCAAGTTTCTCCATCGGATGCGGATGACCGTCTTTATCTTTACAACTTACACATAAATCGAAATCCTGTAATAAAAACGGAATTATAGTAAGCGTAAAAGCTGCGAAAAAAGAAGTAAGAGTATTTTTCACCAAGGTAAATCGAATACGTACGTCACAAACTGTACAATGGTATCTGGTCTCCACATGACTTTTGCAGTTATTACAAGTGTAAACGAACTTGTCTTGGCCTTGATTATGCAATTCGTATAACATAGACATGGAACTGAACTTCGCTCTTCTAAGCGATGAAAATTCGTAATGCCTCTCCCTCGCCATCGTGAGAAAGGCGTCACGGCCATCCATTAAATCACAATTAATGACAGGATCGGGATCTTGGATAGGCTAAAAATTTATATAAGAATTAATAATCGTACGCACCAAGCTTTTCGAGAAAGAGATTTATGAAAAAAGGCTTACTGCCAAACTGGCTGCACTTTGCGCGCTGTGCAACCTAATGACGAAGAACACCTCTTTGTGCTTTTCCATGGTGGCAAAGATTTTTGCGGAAAGATCATTGCCGGTCTGAGGAGTATTCGATTTCTTGCTATTTTTTCTTTGATTCGCTTTAGATTTGTTAGATTTCTTCGCCTTCTTCTGGCCCTTCTTCTTACCGTCTGGAGTTTCCGAGTCTTCAGAGAGCGAAAATATCTGAGAAGATACAAAGCCGACATAAATATATGAGACGAGAATGGGTTTTTGCGTGCAAGTAGAAACATTACTTTTTCACAACTTACCGCGTTCGCCGCAGCAGCGGCTGCTTCCGCCGCTTCAGCTTGTTTTCGTTTCTCTTCCTCTTCTTGATCTAACTCTTTAATACTTTCTTCTAACACATTCGGCCAAAAGTCGCCCTCAAAATACGGCAAGTCCGCCGCGGACGAGAGCCTGTCTTCCATGGCTTGTTTTAAGATGTCCTGTGTACACAAAAGTTTCACTTACACATTTTCGTCTCAAAATAAAGAAATATAAAAGTACTTGTGGCAGAAAAATGTCGTCTGCAAATCCTATGTTCGTTGCTATAAATGTGACAAGAACACTAGCTTATTCAGACGTTAATTTAAGTCTCGTTTGACACCGATACGATACCGCAACACGTAACGGAAACACAAGAGACTACACTAAAAAATCTGCGAATTGCATGTTTCTGCTGACCTTATAATCGAGCACGATCCTCTCGACCATTCCCTTGTCCAACATTTTCTTGTACCATTCCTGCAATCTTTTAGGCTTTGGTATTTTTTGTTCTGCGGGATGGCAGTGGAAGATATAATCGTCCCCTTCGGAAGGTGGACAAGCCCAAATATGAGCCATAGTATATCTGCAATTTCATACATATTCCTCGTTTCATATATATTTTTTGGACATATACAAAATTCATACCTTAAATACATATCACGTATGCACCCTACGCGCAACATTCAATATTAATTTCGTTTTACTCGGCGATAAACTTACCCAAGCTGTTTCGCGTAGTCGAGATATCCAAGAAGAATCTCATGATACACAGCCGTTCGAAATTGTCTAGGCCGGAAGAAGTGGACAGAGTCAAGATACGCGATGTAAACCCGTCTGGTGTTGGGCGGCGTGCATTCGCTCCCGTACTCCTGCACGTGCATACCGAAAAAACAGACGTCGGTACCGTCGACCTCCTCGAACGCGAACAGAGCCTTGGCGCGGTACGGGAATTCGCCGGGCATGTCACCGTTTTCGACGAATCTACTTCGCATACCGGGCTTCACCTCGACCACCTTGTCGCTGGAAGCGACCACTCTGATCGCGACTTCGCCGGCGCCCGCCTCCTTCTTCTTTAGGAAGTTATTCACGCGCGTCTCGATATACGTGCCGAGTTTCGTTACGGGCAGTCGTTTGGCGTTGAACTTATTCTCTTTGCGTTTCTGTCCCTTCTTCTTTAAGCAATTATCACAGGTAAATCTGTCGAGGGGAAAGTAATTTCTAAGTAACACGAGACACTTGGTGGCTTTCATAAAATTGAAATTGGTAGACGGTTTATTTTAATCGCGAGAAAAACGCGGTTTCTCGGTTAGAAGAAGAGAGAGTTATTTACCCTAATGGCCAGATTGCTTCCATATGGAGCACACAAATCTGATGTATTCTCCTACCACAGTCCGTGCAGGTTACAAAAGGTTCCAATTCTAAGTGATCGTTCTTCATTTCCTGGAACTGTTCCTTCTTGATGGCACTACGAGGAACAGAGGCGTCGCATAAATTCGATTTCGGATCGGAATAACGTTAGCAAGATTACACGCGTTAATCGTTTGGCTATCACTTACGTTTGAGGCTGCGTTGGATCGTCTCCCAACGTCACTGTGTCACCAGGAATGTCGTTGAAACATTTCTGACAGAAGGTGTATCTGTCGGAAAGAAGACCAATTCCCTTTAGAGCACTATTATATCGGCGCCGTGTGTGCGTTTTTATTATGTAAACTCGATGTACGACGACCAATTTATTCCAAATGCGTGTCCAAGTCTCGGCGTATCGAGTTCCGTCAATTTTCCGGCAAGTGTTTTTTTTTACATGTACATTCAATTTGTTCGCAATTACACGTGCATGCAATGGCCAATTGTTTCGGATCCGATTTCGGTTTCAAAAGATCGTGGAAAGATCATCGTTTGGGTTTTTTTTCAATTAGAGTTTTCCAAGTATCAAGTTTTTTCGCAGTAGTAGAGTCGAAAAGAAGCAGGCAACACAAGAAGTAAGCGGCAAACAAGGATTTGTGTATGCGTGCGCAACCCCATGGGCGAAGATAACATACAAAGAAGAGAACAGAGTGCCAATGTTAAAAAAATATCAATTTATAACGTCATCATTTTCTAAATCCTAATCGCATATACCGAAAGGCTATGTAAAGCCATTTATATCCAGCGATCAATAGGCTCTCCTTTACAAACGCTACATAACTTTCTTCACGGTCCGCTTTAAGGCTAAGGCTTTTTTGCTCTTAGATAAGATACATATCCCTTAGGTATATGCGCAACTAACATACCAACTTTAAGTGCGTGAGAACTTTAACACGAGAGAGAGAATTCGTACGTGCAGCTTCGAAAAGATCTAAATGTAGATTAGAGTACTGACCTGCCTTTGCACAATATTGTCAAAAGCAAGCTAATTAATCTATCATTTTAATTTAGCGTATTCAGCGGCAGAACACTTTTATCATTAAAAGGTCTCATACAAGAATACGCAAGGATCGTCGTTTTACAAATGCCCTACAATGTTAACAGCCGCACGGAACATTACTTGAAATGTATGTTGTCACTACACTTTGTCACAAATACGACAAATGTTTTCCCCATCGTGCACATTTTGATCTGACAGAATTGCTCAAACCAAATACTTAAAATGCCACTTTTCATTTAATGCAGATTGAGAAAAGTACAGCGTATTAATCAAACACGAACAACTTGATATGCGAGAATAATATCTACGTATGTAAAGGTATATTAATATTTTGATACGCATTCAGCACTAATATATTTAATATTAACATTTTAAATATTAGTATTTTCAAATAACGTTTTGTCTCTCACGTCAATTAAGTTCTATGCATTATAATACAATATGCATTCAATGTACTGCACATACATACTGACCTGTTCTGATACGAGTAATACTTTGCGTCCCTAGGTATCGTGCAAAGCTGCTTGCCGTAGCAACAAAGCACCTGCGGGTTGAATGTGTACTTTCTGCCGCAACAATAGCCCAGTGCCTGCATCACGGGGTCTATCTCCTGCTCGAACACCTCCGAGAGCTGTTTTGAAAAAAAAAAAGAAAAAAGACCGAGAGTAAATTATACACGAACGTGTCAAGTATGTTTGCGAAAGCGTCGTCGGATAAACATTACCTTGGTGCAATATCTGTAGACGCGAGAAGCCTTGCGGTTGTACAGCCAGGCGTTGTCAAACATCATCCACACGTCGTCGACGTACTCCCACGGATCGCTGTACTTCTCCGTGTCGAGTTTCTTCTTGATCGTCGACAGATCCATCGGCTTCTTCACGATGGTCGGATAATCCGGTATACCCAGCGCTTGGGGATCCACCGGTTGCCGGAACGGTATGGACTCGGGATCCTGCCGATACAGTTTCTCCAACGTCGGCATCAGTGCCTGGCGCAGCTCGTCGGGCTTGAACAAGCACTTCTTCTTGTCGGCGGACGTACCAGTCGGTTGAATCGGCTCCGGCACCATCGGCTTGATATCGGAGGCAGTCATACTCTCCTCTTTAATACCGGGTGTCATGCTCTCCTCTTTAATGCCAGGCTCTTCCTTCACGGTCGCCTCGTTCGAGCCTTCTTCCATTGGTTCGGTCTTCGGCTCGGTCTTGATAGTGATCTCATTGTTGACGCTTTTACCGTCCATCCTGTGGTTCTGCGATTCGTCCGACGGCTCCTGTTTGATCTCCATCTTCATCTCCTCCTTGATGGAATCCAGCTTGCCCTTGTTGTTATTCATCGGCGGGCTGGGTGAATTTTCACGATCTAACGCCGCCGTGATGGCAGCCATTTGCGAGGACATGGATGTACTGCGTGGCGTGTTGAGCGCCGCGCGTTCCTGCGAGGTCATGCCCTTGCCGAGGCTCGCAAGGCCGGCTGGGGACGGTGTCGGGCCCGAATGAGGCGGCGTCTGGTTCGATGCGGAAGAGACCGTTTGATTTGGCGTCATTAGCGACGGTACAAGCGGCGTGTTCGGCGTGGAGGTGGTCGACTGAGGTCCGTTGGTCGTACCCGTTGTCGCAGGCACGCTACCCGTTGGGCTCGGTCCGCTGGATGCGGGCGGCGGTATCGTCTGCGGCGTCGACGTCGCGATGCCATTGTCATTAGGCGTGGAAGCTGACAACGGCCGAGTTGGGAATTGTTGATTCGGTTGCTGTTGCGGCTGTTGTTGCGACTGCTGCGCTGGCTGCTGCATGCCGCTGAACGGTGATGGTGCTTGAGGAATCGACGATACGGGAGTGCCGACCTGGCTCGGAGTACTCGTTGGTTGCGGCTGTTGCTGACTTTGTTGTTGCTGCTGCTGCTGCTGCTGCTGTTGTTGTTGCTGCTGCTGCTGCTGTTGTGCCGCTTGAGCCTGGGCCTGCGCCAATCTAACTTTCATGAGATCGGGGAACTGATGCTGGTTCTGAATAGGAGAACTGTTGGGTAAACCGGCAGCCGTGCCATTGGACGTCGGAAATTGACTAGTCGTCGCGTTATTAGACGCAGTGGTGGTCGTGAGATTAGCCTGGGACATTTGAGGTTGTCCAAACGGGCTGAGTCCAGGATTAGGCACCATATTGGCGTTGGATGTGGATTGTCCATTCGGGCTAGGACCGGGAGGACCGACCAGGATTCCTTGCTGCTGTTGTATTTGCTGTTGAGCTTGCACCTGCTGCTGCTGCTGCTGCTGTTGTTGCTGCTGCTGCTGCTGCTGCTGGGCTTGCTGCTGTTGAGCTTGCTGCTGCTGCTGCTGCTGCTGTGGGAACTGCATCCTATTGTGCTGCTGAATGGCCATCGTTGGTATCGTTCCGAGTTGACTCATGCTTGGCGAATGACTTCTTAATGTAGGTGGTACCGCCCCGACAGGTTTCGACGCCCCTGGCATAACGGTACCTACATTTGGAGGTGCGCATTGTCTTAGTCCAGGACCAGATGTTCCTGGTGGTGGTTGCTGCTGCTGCTGCTGCTGAGCTTGTAGTTGCTGTTGTTCCTTTCGCTTTTGTCGTTTCTCGTCTACGTTATTAGATAAATTGCTCATATATATATATATGCATATATATATATATACATTATTTCGGTTAACTAGTAAAATAAAAAATTTTACTTTTAAAAAATCGGTTAATTGAAATATTGTTCTTTTTAAATTAAAGAATAGTTATTAAAAAATTGATTAATTAAACACTTCTAGAAAACTGAAGAATATTTTAACATGGAAATGTTGTTACATACCAAGTTCTTTTTGAATCTTGTAAATTTTCTCAGCTAGCAGATGATAATATTCCGATCGTGAGTTGGCCATTTCGTACATGTCACCTTCCACCTTCCTTGCGTACGCGACCAAATTGTGCATTCTTTTATCGAGCATAGCTTGTGGATCAGGAGTCGGAAATATTGCTTGAACTCTGAGAAAACAAGAAAATAAGCTATATGTAAGCGTATATAATAAGCAGACGTGCTGAATCGCGAGTTACGAAAAAGGATATGCCATTGCATACATATATGATAAAACTCTTACTAACAATTTATGAACCAGATGGTTCCTGAGATCTGGAGTGACAGAGAGATGCCACTCCTTCGTTCCTTGCACCGGCGTCGCTGTGACTTGACCGGGTTGAAGACCGCCTGGAAGCTGTAGATTCGCTAATCTATTTTCCCCGCCTATTGCGCCAGGTTGCCCGGACTCGTTCAGTCCGAACAGTGTTTGCATATTAACGGACTGCTGTATATTGGCAGCGGCCGCTGCTGCGGCGGATGATGGTCCGGTCGTGGGTACCGTCTGATTGCCGGCTACCCCGACCGTACTAGGATCGGAATTTAAAGGAAGAGATACGTTCGGAGCGACTACTTGTTGTCCGGCACCGACTACGGATTGTCCCGGTGCAGCTGAAACACACATGGGCGCCCATCGCTTGTTGCTTTTCGCGTAAAAATCTATACAAATCATATTTTACATTTTTAACAGAATAAAAAATAATATAACAAAGTATATATTTTTCGTATAAATAAAATTTATAAAATGTTTTAAACCTAAAAGAGAAATGCAAACAGTTGATAGATTTTTATAATAATAAAATGCCGCGTAACTCACTCTGTGTTTGAGGTTGGGCTAATCTAACGTTGCCGAGTGTCCCTGGAGGTCCCGCCATACCGGGAGCTGGCATTCTGAGGCCCCTACCAACGCCTTGGCCAGGCAGGAGTCCCGGTGTTGTTGTCGGGCATTGTATGCCTAAAGCGTCGTAAGCCCTCCTCATCTCGGATGGACTGGGATTTGGCTGATTATTTGGTTGTATCGCGGGTGCTATTGAAAAGAACGCATACATACACGACGTGAATATGCGTGGAGGCTCGTCGAAACATTAATAGGGTGACTACTTATTTGTAAGAATAAGATATAAAAAAACCTGAGAATTCTTTGACATTTTTTTCCGGTAATAGACACCCTAATTAAAGATATAAGATGTTAGACGGTTCTGTGCAATTACCTTGCGCAGAATTTGTCCTGTTCTTATTCGCTTGTTTTATAGGCAAACAAACAGGGCAGTCACCTCGGTTGCAATGCTTCCAGTGACTGATTATTTGCCTGGACATACTACAATGCGGAACAGTACAATTCTTTCCCGCTTGACAGTTCGTCATGTGATTTAAAACGTTCTTCATGGTTTTGCAGTCTGGCAAGGTGCATTGTCGCAGCTCGCCATTTGCTTGACTCTCACGCCGTTGGCATTTATGCGCATGCAAGAGTAGCACCAACTGCTGTTGTATCAGTCGACACTTCTCAGGGTCAGGCGTTGATTTTGTGCCTATACGCACCGGATAAGGTTCGTATTTAGCGAAGATGTGACACAAGTTACAACACGACTTACAACGGTGCGAGGTAAATTTACCCGTTGGAGTAGTACCAGCCATTTGTCCTTGCGTGGCTTGCTGCGAACCTGGCTGCCCTCCAGACGGTGCACCCGATTGAGGTTGAGCCGGACTTGGTGCCGGTGGCTGTGCCTGTTGCGCTGCCGTTCCACCCTCCTGACCGCCCACGACGTTCGTAGTGCCGATTGGACCAGCAGTACCGGTAAACCTGCTGGCAGCGGCTGCCGCTTGCATGGGACTCATATTCGTTCCTACGCCTTTTTGTTGCGGTTTGACGACACCTACGGGATTATTGGCGCATACAGTTACTCCTGCTCCTGGTCCAACAGTATTTGGAGTACCTGTATTATAAATTTTGTTTTCACCGTTGTACATTTGACGGCATTTACCACAGCCGTCTTATTCGATATATATCGAATATAGAACGAAAGCAAGAGGACATATTTGATATACCATAGCTGTACGGATTCGATGCGCCCAACTGGCCCATCGGCATATTCGTCATGTTAGGAGCCTGCATCCTGGGACCACCCTGGCCGGGACCGACGATGCCGACCTGATGCACCTGGTGAGGACTCTGTCCTCTCGCCTGACCAACCATATGCGCCTGTGGTTGCTGCTGCATCGCCACAGCCCTCGTGTTCATCATCCCGGGACCGTTTTGCATCGGCGTAACCCCATGAGGAGCACCCGGGTGGTGTATCGTTTGAGTATTAGGGCCCATCATGGTTACCTTGAAAAAAAATCCTCGGTCAACTATCCAACTGCCTACGCTTTCACCGGAGAAAATGTTGTCGCCGCAAGATTAACGTACTGTATTTAAAGGCTGCTTGTTTAAACTATTGGTTACTATCAAGCTTCCGCCGGCCATTCCACCCATGTTGTTCCCGCTGGCGGTGCTAGTCATCACTAAACCGGAATTCATGCCGCCCGGCATCGACATCGCGGGGTTACTTCCGGCCATGCTCATGGACGATTGTAAGCCGCCCATCGAATTCGCGATCGACATTTGATTATTCGCCAACGAGCTGGCTATACCGCTCGGTAGATTACCGAGGCTCACGACCATCTGCGGATCGACTATCCCTCCCTTGGAAACGGACACGTTCGGTGGCGATTGCATATTCGGACTCTTGTTGCCTAACGTTCCCGCAGCCATTACCAAGGAGTTTGCCACCAAGTTTTTGTTGCCCTGTACAACAATCGGTTTGTCAGATAAAGCGTGCAACGTTGACGCAAAACAGCAAGATGTCTATGTAACGTAACCAGGCGTACCTGTTGGATGAGATGATGGGAGAGTTGCTGCTGCTGCTGTACATGTCTGAGTTCTGTGTCGAGAGCACCGTTCTGCTGTCCCGGGCCAGGACCGGTAGCTGGTGGTTTGGTGCTCTCAGTCGTGGAGCCCCAAGTTCCAGCTGACAGCAAATCATCGGGAAGATCATTTTCAAGATCGTACAGTTCTGTGTTAGAAATGTAATCTGAGAAAAAAGAAGAGAGGAGAATTAAATGTCACCGTTCCCCGAGCGTTCGCTCGAGTCGTGATAACAGACGCACTGGCTATCGGAACAGTACATCTCTACAATTTGCTACACCTATGCGAGTACAATGTGACTTGCGGTATCCTCATTACTTTCACTTTTACCGTCTTTCATCTTACTCGCATACCGTGTATCGTAATGACAGTTTTCCTCGCGCATGTTAGCACGTGTACTGTTTCCCCCGAGATAACCAGGTTCGCGCGGCAGGTTCGAATGATTGTAATACTGAGAATGATAAGTACCATAGATACCAAGAGATCATTAGTAATTTTACAGGGGATAATTAAGATTTTAGCGCCGTCACCATAGCTTTTAGCGTATCGAAACTTTAGTAATCTCTTCGATATTATAAATGTACGTGTTACATCATTATGTGCATAATGTATTCGTAGTCTTATATACATGTATACACATATAAACTGCATGTAAATATACATATGTACATGCGTGTATATAGAGACACGTACAGGCAAAGAAGCATTCAATCTTTCGTCTATATTACAAGGAGCTTCCGATGCTATTGTATACAACTTGGAAACGTTCGCGCGAGCCATTCCTCGGCAAATCAAAATTGCTGAAAACTCGCTTCGTCTACCCACGACTGACCATACATTGACGGAGAAAAAAAGGGTATACATCGATATATATATTTGTATATATATATAGATATATAGTATATACGTATATGTAGGAAAAAGTACAAATGCAAAAGGAGATCCTATGCATGTATATATATATTTATATTAAGAAGAAAACAAAAAAAAACTAGAAAACTGTACGTGGTTGTAAACAAACATGAAAAATAAGACATGAGACATACACTGCATGAGCATAAACGTAAAGGAGCCTTATTCTACAGCAGAATGAAAAATCTTCGGCACAATAAATTAGTGCTAAACTAAACAAGCATCATCATCATCCAGCGAAGCTACCGATGGCAAACTTTGTAGAAGAGAGTCATGCGGAAGAAATCAGTCACTCTAAAAAAAAAAAAAAATTTATCTTCTTATTATCCGTTCACGCAAGTGAATACTCCTGAGAGAACCTCCCGCGCCGAGAGGAGGACGTTCGTCCTGAAGTCGGACGCAAAAATTTCCCAAGGAATCTCTTTAAGGAAGACCTGTCCGCGCGCGCAGCACGCACAGGTTTTCACCCCAGTTACGTTCTTTTTCCAGTTTATAAATATCTGCGAAGGATTTAATTGACACAGACCTAGTCGATCCGTCCCCCCCTCCCCCCCCCCCGACCCACCTACGCTATTTATTATCCGTGTCGCCCCGTGAACCCTTTATGTTACAAGCGCAGTGTTGTATGCATATTTAAATTTCACCTTTGCAATTCCTCCTGCATAGCCGACGAGCTCCGCGCGTGTGTGTCGCATGTCTATGTTACACGTTTGATTTCGCATTGAGAATGTCTCACTGGTGTTGGTTACAGAAAGAGGGGAACTTGGCTTACTCCTGAATCTTATGTACCTCTAGCAACACCGATCCAATTTTTCTCCATTGCTATGTAAAGTGAATCAGTCCGTGATCAAAGTAAGACAATACTTGATACATCCGCGTTGCCCTAAATATGTGCTCTGCCGTATATGTATATATATTTTTTTAAAATTTATTTTTTTTTTCAAAGATAAATCACCCGTTTCTCTCGCTTGCTTCTCTGAACCGCGGCGGCGACTAAAATCGCTGAACAGTGACATACGGGCCGAAACTATCGCCCGCCGTAGGTCCGGTTGTTCATTTTCCGGTAAACTGTTAACCGGAGATTAGTCGACTCTTCGTTCTTTCCTCTACGTTATTATCTAGGCGGAGCGTCGACTGACTTCTGGTTAACAGTTGACCATGGGCAAGTGCAAAACCGGGCCGGGAAGTACCGCGGCTGGAGGACGAAAGACCCCGAGGCCCGGTGAGTCTACGAGAGAACGTATGGTACTGTGAGATGATCGGGCGGCTAGACAGATTTCACTTTCTTTCTTTTCCGCGACTTAAATGCTCTTCGAGATTGATCGCTACGGATCGGATGGTGATATTTACTTTTTTGGACCATATTGTTGTTCCAGTGTTGCTGAAGCTGATGCTGTTGCAGCTGTTGCAGTTGTTGCGATGGGGCCTGTATTTGTTGAATGCTACTGCCACCTCCCCCGTAGTTCGTATAAGCATGGTGCATCAATATAGGCGGCATACCCACTACTATATCACAGTTTTTCGTTTAATTTAGAATAAAGGAGAAACACAACTTGTTTGAAAGCTCGGTTCTCTGGATTATTGTCGGTACCGCAAGCGGCGGAAACAGTTTGCCGGTCGCGACCAAGACCGACCCTTGCGATATCGTTACGCTGCGGACACGTCCTCGTCCACGCCGGCTACCGGCGGCGGCGGGGGAGGAGGGGCGGGAGAGAGAAACCGGGCGGCAAACTGTTTCCGCGACTTGGCCCGCTCGCGGACTCCGGCACCCCACGCGGGAGAAGCGACTTTTCCGAGAGCGTTCGCGTTGTTGCATCCGAGGTGGGAGGATAAATTACTAGTCGATGTAATGTAGCGTTATGCGCGGGTCTCAACCTCGCGGTTTCAACAGACCGCCGGGGGGATGATTAAGATGCGTGTCCGAGGGGGGTGGGAGGATAATTGAAGAGAGAAAAAAAACGAAAAAAAAAGTAAGGGGGGGGAGAACAAAGAGATATATTAGCGCATCGTTCATGCCAGCGAGAATGTAATCTTTAACATTAAAGTGTTTCATGCACCCTCATGCACTACTTAGGATCGCAACTATGTTTGAGATCTAGAGTATGTCTAGGAGAAATGTATAGAACTGCACTGTCAGTATACCACCACATTCGTCTAAAAAAAAAAAAACGGAAGGAGGCGGTAAGTGCGGCGCAGGAGGTAACGGACAGAATTGTTTTCTCTCTCTCTCTCGCTCGCACACGCTCGGATACGCGGGGCATCAATCCCCGAGCGCGAAACTCGGCTCCTCTCCTCGCGTGCATCCATCTTGCGTCGCGCGTTACGAGGGTGTCGCGGAGAACGACCGTCCCTCCGATCGCGCGTCGCGAGACGGAGAGAGAAAGAGAGAGA
>NW_011967239.1:441992-449699 GCF_000949405.1 Vollenhovia emeryi | reverse complement strand
GGGAGAGAGAAAGAGAGAGAGAAGCGGCGAGGTAACGCGCGCCCGTAACGCGTAATTCCGCGTTCGATCTTGACCGACGACTCGGCGCGGTGGCGGCGGCGGCGGCGGTGGCAACGACGACGCACGCCGAGCGTCTTGGCGCGCAGCGGACCGCGCGGCGCGCGTGCCGCGTCGCGTCGCGCGATCTCGCTCGGGAGATTCGGCGACGCCTGGGACCCGACGCGACGCGACGCGGCGCGTCGCGTCGCGAACAGACGGCGGGCGGGCTGGCTGACCGGCCAGCGATGGCGGTCAGCTGCGCCCGTGGGAGACTCGCGAAAACCGCGAAAGCCGGGCATCCCTGTTCCTCCGCCGCGTGTAGTATGTGTACGTATATGTGCGCGCGTGCATGCGTGCGCGACGCACGCGAGAGGCGTACGCGTGCACCGCGGACTCGTACGCAAGGTTAGTCGCGGTTCCCGGAAGGAAGGAAGGAAGGAAAGAAAGGGACCGTGTCGTCGAGCAGAAAGAGATCGGAAGGACAAACATCGGAAGTAGAGAGACGGAAGGAAGGGGGGGGGAAGGTCGCGCGGAATCGAGGAGGAGCGGAGATACATCCGCGGGGCAACTTACCCGCCGAGTCCGACGTCCCCTGGAACGGATCGAGCTTGGGCCGCTTCGGCGGAGGCCCGTCCACCAGGTGGTCGGCCATGGCTCCTCCGCGCGGCTGTTATCTTTCTTCCGTAATAACCTAACCTCTCGCTCTCCGCTCTTCCTTCCCACTCGCGCCCGTCTCTCGTTGATCCTTGTCGAGCGGCAGCGAGCGGGGCAGGCAGGCGCGCGCGCGCGCGCCCGCGCACACACAGGTAGCACACGACCGCGTCCGGCCGTACGCGCGCCGTAGACGGACGGCGCCGCGCGGCACCGCGGCTAGCTGGGACGTAGATGCCCGGTTGGCCTGTCTCCTCAACTAGAAGGCCACCGTCCCCGTCCTGATCGCTGGCGCTCGCGCCGCTGCTCTCGCCGTCGCTCTCGATCCTACCGTTGACGATGTGCCCGCCGATGATGATGACGACGATGACGATGATACGGCTACCACTCGCCCCCTGCCGCCGGCGGAGCCGCGTAACAATTTCACCGTACCGCAATCGTACCCGCGCGCACAACAACAACAACAATGGGAACCGCGGCGCGTGGAGCGTCCCCGTGTAGCATACTGGGGTGCACGGTCAACCATTGGGCATCGTAGGGATCGGGGTACGTCGAACCCCCCCGGCGTCACAACCCGCGAGCGCACGGGCAGGCAAACAGGTAACACGCACACGCGCGCACAACGCACCAACACCAGCGGCCACCAGCGGCACCACCGTGGCAGCGACGGCGACGACGGCGGCGACGGCGACGGCGACCACGGCGACGAGTAATGTCTGATGCTGCTCCCTGTCGCTCTCTCGCGCTCGCCTCCTCTCCGGCGAACGACAACGGGACGACGGCTGCCGCGCCGCGTCGCCGGCGGGACGGGACGGCAGATCAGCGCGCTGGAAGCGAGAGCGACGTTCGACGGCGGCGGCGGCGACGACGGCGGCGGCGGCGGCGGCGACGACTACGACGACGACGACGACGACGACGACGACGACGGCGGCGGCGGCGGCGGCGGCAATGTCGGCCGCCCCGAGCTGCGGGAAAACGGATGAGCGCGCGACGCGACCTTACTCGCGCCTCCTCGTCTCGTCTCGTCTCGATTCACCTCGACTCGCACTCGCGGCTCCGACGCACCGCCGAATCTCTCGCGCTCCCGCTCTCACTCTCGGCTCCCGCTCACACTCTCTCCTTCTTCCTCTCACTCTCTCTCTTTCTCTCTCGCGCGCGCTCTCGCGCTCTCTGTCTCTCTCTCTCACTCTCCTCCTCACCCTCGGCACTTGTCTATCCTCGTAAAATACAACAATCGTATGTATATCGCCGCGGTCGTACGTGCTCTCGGCACGACGACTCGCTAAACGACTGGCTGCGCGCACGGCGCTAGCTCACGGCGACGATGTCGCTCCCGAGGCCCTCTGGTACCATCTTCCTCTCCTCTTCTCTCTCGCCTCGGTACACTGCGACACACGGGGCGCGCGAACGACCAGCGGGAAATGAGCGTTTATCCCCGCGCACTCGCGCGCGATATCGGGACGCGAGCAAGCGAACGCGATCGCGGGTATCGGCACGCTCGCGGCCGCCCGTGCCCGCCACAGAAATTCGCTCGGGAAAACCGATCGCGGGAGCCCACCGTTACCGCACGGGCATCGGCGAACGTTAGCTAACGTAAAATGGCGGCCGCTGTTGACGAGTTTTTCTACGCTTGTCAGAATATGCCCCGTCTTCTGACTCGGCGACAATGGCCGTGGCACTAGACCGCGCCGGCGATTGGCCGAGCCGGTCACGTGACGCGCCGGCCGCGCGCCATTGGCCGGCGCCGGGTTCGCGGGGGACAGGAACGCCGCGTCTACGCACACGCCGCCTGTCGGCCGAGCCTCCGCCGCGCACCGCTCGCTTCCGTGGCGCCCTGGCGCCGTAGCGCCGCCGATCATGGCCGTTTACCGACCCGACGCGCTCGTCCCGTTCCGACTCCCCGGCAGTGATCGGAGCCCGGAGCGCGATCGCGAGCCCCGCCGCGAGGACCCTGAGCCGTAGACCGCGCCGCGCCGGCCGACGCGGCGACCGAACGAGCGGCGCCCCGAGGATCGCCAGAGCTGCCTGTCGAGAGCATTTTTTTCCAACCACCCGGACGGCGTCTTTCTCTCCGATTCCTCTCGCCTTCGATCCCGCCGGGGGGGACGAGGCCCGTGTGAAAATTGCACGCAATGACAGAAGTTTTGCCCGAGTGACTGCCCTTTACCAGACGCGAGAGTCCGTGCTCGCCCACGAGTTCTCCCTATGCCTGCGTCCGTCGAGTCGCGCTCGGGTCCCGGGCTCGGGCCCGGTCTACGACGGGTTGCTCCAAGTCGCGGCTAGATGTTGATCCTTTTCCTTGCCGGGTGGAAGAAAAGGGACCGGCGTGTAGCTCCGGCTTCTGACCGACGACTAACGACTCGTTGCGGACCGGGTCCCGCGCTGGCGATCTTTATTTCTAATCGCGGCGTAGGGCGAACTTTATCGCCCCGTTATCGCATTGTCGGAGAGGAAGGTGACGTAACGGAGCAACACATGTCTTGTATGCAAACACATCTTTGTTATTCTTCTTACAAGTCCGTTTGCAAAATTACGTCGCAGGGAGTAACTTCGCGTCAACGTGATCGGAATTATTGTACTCCGTGTTACGTCGTAACGTCCACTTATACGGTAGAAATGGAGGATTGCGACTGAAGTTGTACGCGTAAGAGATCTGACGGTGCAGATTTATGCACATCCGAGCTACCCAAAGTACGTCGTCTATTGCCGGAGTTGGGAGTTTGTTACACGGTGGTTTCACGACGGATACATTTGGTGAAAAGTAGGCCCTGATGTTCGTGGTGTGATTCATCACTGCTGTCATCGTCCCAAGTTGACTCTTAAGCCCAGTCGACAATGAGCCGTTGGTCCGAAGTCGGAACTGTAGGGGTCGGTCCTTTTTCTTTCACCCAGAAAGCGGAACGAACACTCAAGTTTTGAGCGCCAACACTCGATTGTCCGAGTTTACGGTCAAATCTGGGCGTAAACGCCCAGATTTAAATATTTACACTCGGGTTTTGAGTGTCAACATACGATTGTCCGAATTTACTCGCGTAAGTATTTAAATCTGGGTGTTTACGCCCAAATTTGAGAGGAGACTCGGACAATCGAGCGTTAACGCTCAAAACTTGAGTGCTCTTTCCGTAAGGGAGGACTGATAGTTCTGACTTCTGGCTAACAACTCGTCGTAGACTGGGCCTTATTCAGCGGATGACTTTGTAAAGTAGATAGTCTTGGCGGGTTCCGATGCCTCTGGCATAACAGTATCTACATCCAAAGGTACAAGCTCTCGAGTTACGATGAGATATACCCAGCAGTTGCTGTTGTCGCTGCACTTGTAGTTAGCGTGTCTCTCGTCCATGTTCGACGAATCGCTCTTCAATACCGATTAGCCTTAAAAAATATTATTTTATTGCTTCCGAAGAAGTTGTACGTACGTGTGTATGTAATTTTCCAGCAAGAAACATAGGGTCTGTTCTTTAGAGCTGTCCCTTTCTCTCCATGTTAGAAGGAGAAAGGTCTGATGCGGCCAGTTCAGCTATAAAGAACAGACCCACAGATGACACGCTGTAACACTTTAAATAATTTCTTTTCTTTTTACCCGTGTCGGCTCCGGATTGAAGCCGGGAGTCAAGAATTAAGCAAAATTAAATAATTTCATCCTCGTTTGTCGAGATAAAATAAAATAATTCGTTCTTTTAATCGTGTCTCTTGCTGAAAATCTCCACTCCACAAAATACACGCGTACAAAACTAGACATTGTCTGATCAAAAAGGTATAGTATTAATGGTGAAAGATTTGGAACTACAAGAGGCCGACTTTGACGAATCGACCACGACGAATCGATTCAAGTGAATCTTCCGACGTCGAAGAAATTACGTACCACGTTACTTTTGCGAATCAGACAGAATCTCACGGCCAGCAGCTGATAATATTCCGACCGGCAGTCAGCCATCCCGTCGCGTTCCTTTACATCGCGCGTAACTATCGAATTGCCGCTAATCGATTGATATCGCGCGAAACCTACGAAAATAATCAAATATGTAACGAGGCGCAAGTTTCGAACGAGCACGCGCAACGGACAATTGAATTCTCGCTAACAGTTCGCTAACGAAACGATTCCTTGAGATCCGGAGCGACGGAGAGACGCCACGCGCTCGACGGGATCACATCCGATCCATCGTCCGTTCATGAAACCACACGGTCCGAGAGTCTTCCCAGTGAGAAATGATTCGAAGCGATGTTGAATCGACACCGTCGATCAAATTGACGTCTACTCGACATCGATCGACGAGTCTTTTCTCGCTATTAACCACGGTTGGAAGAGTTTATAAAAGTATCTAGTTACAGTTTTTTTCGCTAAAAATGTAACTAGTTACAGTTACAAGTTACCAATTCTAAAAAGTAACGCGTTACAGTTAGAGTTACTCAAAAAGTAACGAATCGTTACCTCGCAGTTACTTTCTCGCAATGAAAATAAAAATATCAAATCTGCGTTTGAATTATAAAGCGCCGATAAAAGCATTTATGTGCAAATGCAAGACCTATCGCGATCTGTAGAGGTTTAAAAAATATATAAAGTAACTATTAAATTAGTTATCGAAAAAATGTAACTGAGTTAAGTTACAGTTACAGATGGAGAGAAAGTAACGAAGTAGCCGGAACGTTTGACATATTAAACTTATCGATATTTATTTTGAAAAACAATTCAACATGCGTGTTTTGTCTCTCCATCTTTTTATAAACACAATGTCGTCATATGCTCCTAACGCCTTATCGTAATTATTAATTTATCTCAAAGGAGCTTATTAATTAATATACGTAACGAAGTTAAGTTAGAGTTACCAAAAGGAAGTAACTGTAACTGTAACTTCGTTACAAGTAACGAGTTAAGGGCCAGTTTCACAAGAGTCGGTTAACTGATAACCAGAGTTCAGTCAACTATCTTATTCTATCTTGTTCTCTAAGAAGAGACAGAGAATCAATTAACCGTCAGCAGTTAACCGACCTTTGTGAAACTGGCCCTAAGCCAGCGGCACACGATACTATTTTTCCTACTGGATTGCTTATGAGAGCCAATCAGGATTTAGCTTTAAGTCACCTGGTCGAAAGCTCTGCATCCTGATTCGCTCTCGTAAGCAATCCAGTAGGAAAAATAGTATCGTGTACTGTTTGCTTTAAAGCCTTGTGTCCACGATCCAAGAACTTGGTCCAAGATTCTAGTTTCGAGAAATGTGTAGCCAATCACCTTGCAGCTTTTATGGAATAGCTGCAGGTTGATTGACTTTGACCAAGTTCTTGGATCGTGGACACAAGGCTTAAGCCAACGGCACACGATACTATTTTTCCTACTAGATTCCTTAGGCCCGTATCAGACTACAGATTGAGATTGGGATTAGATTGAAATTTGACCAATAAGAGTAAAGGTCACTAAACTTGAGATTAGCAAACTTTACTGTGATTGGTCAAATTTCAATCTAATCCCAATCTTAATCCGTAGTCTGATACAGGCTTTACGAGAGCCAATCAGGACTCAGCTTTGATTCACTGATCGAAAGCTCTGTATCCTGATTCGCTCTCGTAAGCAATCCAGTAGGAAAAATAGTATCGTGTACTGTTTGCTTTAAACTCTGTAACCTTATTGGTTCTCGTAAGCAATCTAGTAGGAAAAATAGTATCGTGCGCCGTTTGCTTTACTTTCCAACCCTGCTAATAACATAGTACGACTAGCAGGTCCACTCTCTGCCGGCCCCTTTGATCTTTGCGGTCCCGATCACGTGGTATTCTGCCATACGCCCGGGCAGAATTCAGCGACATGTGTGTGTACGCGTACTCGTCAAAGCCACACTATCGCACGTACAACTTTTCTCCCATTGGTCTGCCCAGAGCAATGTCGGATGCGCAGAAGGGGTCGACGCGAAACGAAACGAATGACGGAGTGGACCTACTAGTTATACTATGCTATTAACGAATCGCCGCGCGTTGACAGCGGCCACTGCGCGGCGGACGCGAGTCCGCTCGCCGGTAGCCTTCGGTCCCCGCGCACCCGCTCGCTCGCGGAGTCGGGAAAACCGATCGTCAGATTCTCCACGGTCGCACGTGCACCGGCTGACGTAAAATGGCGGCCGCGTTGCCGAGTTTTTCGACGCTCGGGCCGGAGTGTCGGCCGTCGTCTTCTGGCTCGGCGACAACGGCCGTGACTCTAGACCGCGCCGGCGATTGGCCGAGCCGGCGTCACGTGACGCGCCAGATCTTTCACATTATTGACGTTATCAAAAATTATCGTATTCATCTTCATTACGTTAGAACGCGTTTGTGTAACGTAAGGCGATAATTGCGAGCGAGGTTGCGGCTAGGCGCGAGGGAGGCTCTCGACCGGCGCGGACGCGCCGCGCGGCTCCGCGTCGCCGGAGAGCGCGAGCCGCGCGGTCGCCCGTCGTCGGCGCCGCTTTTGCCGCACACGGTGGCTCGGCGGAGAAAACGTTTCGCGATAATCTCCGATATTTCCAGCGCAATTGACCTCGCGACAGCGCGTAACTCCCGAGCGCGTCGCGGTTACAGAGAGGATCTTCGAAAACGTCGCGTCGTTCGCGTCGGGGCTCGAAAAGCGGAAGTTAGAACGCGCTCCGGCCGTGAAGTCCGCGTAAATCGGTCGAGGCGGATCGAGGATGAAATCGTATTTGAAAAAACAAGCGTGCGATTATTAAGTTAAGGGGAGAAGTGCGTAGGGGGACGCTGAGAAATCCGATCCGAGATTTTCTCCCGAGCGCGTGCCACCCGCTCGTCGTCGCCCGTCAATCACCGCCGATTAATTACGTCCGCGACGAACCCGCGGCCGTTTCCGCGGCACGCGCGGCCGCTCCTCCCGGCACGATCGGCGTCGGTCGCGAAGGTGAAGTGGCACGCGCGCCATGTCATTTCTTTTTTCTCTTATCTCGGGATCGCTTTGGTCACGTACGTCGCGCGGTCCCCGAGGGCACATTTCTCTCTCTCTCTCTCTCTCCTCCTCCTCCTCTCTCTCTCTCTCTCTCTCTCTCT
>NW_011967239.1:429518-438354 GCF_000949405.1 Vollenhovia emeryi | reverse complement strand
CTCTCTCTCTCCTCTCTCTCTCTCTCTCTCTCTCTCTCTCTCTCTCTCTCTCTCTCTCTCTCTCTCTCTTTCGAGTCGAAACTCTTGCGACTTAGATTGCGACTCTCCCCGTCGCGCAATTCGGGGGAAATTGGAGAAACATCGACGGTCGCAAGATGGCCAAAGGTGATCTATCTATTTCTCTACGGCTCTCCCTCCCTCTTTCCCGATCGAGCCGAGAGGAACGGCCGGCCGCGCGCACCGCGCACAGGGGGAGAGGGCACGTTGCGCGGAACGCTCGTCCCGTTTCGCGGAGTCCGCGGCGAGCCGCGCGCGCGGGACGGAGGTGCGAACGGCACGCGACCCGACGCACGCATCGCGCGTGAACCTGTCGGCGTCTCCCTCTCGCGCGACGTCGGCCGTCTCCGTCGCGGCGGCGGCGGCGGCGGCGGTGGCGGCGGTGGCGGCGACCGCGACGAGGAGAGCGGAAAAGAAACGGGTGAACGCTCCGACGGGCGCGGAGGATGGGGGGCCTTTCGAAATGGGACGGGAATCGGATGACGGCGTGGCAGCAGCCGCCTGGCCGCCCGCCTCGGTGACAGCGGCTCTTTGTATATCCAATACTTTGTAGAGGATCGCCTGCCGCCGCGCACGTTTGCGGTTCCTAGACGACGAGCGTTTACACTCTTTCTCTCTCTCTTTCTCTCTTTCTCTCGCGATCGGAGGGGCGGGGAGGGGAGGGATGGGAAAGAAATCCGCGCGGAGTCCTCGGCGTCCCCGCCGAGAGGATTAAGACGCCGACGGCTCCGCGAGTCATCTCCGTCGCGCGACGATCGAGGGGATGTAATCTCGACGGGACGAGATCGATGCCCCGTGCGACGGCATTCGGTAATAACGCGAGGGATGAAGCACCGCGTATAATAGACGTACGTGCAATATCGCCACGAGGGGCGGGGGGGCGGGGAGGGCGCGAGGTGATCGCGCGAACCATTATTCGATGGCGGTTACGTAACTCTCGTCTTTGCTCGAAACACTTCGGGTGTGGAGGTGGGCCGCCGCCGCCGCCGCCGCCGTCACCGCCGCGCCTCCACGGCCGAAGCGTTCTCGAAGCGTTCGCCTCTTCACGCCGCACGGAATTCCGGAAAAGCGTAATCGATCGTTGCCGCGCGAGCGCGCGGCCGCGCCGCGCCGCGCCGCGCCGCTCCTGGTCGCATCGCGGCCTCACGATTTATGTCTGGTCTCGCGTGCACACGACCGCGCGCCTGCACGGTGCATCGACCCATCTCTCGCTCTTACGCCTCGCGTATACGCGCGTATTGCGCGCGTGGCGAGGTGCGCCGCGAAGGATTAGCCGCCTGGCTGGCGTCCTCTTCCTTCTTCCTCCCAGAACGCGCCCGCGAGCGATAATTGCTCGGGGAAGATTAGCGGGCTGTTTATGACGGTGCTGCGGGGATCGCGGGGAGGACCGTGGATATGTTCCTCGCGTCGTCGCCGGCCGTCCAGTCGCGGAAATCGCGAGACTCGCGAGTCCACGTTAACCCTTTTCGGATAATGGAATACATAATTGATTAGCAAACTTGAGGATACGCTCGGAAGATCGAGCCGATTTATTTGAGGCTTTATCGGCGCTAATTAAAACACTGTGGAAGAAACGTAATCACAGCTTCTGCGAATCCTTTCGTTTGTTGTTCGCTCTTTTTGGATAATAGAATACATAATTGATTAGCAAACTTGGATACGCTGGAAAGATCAAGCCGATTTATTTGAGGCTTTATCGGCGCTAATTAAAACACTGTGGAAGAAACGTATTCTCAGCTTCTTCGTATCTTTTCGTTTGTTGTTCGCTCGTTTTGGATAATAGAATACAATTGATTGGCAAACTTGGATACGCTCGACAGATCGAGCCGATTTACTTGCGGCTTTATCGGCGCTAATTAAAACACTGTGAAAAAGGTATTCTCAGCCGCCTCTTATCTTTTCCGCCTCTTTCGTTTGTTGTTCGCCATGTATACGCATCTCGCAGCAAAACAGGAGAAGCCACAGCTCACAATCAGATTTGAACCCTAAGACCCGGTTTCACCAACGTCGCTTAACTTTAATCTTACAAGTTTATTTCATCCTTTGCCTCTTTCTAAAGGAACAGTGGAAAGAGACAATGGATGAATTAAGCTAAGCTTAAAGTTGGTAAAAGCAGACTTAGGAAACTTAATGTTGAACATTTCTCGATCGCTACATCTATAAGTGACGTCAAAGCTATAATAATTCGCGTTTGTCGAAAAAAGTTATACGCTAGTCGCAGAAAAATTCGCTCGCAACGCTGGCGTCGAAAGTTACTTCGCTCGCGACAGTAAATTTGCCGCTTCTTGGAATAACTCGTCGAGCAAAATCGCGTTTTGCTAGCAGAGCGCGAAATCATCGCGAGAGCCCGATCTGTTCGGTTTGCGGAATAATTTCCTGTTAATATGGGATGCTACGCGATTGTCTATTCAATCGCTCTTCGTCCCTCTCCTCTATTTACCTTATAAAAAGACAAATTGGCTAAATAAGTGAATAAAGAAACGCGCAAAATCTATCTTCTTGAACTGATCGTTTTGGATCCGTCACAAAACTCACTAGCTTTTAATTAAGAAAGAAACCAGTTTTTACTCTCCCTCAACATTCCTTGACTTTACTTCTATAACGTAATGCAGTTCCTTTCCAAAATCTGGATTTTTAAATATCTTCGATAATATATTTTTACAATAGACGGCATTGCACGAATCTATTCGGCTTTAGCGAGTTCCAACAGCCTACGGAGGGTGATATTACATTTATTATATGACACATTTTTTAAGCGTATCGATTGGCTGCGGAATAGACCGTTTTTGGAGACTCGACACTTTTCTATCCTGCAGCCGATCGAGTGGCTTGAAAAATTTATCGCGCGACAATTGTACTAGTACCCTAGGAATATATGTAATTCAAGGAGGACCAGGCAATGCAACTTGACAACGATCACGTCATTTTTAATAGATACAATTGGACAAATGAATTCATACGAGTTTAATAAATGAAATCCTTTATCCCGCTCGTATTTTAGCTTCGTCCTGAAATTTTAACATTACATCAATATTAATGCCGCGCACAAAAGTTACATCGTCGAGTAGGAAATTGCAGGATTGACACGCTGTTAGTGTTGGCTGGCGTTCGCTGGGCCATGGCTCCTGGCTATACGAGGAGAAACTGGGCCCGTCGACCGCTTTGAAGCGCGCTTATCGCTCCCGCCCGATAAGGGGACCAAAGTTTTTCGTAATCTCGCCGACCGATTTACATTCCTCCCCGATTCATCATCGGCGCCCGTGGGAGACGTAGCAAGCGCTCTCCGATTTTCCCGAGCGAGCCACGCTTTCTCTCGTTCTAATCGACGGGACGCGCCGCGAATTGGAGCGCGTGCCTTGTCGACTCGCTCCGGCCGACGATCGAGACCCCCTGCTCGCTTCGTCGAAACGGGAGATTTCGTTCTCCGGGAACAACCGGAGAAGGTTTCTCGGGTGTCCTCGGTCATCGGACGCGTTTCGCGCGAAACAGCTGAGAAGAAAGCGGACCCTTCGCCGCTAATTGCTGCATTCCCCGGACTTTTGTTTCGTCCGCACGTCACGACGACTGGTCTCGGCCGCTTCCGCGGATATTCCGCGAGTCCCAAACGTGTTTCGGGTGTGCGAATTAGTGCTCCAGGGCGACTAGCATAATGAAATCAATATTACAGATACATCGCACCGTGTCATTACTGCAATGTTACATTGTAATATATCTGAGGGAGGACATTTCAATGTCGCTTCAAGCTTGCATTGGAATGGACTCCGATCGGAATTATTTCGTTTCCCCTAGGAAACACAATAGAAATCTAGTGAGAAATGATTCGTCGATTGATGTCGAACGTCGATCGATGTCGTTTCTTCCTAGGATTTCTATTGTGTTCTCTAGGGAAAACGAAATAATTTCGATCGGAATCCATTCCGAGCATTTCCACGACAGGTACCCTGGTACCCTCTCAATTGTCGCCGTTTTTCGATTAATCGCCACCCATACAGCAAGCATCTAAAAGACGTCTTTAAGACATCTTATCTAAAAGACGACTCAAAGACGTCTTAAAGATGTCTTTTAGACATGCCTGCTGTACGGGCAATTTTCAATCGGAAGTAAAAAAGACAGGATCGAATACGACAGATCTGTCATTCTAGAAGGCATTCGCGATTCGAGGTCGCGAGGTATATCGCCCTCGTGGCGTGCCTTTCGCAAGGGAAGCTCTCGAGACGACAGTTTCCGGCGCGGCGTCTTCGTCTTCCAGCCTTTAATTAGAAGACGCCTCGACCTTCGCTCGTCGATCGAGATTCGATCCTTTACGCTGCCGCGACGCTCTCGTGGAGACGTCCAGCCGACCGTGGCACACACGACAACGTAATCGCCGCGTCTACGCCGCGGATCGAGGAGGCAGGATCGAAGCCTCGCGCGCCCGAGCTCGGTTTAAGCGCGTTCCTAGAGGATTGCTGCCACGGGCCGAGATGAACGTCCGACCAGCTCTTTCTCGTTAGGGATCCCCTAGGCAGGGATCGGCATAACCGACGCCATTTGTTTCAAACGCGGAGGCGTAACCCATGCTGCTTCAAAAGCTTCTTCTTTCTCTGCCTTTAAAAGAAAGTAGCATCGGACTAGCTCTATCCGTAGACTTGTTTTCTGTTGCTACACTGGAATGAATTAGAGTGGGACAAGTATATTTTTTCTCATTCTAGCCTACTGCACTAGTTCACCTGTGCGGCAATAGCAAACGAGCCTTTTAGCTTCTCTCTCCCTCTGTTTCCAGGTTTGAAACGGGTGGCCGGCGGTCAATAGAAAACGTAACCGATTGTGCCGATCTCTTCCCAGAGGATGCCTAATTCTCGTGACACACCCCGGTCGCTCTCCTCTCTCCCGCTTTGCATCGGAGGATGCTTCGGGGTCGACATGGGACTTCTCGCATTTCCAAATGCCCCCAAAACTCGCCGAGATCCAGTATTCTTGCTACTTGTCGCGCGACAAGTTTTTCGAGCATATTGATTGACTGCGGGAGTAGAGGACCTTTCGAAGACTCCCCAGATATAGCACGGAGGGTCTAAAAAGAATTCATCTCGAGTCCCCGAATTAGCAAATAAATTCCTCTTCCATATCTGTTTTTCTGCTACCGATTTTGAGCTTTTTTTTTTAGAAAAAAAAATCGCGCCGGAGACGAATTTCCTTGGCGTGCACTTTCAGATTGCGCTGGATGCATAAGGAATTTTATAAAGTATAGTCCTTTTTTGAATGAACAATCTGTGCTATTTTTGGAGAACTCGAGAACTTTTCTACGCTATAACCAATCAACGCTTGACAAATTTGCCGTGCGAACGGAACAGTGCCCTAAATTCCTGAGCTATCAAGTAGCCGTGTTTACTGTTCGATTCGTATAATGCTTTAATCGATTAACAATAAGACAAGGACAGGGGGGGGGGCGCGGCGAGCGGCCTGGGAGCTTTGAATAATTCAGATGCAAATAGCAAACGGAGTGTCATTATTCGTCGTGGGGGAACGAAGTCGGGTGTCTCCTCGCAAGTTGCCGAAAGAGAATTTGTATCCTTGGGTGCCGAGGATCTCTCGGCTCGGGGGAGGATCGCCATCGCGTCGTCGCGTCGATAAAACAGCGAGCAGGCAGCGGGCGAGCTGAAGAACGTTGCCGTGCCGCCACCTAGCGGGAACGGGGCGTACGTGAGAGACCGCTCGGATATTTGTTTGTCAACGGGTCCGGTTCCCTGCGACTGCACCCTGGTATACCTTCTGCACTCGGGAAAAGCACGTGATTAGAGGCGTGCAAGAACAATGGGGGAAGATGACGAGGGGAAAAAAAAAAGCTTAGCTACGGAGAACAAGCCTATTGACATCTCTCCGAGTTGACGTTACTCGCAAGGGGGAGAATTGATTCGCACAATCCTTCGCGCTCAGCGAATCGAGTTTATTTAACACTGCGAACACGCAGATACACTCACATTGAGGGAAAGAGAGGAATTAAATATAAAATCTAGACATATTATGTATGCTATTCCACGACGTCTGCGGTAAGATTTAAGAGAATGGCCAATCGATTGCGATTGGCCAACTTCTTAAATCGTGTGTCTCGATACGTTGTCCATTTCTACCGATTAATCTCGGTTTATCGCTTTAACTTCTTATCCCTTTCCAATTTTTGGAACCAGAAGAGCAAACAAGACAAACCCGCATTGGTAGAAATGAACTTGAATCTAAAGTTGACATTCACTTGGAACGGTCGAGAATGCGCGCGAACTTGCCGAGATTCCTACTCCGATTGCGTCTATGGCAATTTCATCTATTTGGTCTGGTCAATCAACTGCAATCTCGTCGAGCAAAACACGTTCGCGCGACGCCGAGAGGCTCGCCCGAGAATGGAGAGAGAAGTCGCTTCGTAAATAATTAGAGAATAAAAGTATCCATATATTATTCGTGTACATGACGACGATCGGACTGAACGTGCACTCACACTCCCTTTCTCGCCGTTGGATTAATATAAACAATAATAAAACTTTATTTGTCACAATCAGTACTATCTAGCCATGATAAGTTATATACACCATTGTTTCTTCGATCAGCTAAGACGACGCGTGGTATATAATAAATAATTTTCTTCTTGCCACCTTTAAATGCCAACAAGACGTAAAATACAACGTGACTTACACCGACGGAACTTTAAATTATGTAGGAAGTGCATGCAAACATTTCACGTGTATGTAGAAATATATATATATATATATAATGTATATATATGTATATAACGTAACTCTAATATTAACCTTTATTCATAAACTTATTCTCTCAGGTATAACTATTTACCAAAACCATATTTTACTGGTGAATAAACCGTTGGACAGCATTAACAAATCGATGCGCCGCGGCGCCGAGGGACGACGCCGCGCGGAAGTACGCGAATGTGACGTCCTATTGTGCCCTTGCAACGAAATTTTACAATGCCAAAATGCACGACACGAGTTCCGTTAAGTTTATTCGTGTGTAAAGTATTAGTAACGCACGCGTCACGCTCGGCTTTCGGTTTCAGCAATTAAAACTTTTACACGGAAAAAAAACAAAATGCAATCTGCCCGATCGAGAGACCATCGAATCGGTGTGTACCCCCTTTCTCCATCATTTTCAATCACACGTCCGATACGATTTGCGTATTAAAAGTGTAGATGTAAACTTCGCGTTTAGCGCATTGGCGGAATCAACGAGCGCCAATCGGATCGTTTGCAGGCGCGTTGTTCCAGAGCGTACAGTCTCTCCCGCGGTCGCACGGGCGCGAGTGGACTCGCACTCCACACGGTAGACTTAAAACTAAACTCCAAATGCATGCTCGGTTTCATCGTAACGCCCGCGTGCTCGTCGTGGGTACGCAGAAATACGACCGGCCGTACCGTCGCCGTGCGCGTCGCACAGCGGTATACACAGGTAATTGAACGGGAATCTACAATTGGAATATATACGTTGTTGTAGCCGCCACCGATCCGGCTCTCGGCGTTTTGCTGTAGAAAATCTTTTGTACATATGTAAAAACATTAAAAGACACGGGCGGCCCGCGACGCCGACCGGTGTGAGTCGGGCGCCCAAACAAAGTCTTCATTGTGTGTGAACCGCCGGGCTCTTCTCCGGCAATGTTATTTTATGTAACTTCCAACGCGATTAAAAGCCGGCGTTTCGCCTCTTTATCCGATTATCGTTACGAAGTAATAAAACATTCGGCCGAACGTCCAGAAATATATTCATGAGCGACAATTTCAAGGATTTCTGTAACAACAGCGTGTGCGTGGCGGTCTCCTGAAACGGTTCTGCCTCCAATGTAAGACCATGCGGTCATTCGCTCTTCGACTTCCCGGCGCTCTCGCTATGATCCGCTTTTTTCTCTGTGTCGCAGCTCTCCGACTTGGCCTCGGTCTCCTGCTGGCTACCCTCGTCCTCCTCGTCCGAGTAGTTTGTCGGTGCCTCGCCGGGCTTCAGCAACTTCCCCACGTAATCGTATCTCTCTGCAATAAAAGAGGAATAGGAACAGGCGTGTTTAAGCGACCCTTCTTGGACAATTCGCGCGTCTTGATATTTATTTAAAATTACCACATTGCAGTCAAAGGCTAAGGCGGATGTGTGCGGCAAAGAAATGCCTTGAACCATGCTCCCGTGCATTAATTATTCATGAGACTCGGGGCTTCTGTGCGTTAACTTAGAAATAGGACTTGTTATCGCACGCCGGCGCGAGGAATGCCACACGTTCGAGGAGAACATCGTGTTTGGGCAGAGTTTAAAAATCCATCTGGTCTGTATCTTATCGGCGAGACGCTGCGTCCTTTCGCCGGGACGCCCGACGCGGCGTAGAGGCAGCGTCTCGAGGGAAACGCTCTGAACGTTATCGTCGCGATAAGAAACGCCTCCCGACCGTTTCTTATGCAAATTACATTAGCGTGGCCCGCTTTATCATAATCTCCCTTTCTCGTCCGTTGGGAGAATCGCGCGCGGAGCAATTGGAGCCTCACCTTTGAATTGCTCTTCCCACTCCTTGATGGAATTCATCTCCGTGGTGTTCAGGTCGCTCAGATCGTCGTACTTGTCCGTCGCGGCGTCCACGGCGAACCTCGCGAGCGCCCTGCTGGCATCCCGGCCGCCGAACGCCTCGTAGGGCCCACCTGTGCAACAGGTACATCAGTCATGAGGTTCTCAGGGGGGGAGGGGGGGGATCTTTGCGTCGAGTTAAAGAGAAGCGAGAGAGGACCGGAGCGTTTCTTCGTACGAGCTGACTCAGCCGCGATCGTCG
>NW_011967239.1:408147-428860 GCF_000949405.1 Vollenhovia emeryi | reverse complement strand
TTAATCTATTCATAACGTTATCGCTCCGCTCGGCCGGGGGCTTATCGATCCCCGACAAAACAATCCCGAGGCTTCTGGAGTTTCGCCGACCGTACAAGGGCTTCGGCGCGGCTCCGCGTATTTAGACGCGGGGGGGGGGGACCCTCTCTCGTGGCACCCGTGGCGCACGTCACGCGGGGAAGAGCGCGATAAACCGCTATCGCCGGCGCGGTATCGCCGGCGCAAGTGAACGAGGTACAATTGAGCATGACGGCGACTTTCGCAATTTTATTTTTGCGCGCGTGGCGCGTGATATCATCGCGGGCACTCCTTCGGGGGCTTCGGGGCCGCGAGCTAATAAAAACGAGCCCGACTTAATGAGACTCGCGGTGCCCCGCAAGAGGAGTAGGAGGAGGAGGGGTGGAGGAGGAGGAGGAGCAGGAGGAGGAAGAGACGGAAAAAAAGATAGACCGATAGAGAGCGGAGGGAGGGGCACAGAAAGAGACGGAGAAGTAAATCGCGAGGGCCACGGCGGGGAAGGGGGGGGGACGAGGAGCGCAGAGGAAGGAAATAGAAAAACAATCGCCCACAATCGCCCGATCGCGCGACGGAGATCGGGCCGGCGAGGGAGAGAATTGATCGGCGATGCCGTCGACTCACCAGGGCCGTAGAACTTGGCGCCTCTGGTGACGTCGTAGACGCTGCCGTTGACGGCGACGAGTATCCGGCCGTCCGGGCCCTTGCCGTCGTACTTGGGCAGCTCCTCGATCGCGAAGTCGCGGCGCAGCTTGGGCAGCTTCTTCACCTCCTGCACGGGCTCCTCGGGCCGCGTGCGGCCCTTGACGATCTTGTAGACGAGGATGGCGATGACGCCCACAAGGGCGAGGTTCACCGGGCTCTTGACGATCTCGCCGACGAAGCTGGACAGGAACTGCGGTTGCGGTTGCTGCTGCTGCTGCTGCTGCTGTTGCTGTTCCTGAGCCGCGGCGGCCGGCGAACCGCTCTTCTCGGCCATCTTGACCAGAGTCAACCGACCCGTCTACCCGGGCAGGCGAGGAGTGTCTCGCCGAGGAAGACGAGAGGTTACGAACGCGCCGGGGGACTGGGTTAGAGGAAGCGTAACGGCGTACGCGCTTCCGAATTCCTGTCGCGATGTGCGCGCGCGAATGACGCGTATATGCCTCTGCGCGGCGCGTGCCTGCCGACGCGTACGCGACTCGCGGAGACCCACGGACTCTGAGCTGCGGCGGAGAACTCGCTGCGAGAAAGAGAGAGAGAGAGCGCGCGGGCGAGAGAAACAGCGACTACAGCGAGGCGGGGAACGCGGACTGATAATCGCCGACTAGGCGCCGCTCGCCGACGCGTGACGACACTGACGACGACTCGACGCGCGCGACGATAATCGCGCCACACCGAGCAACGATGCGTACCGGTGCGCGTTGCGTAGCCCCCCCCCCCCTCTTCTTTTCCCTCTGCCCTTCCCGCAGTCGCGCCCCCCCGACTCCGACCCTTTTCCCTCCGACGGTCCGTACGCCCGGCGCAGAAGAGGGACGAAATTCGGAAGAGCCGCCGTTCTACGTGGCCGCACCGCGGTGGTGCCGCCGCAGGGCCGTACGCGTCCCCGCGTCCCCCCGCGGCGAGGGGTGGGGCGAGCGAAAAAGCGTGTCGCCGCCCGATTGGGCGCGACGACGCTCGGTTTTCGCGAAATATTGGCCGGCCAGCTTTCAAGTTTATCAACTGTTTCGTCGATCAATTAATTTATTGTTGCGCCTCGCCGCGGCGCCGCTTTGTTAATTAAGTTTGCCGCTGTCCGTGCGCGACAACGCTCGGCCTTCGTAGAAATTGGTCGGCTAGTTTTCGAATAATTAATTGACGCTGTTGATTTGCAGTATCACTCGAAAAGGACCCGAAAGAACGGGGTTGAAACGTGTAATAAACTAATTAAATAACTAGCCAGTTGGGTTGACTATAATAGCGTTTTCGATTTGCTGACTCGACCCGACTCCGAGTCAGAAAAGTTTGATTAAAAGTAAGATTTTTGCAGAAATTGCGATTCAAATCTTGCTTTTGATGAAACTTTTCTGACTCTGGGTCGGGTCGAGTCAGAAAATCGAAAACGCTATAAGTTTCCCCGTCTCAATTTTCAAATTAAGTTTGCACATTGTCTTGTCGACGAACTAGTTGCATTTCACCGCCTTGCTAATTAAGTATGTCGTTATCAGTACGCGACAATAGTCCCACATAGAGCTAAAACCTCGAATGGATGTCCATTAGACGTTCGTGGAGATTTGGAATGTCCAGTGTCATATTAGGCCAACAAAAGGCCGCTAAACATCCGTAGTTCCGCTTTGCGTGCGTCCATTAGACCTCTTTTAGACGTCTTTAAAGATGTCCACTAGATGTTACGCAGATCATCAGTAGAGACGATCCGATGCGAGGTTTCGAGATCCATCTACCACCATAGAGCTAGACATGTGGATGTCCAGCTCCGTGGGGAGCTATGGAGGTTCAGTGGATCTAAAATAGATGTCTAGCTGACTTTCACCATGGGGACAGATATCCATAAAATGGAGGTCTCTCTTCACGGTGTCAAATCGGATACATAGCCATTAGAGATCTCTCAATGGATCGCTGATGGACGTCTTTCCTTTGTGTTTTTCGAACTCTCCTTTTTGAGCCACCATCGATCCAAGTTGCGCCGCTCAAATTGAAGCAGATCCCCGGTATTCTCCGGCACGATTTCTCGCGTCGCAAACGTATCGCAAACATTTTCCCGGAGTAGAGTTACGAACAATCCAAATGATTCGATTACTAATTGTGGGCCCCAAAATGGGTTGCTGTCTTTTTCTTTCCCCAGAGTACTTTGCCAGCCCTAATTCGATTCCTCCTCTCCGTCTGCCCTCATCTCTCTCGAAATCGTGCAATTCCCACCCGAATCGGAGCTCCGCGAGTATCAGCGCGGTTAATTGCGTCGCGTTAATAATATCGCCGGTAACGACGAGGATGTCTAAGCAAGAAATGGAGACTTTGCATCCTCGCGTGATATTTGACGTAACCGGTGTCAATGTACACGTGGATCGCGACCCGGAGACTCAATGACGAGCTCTTCCCGGCAACGCGACTCGGCCTTTTCAGGGGTCGTCGGTGCCGCGACGTATTTCTGCCGCCCCGGGCTCATTCGTCTGTCCTGGCGCTTCGCCGATCCATTCGACTCTGCGCGGACTCGCATCAATCGCGTACGCACGAAACGTACATTCGCATTCGCGTCCATTTGCTCTTCCGCGAAGTTAGAATGTACCGTTTGCGCTTCCTCTCCCTCTCGCCCCGTCGAGCGAAAAACAGTTATGTCACGAGACGAAAGAAAGATTACGAGCCCGGGAGAGATTGTCGCTCGCCCCGTTGAGATTCGCGGAATCTCGCAACGAAAATAAGAGGATCGCGCGGATCATGTTTCCCACCTCGCGGTATCGCGGTATCGCCCGTCCCGGCGATTTGCCAAGAGGAAAAAAAACCTATGTAATTATGCGCGTTCTTCAGAGTCATGCTATGCGAAGTCACGTGTTCCAGATACGCGACGCGCGTTGTAAATACGCTGCGTGCACTTGCAGCGCGCGCGTATGTATATGTACGCACGTACATACACACGGGCATTCTCCGTCGCGATTAAGTTAGCTCCGCCGCAATTATGACGGTCACGGGACCGGGCGCACGCTATTACGATTGCGAAGGGATCCTCGTTTACTCCATAGACTTATATACTTCATAGACTTATATACTAGACTGCGACATCCGTAGGGAGGCGTCGGTCGTAAGATATAGACAGAGAGGTAGAGCTGAACCGAGTATCTCTGTCTAACTTATTCGCAAAAAGAAAGTTTAGTTTGTTCCTTGCAGCGAAACGCCTTCCCTCCTGTTTCAGGAAAAATAACGCAGCTACAAAAAAAAACAGATCCATCGTCCCGTGAAGAACTTAATTTGTTTTTAGCTTAATTAGTTTTTAATCTATGATCAAGAGGAAGTCAATAATGATGGAGAATGTACTTTGGATACAAATTTAAATGCCTCGTTCCAAAGTATCTGAAAAAAAAAACCATTACTGCTCAATATTTTGTTATGCAGATTTGTTGCACATACCATGCGTCCGAATCAATCGTTTTATTTCACATATATGGCAATCGTCTACATAATAAAACGCACCTCGCGTAGCAAATGACACTGAATCTTTTTATACATATAGGCTGCGTTCGGCAGCTCACTATCGGCACCACTTAGCGCTGAAAGCATCGTTAAATCTTTCTTCGACGCATAATTAGCAGCAAAGATAGAATAAGGTCTTCAGCGCTAATTGTAAGTGGCACTGATAGTGAGCTCCCGAACGCACCCATTATATATATATCTGTAAACATAATCTACTTGTACTTAGATAAATTGTACTTGAAATGGACGGCACTGTTGCATCGAGAAATACTGACGCTTTGTCGCTCCCGAGTCAATCGTAATATCCTATTTACTATCGCTATCGTTTGAAGTTAAAGGCACCGGCGCTACCTCGTTCGCCCGGGGCTCGCGATAAGTAACAAGGCACCTCTGATTCGTGCAGCACAGATATCTGTATCCCTAAGGAGTCCTCGCTACACCTACATTAACAAACACGTGACACGTTTAAATTGTTCATAATCTCTCAGGCCTTTATAATTGCCTTCTCCTCCTGATAGTCGAGGTACGGACGGATGTCGGTGATGGACGACACGGTCTCTGGATTGACTCTCTCCGAGCACATCGGACAGGTCTCCTCAGACTCCACGATTCTGGCGTGAACAAATTGTAGTGTAACGGACAGTCCAAGTTAACGTTTGCACTCGTCGTGCGATATTTACCTTAGAAATTCACTTCTGATGGCCGGGAAGTCGCACTGGGGGCACACTGTGAACTCGTCCTCCACGATATGTCGTCCCTGTAAGCACAATAGAACCGGGAGAACGTGGCTGGCGCGCTCTACTCGTGAGCGTGCGCCGATTAAAGGGCCTTACCGTCGCGATGCAAAAGGGTATGGTGTTTTTACACTTATCACAGGTCACTTCAGTCTCGGGGACTCTGCTCTTGCAGTACGGGCACGGGGTGAGAGGCTCGTCCTCGTTCTCGATGTCCTTCGTTCTCGGTGGTTTCCGCACGATCGCCTCGATCTTCTTGCTGTACTTGGCGTCGACCTGTCCCCGATACTCGGGGCGCATCAGCATTGCGGCGAAATTGAATGCCGCGTTCTTCAGGCCCGCCCTATGGCATTCTATTACGGTCGAAGTTAATATCGGCACGATATCTGAAACGCGAAATGTATCGTTGTAAGCCGGGCGTTAATCTCTTTCGCGTCAATCGCCGCACAGAACGGCTCTCGTCGTTACTAACGTGAGGGAAATTTCGATATGCTGTTGGCTACCCTTATAAGCATCCGGGCGCCTCGTAAATGATCGCTTCTCTTCACGTGCAGCCTCACCAAGATGTAGGAATGCAGGAGTCTCAAATTGGTCTGCATCTCCAACGGTATGGTGATCTTATTTCTCTTGAGTTCTTGGTACATACCGAACAGGACGTCGTGAGCGTTTCTGTAGTTTCCTGAAAGAAAAGAGACCCGTCGCGTGATGCGTTTTTTTGACGCGGGCATAAATACGTACCATTAACTTGCTCCTCGTTTGCAATTATGATCGCCGTCTTAGCCGCTTCCTTGTACTGCTTCCTAGCCATGTACAATCGGAACAGATATTTCGGATCCTAACAGAGAATACGAACACGCTAGAATCTTTCTTTTTAAACAATGTCTATATGTAAGCATAATAGTAACCTTCGGTAAGCCATCGCTGCCTAATAAGAAATCTATCAATTGATTAGCTAATTTGTCATCCTTGGAAGATGCGACGGCATCTATGGCGTAGGTAATCGCTCTATCGTCGTCCGGGACCAGTTGCACAGCTTTCAACAAATGTCGTAGAGCCTAAAAATAGCAGCCCGGTAAAACACCGGTACTCTTTGCACGATCAAACTTCAGATTGCAAAGAAATTGCAAATTCACCTTCTGATATTCCTTAGCGTGGAAATAGTATTTTCCAGCTAAGAGATTGTTTTTCTGAGATTCAAAGTGCATCGCGAGACTTCTGAAATCTTCCCTACGGACATTGGTGTCGTCGATTGTGTTCACCAAGATTTCCCCGTACAGTTCCATTTTGCCGTGCTGATTGGCCAATTGAAAGGCCTCGTCGTGGCAATTTGATAGAATCAGAAATTTGATAGCCGAATTATAGTCATTCATCTTCTGGAAATATTTTGCAACCATTTTTGCACCTTCTATGCTTTTAGTTTGTTGAACAATTTCCACGCTACGAGCTGTGGAACAAAATAATTTAGTCAAGCGTATCATTATTAGTACACATATCATGCTGTGGGGATAACAAAATGCGAGGGAAAATACACTTACCGGGATTATTTAAATGGTCCAGATTAATTCTGATTATGTTATCGTAATCCTTGGCGGTTTCATACGCTTTGGCAGCTTCCTCATATTTACCCTCGGACTCTTTGGCTTTAGCATACTGTATGTTAATTTTCGCAGACGATATTTGCGGTAGAAGCTGCCCCACTTTGTGCCAATTTTTCAATTTTATGTACGCCGACGCTGCCTTGTCGAAATACTCGGCCTTTTCGTATAACTGCGCAGCTTCGCTAAATTGCTGGAGATACACAAATATTTATGCAACACAACTAAACCTTGGAGGTTTAGAAAGAAAAGTGAGTATATACCTTCATCGATTCTAAAATCTCCGCGCATTCTTTCCGTAATAGCCTCGGACTGTCGTTATCCATGGCTATCCCGACGCCTTTTCTGCTGTCGCCGCATCTTATAGACATTCTCGCTATTCCTGCTAAACATTGCGTTCGATGGTGAGGATTCTGCGTAGCCAAAGCGGACGTATTGTAATCAACTAGACCGCGTTCGTAATTTGTTAAGGCTTTTGGATAGTTTCCCCTGTTCACAAAGAAGATTGTTGTATTTTTATAAAATATTTTGTTAAAAATGCTGGGATACTATTTTATCGTTGTGTTATATTATCATCATATGAAATCTGATTTGTTTATATTGAATATATTAAAATACTTGGTAGGATTTTAATAAAGAAAATCTTACGTGAACTCCAATTGTTGGGCGTACTCTCTGGCGATGAAAGGGATCTCGTCGGGTTTTAACTTTTGCGCCAAACTCAACGCTTGTTCCCACTGCATTAAATCTCTCCTCAGATACAAGGCCTGCACGGGCTCGGAAGATTGCAGAAAATACTTTTCGGCTTCGTTGTAATTTCCTAGTAATATACACGCGTGGCCGCACAACAAAGCCAGTTCATCTATATTTTCCATATTCTGTAACGTCCACACCATTGCGGCATCCTCCATTTGTCGATAAACGCGAATAGCTGCGTGTAAATTAAATTTTATATAACGTATTTTAATGTCGTAACAATATGTATAAAAATGATGAGACATGCTTACCAAACTCGACGTTTAAATTTGCAATGGCGCTTTGTCCCAGCTTCAGCCATGCATCCCTGTTGTTCAATTTTTCGCAGCTACTCCATGCTTGTTGGAACCTAACAGATAATTAAAAAACGTTCTTTCAAATACTCTGTGCACGTTTTTCTATTTACAAATTGAATGACATAAATCTTACCGTCTGCACAAAATCTGATTATCCAAAATCTCACGGATTTTTTTCGATTCCACGATGTTCCCTACTTCTTCGTGGGACGTTAGTGTTAATTGTATTATTTTACTACCCATTGTGCTCAGCGTTACTTCGCCAGAGTACATTAGTAAAGGCACTGAGTCCGATGGCAACTTGGTTGTACTTATTTTTATTACTTTGGTACCTGTTCACAATGCAACACGTGAGATCTCGCGGTGATAACGCGTAACTCATTCAGGTCTCACTTGCCTTCAACGAAGTATTTTACAAAGATGTATGTTACAATAACGCTTTTATTGTACACTGCAAATGTAGCACGTTCAAATATGTTCTGATCCCAGAGAATACCGTCAATGTTATCAGGACAATCAGGCACGGCAATGGCCGCTTCGTTTATCGGATCAAACACGTAAACGTCCGACTTACTGTCAACGAAGCACAATTGCGCTCCATTCGCGTCCAAGTATAATTCCTTTATCCCATTGTTATGTGAAAATTCGGTACACTGATGAAATGTCTCCAAGCAAAAATACGTAATGTAACCCATCTAGAAATTTGGAACAGGCGCATCTTCAGACTTTCAAATTGACAACACTGCCCGAAATTATCTCAGGATGATGAGCTGACTTACGTCATTACCACAAACCAGGAAGTCGGAGCAAAGAGCGTGACACGTGATTCTACTGTGTGAAGAATTGGACTCTGGAAACATCTTCGTGTCCTTCCCGCTGTTTATCAGAGCCTGCTCGGATTTGATCTGCACACCAAGTAAAATTAGCAAGCGCGTGTCTTCCACGATTCTTACTATTAGTTCGAAGCTCGTAATTACCGAGTGTAACTGCAGTTTCCCGTCAAATAGCGCCGACACATACGTCTCATTCAAGCGTATACTGTCTATCGTAGCCAAATAATCCCTCTCGAAATGTATAGTGTCGTAATGGCTCGTAGACAAATCCCAGAAGAGCGCTCTGTTGTTTAGTCCTACTGCTAAATGTACCGGACCCACTGCTAATATCGCCGGTTCTATTATGGTGTTGATTATTTGCGGGCTCGGTTTGTCCTGAAAATACGTACACTGGTGAAAGAGTCCGCTTTGTCATCTCGCGTCGTCAAAGGTACCTTGTCCAACGTATAGAGGTGTATAGTCACTTCCATCAGGCTCGTCAGCAACGCTATTCTGTTGCCGCAGACGCTGGTTAATTTCGGAATCTCTATCAGATAAATTAATATGTTGCCGAGGTAAGTCACAACCGCCAGCATCGTCCCGTCCGTCGACCATTCGATACTGCTGACTCCACTCTCGTTGGTCACCGTGATCAACGTCTCGGTTTCCTCGAGATTCTGCAGACTGTGCACTTTCAGCGTACCGTCGCCGCAAGTAGCCACTTTTCCGACCGCTTGGCTCAACGCGACGTCCGTCAGGGAGTCTCTGTGGTTCTTGACTTGAAATAATTCCTGCCCGACCTCCTTTATGTGCGTCGATATCGCGATAAAGAAACCAGCCTCGAATCCTACCAGTATGTAACCGTCGCCGTACCTGTAAGACAGAAATAGATGCGTATCGCTGTCGGTACAGCGCGGAACAATTGGATCAGCGTATTATACTAGCAGGTAATTACCACTTATAAGTTACGATTAATCCGTAACGTTTCTGGAAGGCCAATTCAATCGGATTTTCCGGATCCAGAATGTTGTACAAGAACAACGTCGTCTTGCTGACGATGAGGGATACCTGAATACATTTTTGCACACATGAGAGCAACAGCGTTACGCGAATATTATGTAAATGTGTTTTACCGCGAGCTTCTCGGTGAGACATCATACCGTGTTTTCACCGCCTAGTCTGTGGTCCATTTTCATCTCGCTGAACTGTATATGAGACGGATCGCCTTGAAGTGTTATCTCTCGGCGGGTGTCTCCTTCGCTCGTGCTGATAGTCAAGACCTTGTCCTCGCTCGCCAACGCGAGAAGACCGTCCGCCGACCACGCGCCGCATAGAATGCGCTTCCTGTGCTTCCCCAAAATAGGTATCCGCCTGCGCAACGTGGAGCAATTAAATGGAGAATAACTTTACAGCGTTCTAGATACTATGTGATACATTTGGTCGATATCGCACTTGGCATTTATGTGATCGTAGAGCACCAGATTTCCCTTCTGCGTCCCCACCGCCAGCAGACAGCTCTTCTTCGCCCACATCATGCAGGTGAGCCCGTCCCTCACGCCCGCGTCTATCTGGGACTTCTTCCCGGTCGTGGCGTCCCATAGAATTATGGTCGACGAGTTCTGCGATATTATTGCCAACAGATCCCCGTCCGAGTCCCACCCGAAGCCCGTGCACAGCCCGGAGATTGGTATCCGCTCCTGAATGTCGCCCTGCCTGTCGAAAATGGCAACGGTGGAGTCGTAGCCCGTTGTGGCCAGATGCGTGCTGTTACCGGGTCGCCAAGCGATGTAGACGTTACCGCTGCCATGGGGTTGGTCTAGTCGATACAGGACCTGCCGTTGAGCGCAAAAGAATTAAACAAACGTTCCCTTGCGTGTGCAAAAGTGGAGGGAAAACCTGGCGCAAGATCGGCCGCGTGGCTGATTCTCATCGAACGAGATGAATGAATCACAGATCTGACGGTCGAGGTGAAACGTATTCTTCGCTCTCTATATCGTTAAGCTTGACTTTTTCCCATTAAACAATCCCGTGACAGAGTACGGCGGTCGACGCTAACATAACCTACCTTCTCCGACGACATCGTAGCGCGGAGAAATTGTCGCTGACGGGGAAATCGGTCAGTACGCGCATTTAAATGATATATCTATACGGCATTACGACGCGCATAGCTTAAATATTGATTTATTAAGCAGTGTCGCTTTCGCGTACCGACACATCTCCTATGTCGGCCATATTGTTTACCTTTGTGGGGCTTTCGCGATCGATTTGCGCGTGACCCGCCATCTGTACGTCGACAGGGGAAACTACTAATACAAAACGATGGATAAATAGGGGGAACCCTTTTGAGGTTAATTGGATCCTAAAGTCATTTCAAATACCAATATCTTTTTCACTAGACTTCTGGCCCGAGTGTTTTAAGTATGAAAATGTTCTGCTATGCGGTCCGCAACTTATCCTGGCATTATTTTGAGCGTAAAAGTTAATGAAAACATTTTCCTGCGCGAAAACTATATTTGACCGTGTCGGTCAAGAAACATGGCTGAGAGATCCGCTTACAATGAGAAAACATAAACAGTATACATATACATATTATAGCGACAATATAATCGACCAGTTGACCGAGTATGAAGGATAATTCACACTCGGCCTCGTAACAAATAAATTGTATCAGCTAGAATTTTTTCGAATTTCCATAAGGTTCGAAACTTGGTTCCGAAACGAGTGATCTTTTAAAAGACTGCTTAGATATCTTGCTGCTGATCACTTCAGACGTGATGCACCACTCGACTGTAGAGGGGAAACGATATCGAGAATGTCGAACACAAAAGACAAGGCGTGTACGTGCAATTTCATCAAAAAATATATATTTAGTAGAAATGATCCTTTTATTTGAATATTAGCTCATTTTGCGAGTAATCGCGGCAGTCAATCACCTGTCAATATCTCGGAATTCAATGTTGCGGACTCACGTGAAGAGATAAATATTAATCACACGCGAATAAAATTACCGGAAACATGCCTCGCAGTACTAATCCTACAAGTTATAATTTGTACATACAAAAAGTCGATAGTTATGTTTTAACTGTATTTGAATATACACACATATCAACAGTTTTAAGTAAAAAAAAGTGTCGCTAGCATGGTTTTTCGTCGACCGAAAGTACGCGAACTCTCTTCGTAATTACATCTGAGGATTCGCAAGTTGATCCACTAGCGACGTCCCAGCGTTGTTTCCTTAGCTTAGGGTGTAGCCTTCGGTTTCAGTTCATCGTAACACGGTCTCAGGAAGATCTGATTTTTCTTCGCCGGATTGTAGTACTCGTGACCCTGAAACATTAGTAAGTCGATAACATCACATACAGACAATTTCATGATCACGTCGCTTCGAACGACGTCGGATACCTTGGACCAGTCGTAAGAGACGGCGTACGCGAATATCTGCCCATTGTGATTGAAACAGCAACGCGTGATGGGCTGCTCCATCGTTTCGGAGGACTTGAGCTTGGTGCGTGCGTCCTTGTCCCAAAAACCGAAGGTACCATCGCCGCCCACGGTCACCACGGTGCCATGTACTGGATGGAATGCTATATCGTTCACCTGTTCCGAGAATTGACGAGTTATTGCGCCTGAGGAGATCAAGGACGTAATCTGATTTCTTATTCAAGTTGCACAAACCGCGTAGATATCTTGGTATCCGTTAGGCGTGCCGTTGGTCCTGTGGCACTTGAACGTAAAGTTCTCCTTCGTGCTGAGATTCAGATGATGAATCGCAACGCGTCCCTCCGTGCTGCCGATCGCAAAACCGGTCGGCACTTTCTTCTTATCCCTGAAAATCGCCACGCAACGATACTGATACTTTAGGCTCAGCTCGACGGGCTTGTACTCGCGCGGGCTGCCCTCCAGTTGGTAGACTATCAAGCCGCGTCCGGCTGTCCCCACAACCGCCATGGGATAATCCTAGGATTGATATCATTAATGCATATAACGATACTGTACGCCAGCACGATGTGTTTTATTTTATACTCGCACTTACAACATCGGCGCAATAGCATCTTTCAGGCAGATTGATAGTCATTGCTGGCTTGGGACTGCGCAGATCCCAAAACTGTAAATTTCGTATTTTTAGTGAAAATTTCAGACACGTTAGAAAAACATTTTGACGACAATAATTACAAACTGTCTAAAAAAACGGACTAGTAGAGAGCGCGACAGCATTTGACCAATTTTATATATAAAATAGAACATTAAGGTTGGTGCCTGCTGCAGTTGTCTTTATTTAAATGAAGTCGCGTCGAAGAAGTGAAAAACGACTCTGAGAAATCTCGCGTTACATTTTCAAGCGAAAAGATACTTAGATGAACAAATACTTTGCATCGCTTTAACACACTTAAAATATTGTCTCAAAAACTATCCCTTTCCTTTGTTAATTCACGGTTCTTTATTGACTATTAAAGGAAAAGACTAGTTTTCGGACAATTTTATAAGTGTTAATGCAATCCAAAGTGTTCTTACGTCCAAATATCTATTTATTTGAAAAATATTTGTAACGTAAAAATTCGCAGCGAGCGATTTCTCGCCTCTGACTTTATTAAATATAACTGTAGCAGAGTTTTAAATCCAAAGATAAGATTGCAAATGAATATGAACCCTTAGCGTTTTATCCCAGGAGCCAGTCATGAGGCAAGAATACGTGGACGCCTTAATCCAGTGGCAGGTTTTGATCGGCGCGTCGTGCGCTGCCACTTGTACGCTCTGATTTGTAGCCAGGTCCCAGCACTTTGCCGTCTTGTCGCAGCCCGCCATAAACACTTTGGTCCCATCCTAAGGATTGTCGCGCGGTGACATTATTGCAATCTCCAACGCCGTTTATTCAGCGGCACGTATCTCATATACAATAATTAAGAACCGAGGGACTTACGTCGCTCCAGCACACGTCCAGGACCGGCGCTGTCATACTCTGCATGGATTTGGGCACCGTCTTGCCGGACTGCTCCACCTCCCAGCAGCGAACGTTGCTGTCCCAGGAGCCGGCCACTAAGAAATTCTGCGGTATGGACGCCGGGCTGAACGCCAGGCTGGAGATGGAGTCGTCGGGCGGCGAGACAACCTCGAAGTCCTGCATCGGATTCGACGCGTTGGACGTGCCCGTCCTCAGCGCGTTGCTCTGATTGAACATCGTTCCTCGACCGGGTCCCACGCGTTTCTCGGTCGCCGCTCAGTAATTTCTGCGGGGAGAGATAACCAGTGCCGTACGTGCTCCGGTGACTCGCGCGAGATTGTTTACCCTGCAGTTAACGTCACGCAGAGAGCGGACTCCCTACATCATCCACGTGCCCGGGGAGAATTGAAGCCGCACGAAAAACGCCGACGAAACTTGAAGAGAACACCTCAGCGTGGCGATAGACTTCACACAAAAGCGCCCGGCCGGATGTGCATTTCGGCGCCGCTGGATGTCGCTGCCGTAGCTTCGCGCGCGCACGCGTCGTAATACGGCAAGGAATGCGGAATACTGAGACAGGAAACTAAGTCGGAGGGCAGCCAGATTTTCGAATGTCAATCAACGATTGGCTGCGGACCAGGGATGTCCACGAGTCCCTAGAAATTCTCTATTCCGCGATCAATTCGAAAAACTTATCATTTACTTGAAGTATATTTACATTACTTTATAATATAACAATACTACATTTATGTTCCGTTTCTAAAATTACATAATGCAGCGTTTTAAGGCACAACTGGACTGCAAAAAGATCGTTTGTTTCGACAACCATTAGCCAATATTATAATAATTTATCGTATATTTATTATTACAATCGTGATACATGTAAAAATGAATTGAAACTCTTATAAAAATATATTCATCCTTCGCACAAACCCCGTACCTGTCGGAGAACTTGACGTTACAAATATAAGACACGAGAGAGAGAGAGTTTCTCCTTTCGATGATTCGTACACCGAAAAATGAAATTATTTACATTATGTTACATTAGGTCCGGTAGCTCTGAGCGGTGCCGGATCCGTAAGTGCGATCCCACTCGATGTAAATTTTGAGATCCGACTGAGAGACGCTGGGTCGCACGTTGATGAGCGCCTGCTCGAAATCGGCATTCGTGATGTGCCGCACCTCCTCCATCCTTATGTCCTCGAGCTGACTGAAGGGTATGCTGCGGATCGGTCCCATGCTCGCCTCCTTGCAGAGATTCGTCATGTCGGCGCCGGAATAGCCCGCCGACTTGACCGCGATCCGCGCGATGTCCTCCACGCTGAGATCGTGGCGCACCGACCTCAGCAAGTTATTTATTATCTGCTCGCGCGCCTCGAGCTCCGGCAGAGGCACGTACAGCCTCTTGACGAGACGCCGCCTCGCCGCCTCGTCCAGCTCTTGCGGCCGATTGGTCGCGCCGACGATCAGAATGCGATCGTCCTCGGACGTCGCCGCGCCGTCCAGCTGCACCAGGAACTCGGTCTTCAGCCGCCTGGAGGACTCGTGCTCCGTCTCCGAGCGCTGCGTCAGCAGCGAGTCGATCTCGTCGATGAAGATGACGGACGGCTGGTGGACCCGCGCGACCGCGAACAGCGCGCGGACCATCTTCTCCCCGTCGCCGATCCACTTGGACGTCAGGGAGCTCGCCGAGATGGAGAAGAACGTCGACCTGCTCTGCGAGGCTATGCACTTGCCGATGAGGGTCTTGCCCGTCCCCGGCGGGCCGAAGAACAGGATACCCTTGGGCGGACGGCGGAGACCCGTGAAGATGTCCGGCCGCAGCATGGGGAACACCACCACCTCCTTGACGATCTTCTTGATGTACTCGAGCCCTGCGATGTCGTCCCACGTGATCGTCTTACCCGAGTCCATGATCTCGCTTCTTATTAGCTCGATCATGTTCGGGTCGATGTTCCTCAGCCTCTCGTCCTCCACCTCGTCCGCGCCCGCCTTGCCGCTCTGCGGCACTCCGTTGCCGTTTTTTGCCGTCAACTCCTCCTGGTCGCGTTTGAACGGACAGACGAATTGAGAATTGGCCGCACCTCGGCCGCCCAGTGTCTTCTTCGGCGCCGCCTTGTTCTTCTTCATCTGCTGGATGTACAATTCGTCCCTGGCGCTTCTGAACGAGTCAAGCGTGATCTCGGGCGCTTTAGCGTCCTTGCTGCTGGACTGTGGAGTAGCAACCGGCTTCATTTGTAGAACATGCGGATTTATCGGCCTGTACGAGGCTTTACCACTCGTGTCGATGTTTAACTTGGGAGGCACCCTTTGCACAAACTTATCCAAATTCGGATAAGAGGGCTGGCCGCTCGATTGCACTTTGGGTGCATTCTGCTTGGCGTGACTCGCATGCTTACTTGAACTATCGTTTCTGAGACTAGTTGCGAAATATGTACATACGTTCTGTTCGCTGTTAGACCTCGATGAAAGCTCTCGACGTGAAGCTTGGCTGGGATCTTTGCTAAAAGCTGCTTGCAAAGAGATTTTCCTGCTTCTTCCTGGCGCATCCTTCGTCCTGTGTATTATTTTCTCAATATCCCTGTCACTGTAAGACCTTCCTTTGCAAGGTAGAGTATTGAGCTCCTGGCAGGCCAGAGGTTTTATAAAATTCAGCGTGGCGTCCTGGTCGTCCAACCTCGACCTCCACTCGAGCGGATTGTTTCTCACGTCCGCCAGTTGAGATTTAATCTGTCCCCAGTAATTGTTCACCCCGTTCCTGTCGCTCGTCAGAGCGTGATAGTCCTTGAAGCCCTTCCGGAGCAGCATCGCCGCCGTACCCTCCGAATCGCTGCGTAGTTCACGGGCGTAAACAGAAGCGTGCGATATATAAATTTTACATGACAGAAAACCGCGATACGCAAACATGCACAGACGTTACTCACAACAACTTTGTGGTCATGTACTTGACAGCGAGAGACCTGCGTTCGATGTCGGCGACGTCGAGGCAGCTCCTGTCCTCCTTTGAGAATCTCAGGGTATGGTAGGCGGTTAGAATGTTATTTTTCTCCTCCCTCGCATCTCGCGCCACGTGCGTCTTCGCACCGGCAGAATTCGCCTCCTCATTCATGCCCGACGCGTGCAAGATGTGAGCGCAACCCGAGGGGAATAGCTTTCGGACACTGTCGCGACTCAAACGCGTGCTAACAGACGTATTCGGCGCGAAGATCGAACACGCGTGACAACAACTTTTATTCACGTCCTTCGTAACGTAGCCGGCAAGACGGTAACCACGTGGTTCGGCTACGCCGTTGTGATTGGCTGGTTGCGCGGGTGCCGGTGTGAATAATCGAGGTTCGATCTCCGACGCTACACCTGGGGCTCGATTCTTGAATTTATTCGAAGAAGAAACGTATGCGAAAATTCTGCTCTCACAGAAAAGTTGCAAGTTGATTGGCTATTCGCATGGCTTTAACCAATCGACTTGCATCTTTTCTGTCAGAGCAGAATATTCGTATACGTTTCTTCTTCGAATGATTTCGAGAATCGGGCCCCTGCGTGCGAAAGGACCAACGTCGTTTTCATTTAATCGCAAATCATGCGTGATAGTTACCGTCACGTTAGATTTGATATTCAAACTATTCGTCGATCGATGTCGATTCGACGAGTCATTTCTGCGCTGAGAAACTATATTACATTCAATAAAGACCGAAAGACAACGTCTGTCCTCGAAGATCAGTTCGCTTCTTCAAGAATAAATTTCCTTCTCTTTAGAACTGCACATGTAAGATACCAGATAACAGGCTTTTTCAAGCTGCAGGAAATATCGGAAGATTTCATATTGCTTTGCAGTTACGAAAACTGAAAAGGGACAAATGCATTTGCCGGGACGCGCAGCATTGTTAATATTATTACGCATCAAGTCTCAAATTCAAAGTGTAACTCCCAAGCTTCATCTCGTAGTCCACACTGCTGCGTTCACGAATACACCCAGTGAGAAATGATTCGTCGATCGACGTCGAAACGACATCGAATCGACATCAACACCGTCGAATTGACGTCGATTCGACATCATTTCTCACTGGGCAGTGAACCTCGTCGCCAAAACGCCCATCCAGACAGTACCGCAAAACTGGATCCTGTTCCCGTGCTGCTCCCGTCGTCGGCGCCGTCTGCGGAAAAACTCTCGTGCGCCGCTCTTATAAGGTCCAGCGGAAAGCAAGCGCCGACCAACCAGCGATCGACGCAGCGGCGCGCCGCATTCATTGGCTGGCGCGCTGGTGGTGGGGAGCCGGGGTATATAAACGGCATGCAAGCGAGCCGCGCAGCACTACTGAGTCGCTGGTGGTCGACGCTGCGTCACGTCGCACAGGGATCGCAATCTTAACCTTGCTCGAGATTTCCCACTTCCAAAATCCTAGCCCCATCCGATCGGTAGATGGCAGCAAAGTTTGATCGATGCGGAGCGATTTGAAGGGATCGTTGTTTCCCAACGAGGTATCAACAATGATTATTGAATTAATATTTCCGCGCGCGGCGCCGAACAGACGCGCTTCGGGTCGAATTTTCGAACGATTCCGCGGCATACCTTGTGGATTATTGAGATTATTTTCGCGATGCAATGTCTACGTATGTTACGCACGAAACTTGGGCGACTTTCAGTCTGGATTCGTGTAGACATTTCCGAGTGTATCCCAGTGAGAAATGATTCGTCGATCGACGTCGAAATGATGTCGAATCGACGTCAATTCGACGGTGTCGATGTCGTTTCGACGTCGATCGACGAATCATTTCTCACTGGGATATGTGTATGCTATAATCTTTTTGGCGGCGATCTCCTAAGAAGCGCTTATACCTCATATACATATCTCGAGAACGAGACAAAATATGTAAATCGTCTACGGCTTGCAATTAGATAATTGAAATCGCTAAGACGATGGATCTATTTACGAAATGTACGTCGGGAATTTTAATGGCGACCTTACGCTGATGTTGCGTTTTCCAGTCAAATTAGGTTAATTCGATTTAACTTTGTTAGCTTAATAGGATTCAAACTTTTAGTACATCTATTCGTTATCACGTAGTAGAATGATAAAAGGGTTCAGTCGAACATTAAGACACGTTTGAAAAGTGAAAATATTTAGGAAAAGGAAGCTTTTACTTTTTCTTACATAAGAGTACAATTACATTTAAAAAAATTGTATAATTATCCGCTCTTCGCTTTCGATTGTATTTCGTTAATTTGTTATTACGTTTCCGAGCTTTTTAACGCCACGGAAACTCACATCGTTTGCGCGTCTAATCTTGTAACAATAATAGATTCATAATGCTATTCAGCTGGCGTATACAGTTATCTCTTCATAACAACGTCTATAACTCGTACAGTGTGAGCCGTGCAGTTTGAATCAGAATAGCACCCGCGGCGCGCGTCAGTTTCGAAACATTTAATTATTAGCTTTGAACCGTATGAACTTTATAACACGTCCGTTTATGCACCCCGCTACCCCGGCGAAGCCATATTAACTGCGGTGAACCCGGTTTGCACATCTCGCGATGGTTTCTACTTATGTGCGACGGGCGAAATGTCAAACGTGAGGCAATCGGGGTGGCAGTCGCGAACGGAAACGAGGAGTTGTTTTATCAGCGCGTAATTTAACCACGCTGACGCGAGAAGGTGGGAGAAGGTAAAGTTTACCTAAAGGCGTTAAAAATACCGAGGAAGCGTCGGGAGAAATAAAGTGCGAGGAGGGCAAAGTGGAGAAAAGGATTTCTATTTCACAGACGACGTATATCGCTTTTCACACTTAGAGATGAATTTTCTCTCCGATGCATTCCTGTTTACTCTGACGTCTTTTACAGGCGCCCGAGCTGTTTCTGAATTCCCTGCACCACCGGCCACAACTATCCGCCGCCTCTAGATCGCAACGACGACGGGAACGATCGCCGCGGAAACCGCTGCGGGGTGAGTAGGTATATGTATAGTTGCACCGGTCCATTGGGGTTACACCCGATCGCCGTCGTGACCGCATTTGTATTCGGAGACCATAAGACGGTCGGACACGTACAGGGTGCTTCAAACTTCATGTTTACCACGTTTAGCAAATTGCCGTAAATCTGAAATCAGTTGGTCAGAGGCTTATCCTAGAACCGCGAGAACCGCCGTTCTGGCGAAATTGCCTTCGAGCCGACTGAGAAAGGCCAGGGTGTCCAGTGATCAGGGAAATCTGGAAAACCGGGAATTATCAGGGAATTTTAGAAATCTGAAAATGTCAGGGAAAAGTCAGGAAGTTTTATGATTATCTGGATTTTTTTACGTCGTTTCACATTCTTTCTGAATAATTTAAAGTTTTCAGAAAAGAAACTTTTTCGGCTCTCAGTACACTAATTTTCTGTTTTGCTAAACATTAATTTATTTACAAGCGTGGTCGGTAATTTATATTTTCATCGTCGTGTTATTTTATTTCAATGTGTTAAACTGAGACAAAACTATTTAAAAAAATTAATTACTAAACAGTACTATCTAAGTAAGTTACTATCTAGTAAGTTGCAAACAAATTGCAGTTAAGCAAAACGAAAGCATCATATGTGATTACGTACGGTACAAATAATTCGAATTTGTAATGATATGTTCGTTCCTATTACGCAATGTATTATACATAGATGGTATAATGGCTTTAATTTACATTTTTACCTTTTGAAATTCCGGGCTTTTGTTTCTCGAGAAAAATATTTCAGGGACTTCGTCGGCCAGAGAAAAATTAATTCCTGCTCCTGGAGAACCTGAAAAAGTCAGGGGATTTTTTTTCATTGATTTCGCTGGACACCCTGAAGGCGCTTGCAAGATGAAAATCTGGAGTTTGTGAAACATCCTGCGAAAAAAATGTAACGTGCCAGCGATGCAATTGCGAGTGAAATGAGTTTCGTGCGTAAGATTAAGCGCGGCCCCTTGCGATATGTGCTTGTCACTGTGCTGTGTAGAGAGACAACACGTTCTATTTTTTCATTCGAAGCTCGGTCTGTACAAATTCATCTTGTCTATAAAACATGCTATTTATTGGTAGAGAATTAGAACAATATTGCTAAAAATAGAAAGATGTTGGGAAGGAACTTTTTCTTGTAATTTTAAACTATTGCTATATTATTACACTTGATACTTGGCAAGTATTTTGCAGGATTTTTCGACGTGTTCCTTTACTTAATATGTAACTTAATTAAATGTAAGCTTAAATTCTCCATCAATTTCTTTTTATATTCATGTTAAGAAATTACACCATTCTAAAATTGAATTTATATAAAATAATTCTTGATGCATGAAGAAAGTAAGAGAATTATTGTTCGTGCTTTCAAACTATGCAGTGTTTTTCATATAAATAAATTACTTCCGCCTTTATCTTCAGCGAGGCTTTCGTTTAAGAGGATAATGACA
>NW_011967239.1:405714-407813 GCF_000949405.1 Vollenhovia emeryi | reverse complement strand
AAGGGAGAAGTTTACAGGCTCTCGGAAAAAGAAAGTGTCCAATAATTACGCGAAAATTCCTCACAGTTGAGCCGGTTCAAATTTAAATCGTAATGGAAGTTTACTGTAAACCCCGTGAGAATCTCGCAGAGCGTGCATTCACGTTCACAATGGTAACACGATAAGACAGTTGGGACTTGACGTATCGAGCGTCAATAGCATTCTCGCGCCGGTAACTTCCGTAATAAGCTTACGAGAGAAAGAATGACAAGCTTACGCGAAAAAGAATGACATCTCCACACTGCAGACGTCACAAGCGTGCTTGGAAGGTATTGAGTTTGCGAAGCGAACAGGATAAAAATTTTTCAAAGATATTGAAGACGACAGCTTATCGTCCCCTCGCTTACTGAAGTTTTATTATAAATATGATGTAGTATATGTTGACTCGTATAAATTTGAAAGAAGTTTTGCTTCTTTTAAAGCAATTAAAATGATCAGAAAGGTGCAGACGTAAAGATATAATTCAACTGGTTTTTTTCAAAACTTTGAATAGCCATATTAACTCTTATAAAACGAAATTAATTATTATTAGAAAATAGAAACTTTTCTTTAGAATAAAAATAAATAATTAATAATTATAACAAGGGGAAAAATTACTGAGCTAATTAATTTGTTTTCTCTTTCAAAAAAGAGATGTTACCGGCGTGATTGTCGTTAATATCGTACAGTTGAGACCTCTTTTCCGCGATGCCGATTGGTCTTCTCGAAGCGCGGTGTGCTTCACTTCTGTTTTAGATTTGTAGTAAATGAAGATTTGAAATTTATAAATATACATTTGTATACACCAACTGTTGAGGTAAAATCTCTAATCTTAGTAATTAGAATTTAAGTAACGACGATTTTTGTTTCGAAACATTTTCTCGATTGAACAGAATTAATCGTTAATTTAATCAATGCCAATAAGTCCGCGGATTGATACGCAAAACGTGGTAACAGTCACGGAACAAAGTAATGTAAAATATTAAGTACTTACGGAATTTTCCACTACGTAGGGGGGACAACGAATTCTCAACGTTTTTTTGTTGTTTTTCACTCTGCGCGGTGACGTACGATGTTTTTGCGATCGTGTACCGAAGGTCGCCACACTCGCACTCGCTCGCCGAACGTCGTGCCGGCAGGCAGCGTCGAGAGTCGCTCCGTGTGTCGTATTACTTTCGCGTTATCGATTTCTAAGACGCGATCGCGTTAAATATCGGGATAAAACGCTATTGATTTGTACACATTTATTATTAATAAGTAACGCTTGACGACAAAATATCATAACTTGTAATGAAAAATAATTTGCACGCGGCGGCTTTTGTCAACGTAGATTTCACGAGACTAACTCGTCTAATTGTAAGATGTGAATGCAAACCGTGGTAATTTGGCGCGATTACATCTCGTTTACGCACCGCGTTTTTCAATTATCTATCGATTTCGTGTAATCTGTTCCATTTTCGGGAAAAGAGAGGTGAATTTGTGCGGCTTTGGCGTTCGCGCTGTAATTCGCTCTGTCGTTCTTCGCAACTCGAACGGGCAGGAAGTGAAGAAAGCCGCATATTGCACGTCGTTACATTATGTAAATGTAATAGAAAATTATATTGATTAACTGTTGCTATTAATAAGAACTATTTATCGCTAAAAATTTCGTTCACATAACTTATTTCGTGGATTAGATTGAATGACAAAGATTGTAAAATATCGTTTCGTCGCGAACTAATAATTTTCCGATGCTCGCGTTGTGTTTTATATCGCCAATTCAAAAGTGATTTATCCATTACTCTATTCTTTCAAATAAAAAATGCTGGTCGCTAGTTTGAGTAATTTGTATGACAGCAAGTCATGCGTTATTTATTAATAATATTTCGTGCGTTTCGCGGTATTTCACATCGCGTACGAGAGTGCCCGAAATTTCGCGCGATCGATGATTTTCGCGAGCGAGTATTGTGTAAGTGCAACAAGAAAATCTGAGAGGAGGAGCAGGCCTTAGGGAGGCATCGGGCAACAACGGAGAAATCGGTGAGGTGAATGTCTTACATTTATCTGCTATTTGTACAAAATAAAGCATCTTTTCTGTGTTT
>NW_011967239.1:387015-405496 GCF_000949405.1 Vollenhovia emeryi | reverse complement strand
AGGGGGAGGGGGAGGGGGAGGGTGGCAAGGGGGAGGGGGAGGGGCGGGAGGGGGTGGGGCGCGCGCAGCGCGCCGTGCTAAAGACACTTGCAACTGATTCGTTAAAAAGATACAAGATTTAGACTTGCATATTTACCACTTTAACAATTAATATCTCGCTTCGCAGGGCAGAGCGACGATTTTGTCTAAGGAAAAAGTTGTTTCTCGTTAAAAAACGCGTCGAATGAGACTAATTTGATTGATTTTGGAGGTGATGTAGCTATTCTGAACAATTACCCTGTGTTTTTATGTTATTTATTCGAATGATTCGAACGAGGATTCGAATAAGTGTTAAAGATAAAACCATACGTGTAATATGTTTTGAGCTTATAATTAAAAGGAAGACTTTCAGTATTCTATATAAGTATTTGAATAAATACCTATTTTTAAAAATATAAAATATATTTAATACAATTAGACTATAATCTATATAATTAATTGCCAGATACGGTCAATCAAATTTGATGTTGTTAATTATTGCTGGCGACCCTGAAGATTTTTCCTATTAAACTTTTTAATTTTGAATGTGTCTTTTTAATTATTTGCAAAGGTTTAAATTATTAATTTGTACGTATAATAAAAATAGAGAGAGATATATATAAAGAAAGGTACACAAGAGATATCGAGAGCTGTTGAGCCAACCGTTTTCTCAAATCGGCAAGTAGGATCGAAGGCTTAACGAGATTGGTAGGAGTTAAAAGCTAAAAGAGGAAATTGTGACGTAATTGCGCTATTTCCTCGAAAGAAAACCTTGAGACCAATCCCAAAGGTTGATCCAAGGCAGCTTACTCGAATGGGCTTTCGTGAATGGGCTTAACGATTGATAGACACGCTACGAAGATATGCTTAGCGTCGGTGATTTCTGGAATTATTGGCGATCAATCCATCGTTAATAATAGTGTTTTGGTTCGGTTTACAAGTCTGGAAATGCACTCGGCCGTCCCCGTATTGGCGCAATTTCCGCTGATCAATTTTATTCCGAGGTTTCTACCTGCCAGTCTATAATGCTCGGTTCCTGTAATGGATAAACTGAGCTTAATGTCGCAGTAAAACTATCCATCATCGTTCCAAGAGAATTTAGGAGCTTCTAAGTAGAGTAATTTCTTTGCATAAATATACAAAGAAATTACTCTACTTAGAAATTGGTGGAGAATTTAAGTTTACATTTAATTGAGTTTAACATATAAAATAAAAGAACACATCGAAAAATCCTGCAAAATACTTTCCAAGTATAAAGTTTAATAATATGGTAATGGTGTAAAATTACAAATGAAAGAAAAAGTTTTCAACATCTTTCTGTTTAGTAATGTTGCTCTAGTACATATTCTAAAATATATTTAGCCTTTTATCACCGAAGAATTTCTATCCGCTGCTAAATGTTATGTCGCTCATGTCGATTCTCTAGTTATTGTCTGACAAAAGTACTTTTCAGTGAATTGTATCAGATTTGCTGAATGATAAATATATTCTGTTATATTACGCGTGTTATCGTATCGAACTTTCTCCCCGTGCGACCTGTTGATTCGGAAATATCGAAATGGATTGATATCTCACCTCGTAGAGATCTCATTTTGAGAAATGGGCGATGTTTTTCATTCTCCGATTATTGTATTATTAAATTCTCGTTTGTTGTTTGATTGTATTATTAGAATTGATGAACTTACAATATTTATACAAATTTGGTAAAAGTGATCAGAATGATTTAGAGGATAAAAGGGAGTATTTCCAGAATTTGACAACTTATTTTTATTGTAGATTAATATCTAACTTAATCGTGTTAAAAATATAATAATATGAAATAATAATACGAAAAAGATATTATCCATAAATTTGATAAGAGGCCTGTCAGCCTTAAATATAAGAGCGATAAAACTTTTTAGTTTTTTTCTACTTTGCTCATCTGCGTGCAATTTAATTTTTCGTGCACGTAGTAGACTTTTAATGTGTTCTCAGGTTCATTTGTTACCAAGATTTTTAATCAGTGGAGGGAAATAAAAAAACACCGTTTTCGTATTCAAAGATCCATTAAGTTCAAAATTTGCAACTTTTAGGATACTTTGCGTTCTCTCTTTTATTCTCTCTAAACGATTTACTAGCCCGTAGATATGTGTTCCGCCTTCCACTCGCTCGAGCGTTTTTACGAGAATAACAGTTAACGGGATCATTAAACGCCGCGGAGATCTTAATTAGAGAAGATACGAGTGATCGATGGCACGCCGACCCTTCTGACACTCGGCGATTGGTCGGCGGTGGCCTGGAAGTTATTTAGAACTTCGTAAATTAACGAGCAACGAAGTTAGCTGCCGCGACACTCCAACGACGAAGTCCCGATCCCCATGGGAAGTAATGATCGCGCAATTAAATCTTTTGGGACAGATGCACCGCGACGCGCCGACCGGTTTAATCTGATTAACGACGAGAGCTGTCAGGACTTGGAGGGCTTTTGCATTTGCACCCCATTTTACTTCACTGTTCGGTAGCGATTGGGTTTGCGAATGGGACTTTACGAACCGGCACGAAAATACGTACGGCACGGAGAGAGGAACGCGAAGCTCGCAACTGCACGTCAAGTGGATTTATATTGTTCCCGAGCTCGCCAGACTGGCAGGAAACTTATGCCACCAATGTTCCTCAGGCATTCGTAACGTTAGTTTTTGCTGACACACTGAAATGTTAATGTTAGAACGGAAAGTGGGATATTTTTTTAGCATTCTTTCCCCCCCTTTTATAACTTTCTGAGCTGGTACACGCTGTACACGCGATTCTCTTTCTTAGGAAGCTGTAATTATGATAATATAACGAACATAAAATAAACCATTTTTATCTCGGGATTTTAGTGACTGAATTTCCCGCGGTGTTGTCCACCGAGAGAGAGAGATAATAAAGGAATGTATATAATTAAACTTACCTTAATTAAACAGGCAAAACTAATGCGGAAAACAGCGAGCGTAGGATGTTCTCTTGAGAGAATTCCGCGACTCTTACCGCCAACTCTTTACACGCGGTCCCACCTCGAGCGTAAAATTTGATACCTCGCCGAGGTAACGTTACCGCTTCTCTAAAAGATTCTTTTGGGAGAGTTGATGTAAACAGCACCGGACAGACTCGTTACGGCATAATTATTTGAGATTAAAGAATGACGTCACACGATAATTATACACGTATAATAAAGGTCTAATATAAAAATGTACACGTCATTCGGGACGAATGTTTGAAAATTTACAGCGGAGTATCGAGTCCATGGTGTGTGCTAGATAAGATCATTTTATACTACATATATCGATTAGGCACTTTGGCGAAATAGCTTTAGGGGTAATTCTATCATCCTTGCACTCCTAATAACCGCGTAACAGGACTAATGCGCTTTTCGCGAGACACCGTCACTTCTAACGCTAAATTACACTGCAAACTGCACAAGTGCAGCTAGTCTCTTTGAGTTGGCTTAATGTTCTGTTACAATCTACTTACCTTAAGATTGTCTAACTTGTGCTTCTCGCAATTTCGTGGATCTTAGAGAAATCAATACTCGAAAGAACATTTTTTTCACCGAATCTGGTACCTGATCGAAAACGTGTAAAACCTTAATCGATTTGAGAATAAATAATTCAGTTTTCATTTAAAAGAAACTCACAAGCTCTAGCGAGTCAAAGCGATTTCTATATTTTTTTATTAGCAAATGATATTGTCGAGAAGTAAATTATGTTCATGCTTCCGATTTGAAACTTCAATTTTACTATTATTACTAGCTTCGCTACGTTTATCGAGACATAACTATTGCTTCTCGCAATTTCGTGGATCGTAGAGAAATCAGTACTCGAAAGGATATTTTTCCACAGAATCTAGTACCTGATCGAAAACGTTTAAAATCTTAATCGATTTGAGAATGAATAATTCAGTTTTCATTTAAAAGAAACTCACAAGCTCTACGATTTCTATATTGTTTTTGGCAAATAATATTGTCGAGAAGTAAATTCTGTTCATGATTCCGATTTAAAACTTCAATTTTACTACCATTACTAGCTTCGCTACGTTTATCGAAACGCCACTGTTGAAGTCTCGTTAAGATAAATGATGTTATAGGGTATCATCTGCAAATTAGCGGATGGACAAACTGCGATTAATAGAAAGCAAAGTTTTATTTGTCGTAATGTATCTCGTTACATTTACAATGTACAGGCTGTTGAATCGGGCGAACGAACGAAGCCCGCGCGTTCGCTGGTCCGCGCGCGAGCCGCGGGCGACTCCTTTCGCGCTAGAATTTTCAATCGAAACCCCGGAGTTTGCCGATCGCGGATGAGCGGAGAGCTAAAAAACACTCCGCGGCCGGACCGTCCGTCTCGATAAATCGATACATCTCAGCGACAGTTCATTTCGTCCGGGTCTGGAAATGAAAATCTCCCGGTTACAACGAAGCCCCCCCGCGGCAGTGGCCGCGCGGACGATTACAAACTCCGCCATTTTTAATTTTATTTCTTTTTCTCCGTCCCACCAATTATATTCCGCTCGCTCGACCGCATTTAAATTCTCTGCGCATCGCTCAATTTGTACCTGAAGCACGAAAAGCAATTCCTTTGCTCGCATCCCCTCAAGATTGCTCGCTATTGGACCCTCGCTCGCTAGCAATCTTCTGTACGAATACATTATGAAATCCCCTTTCCGATACGTTATCCATACGCACAGACGTACACGCACGCACGTACGCGCACATTCAGGGTGTCCAGTGATCAGATAAATCTGGAAAACCGGGAACTGTCAGGGAATTTTAGAAATCTGGAAATGTCAGGGAAACGTCAGGAAATTTTACGATTTATCTGGATTTTTTACATTTGTTTCACATTTTTGTTCTGACTAATTTAAAGTTTTTAGAAAATAAACTTTTCTTTGGCTCTCAGTACACTAATTTTCTGTTTTGCTAAACATCAATTTATTTACAAGCGTGGTCGGTAATTTATATTTTCATCGTTGTGTTATTTTATTTCAATGCGTTCAACTGAGACAAAACTATAAAAAAAGATTAATTACTAAACAGTACTATCTAGTAAGTTGCGAACAAAATGCAGTTAAGCAAAACGAAAGCATCATATATGATTACGTACGGTATCACAAATGGTTTGAATTTGTAATGATATGTTCGTTCCTATTGCGCAATGTCTTATACATAGATGGTATAATTGCTTTAATTTACATTTTTACCTTTTTAAATTCCGGACTTTCGTTTCCCGTGAAAAGTATTTCAAGGACTTCGTCATTTAACATTTACTTGATTTACCATACAGATGTACGCAAATTATGTATCTTGAAAAAAGTTACGCTAAACGGTCAGGGAAAAATTAATTCCGGCTCCTGGAAAACTGGAAAAAGTCGGGGAATTTTTTTTTCATTGAGTTTGCTGGACACGCTGCCATTTGTACTAGAGACCCTGTCATCAGAGACTGACCATAGGAGTTCGTCAAATTCCCGCGAGTGAGAGAGAAACATAGGCTATCTCACTCCTCTACGATTCTACGATCTTAGAATCTTCTACGATCGTAAGATAGCCTATATTTCTCTCTCACTCGCGGCGGGGATTTGACGAACTCTTATGGCCAGTCTCTGATTACAGGTTCCCTAATTTGCACGTGCATGCGGACATTTGTATGTACACGCGGATCCTCTCCTTTCCTCCCGCGTAGGGCGCGATAAACGAGCTCTCTCTTTTAAGGACACGAGGTTTTTTTTTTTAGAAGTTGCATCTCAATCGCGAGATCCCGCGTCATCCATCTGTTCATCCTGTGAAAGCCTCGTTCGATTCGAGGCGTGGTCTCCTTTGAGCGTTGCACATACGAAAGGTGCTTATCAAACGCGCTGTTGATCGAGTCCACAGAAGCTGGCCGAGACGCGTGTCCTATCTGTTGGCAGGATATATGCCGAAGATCCGATAAATATCTGTCCGTTCCCTCGCCGACAGAGGGAATCGAGGATTTCACGTGGGGAATTCACGTTCCGCCGCTCTCCGCTTTCCGCATCTCATTATCGAGCGTTTATTTCTCAGGTGTCCGCGCGATTCCTTTGAATGATCTGAAAGCGGATAGCTCCCCGGCGACACTTTGCTCGTTTGTCGTTTTGTTTTCCTTTTTCTCTCTCCCGTCGTCCCTTTTTCTCGTTATAGCTTTTCCACACTTGCGCATTTAACAATTGTCGAATGACCGCACGGGCGAAGCGTCGATAGAATCTTCCATTATCTCGCGAAGAAGTTCTATGAATGACAAAATACAGTTGTTTAAGACGAAGAAAAATAATGCAAAATAAATTTTAATAGATTATGCAAATGCGACGCACGATGTGCAATCGCGGGAAATCTCATTAAATGTAAAAAGAGATAACGATCAGGAATAGAACTTTTTCAAGAAAATTATTTTCGCGACAGTGTTTTATTCGCAAAAGTTTTTCTTATCCTTTTCATAGAAATAAAATGTCAAACAAATAATATACTTTACGTGGATTAGAGTATCGATATTTTCTCGCGATTACTGAATTGCTTGAGACTAATAAAAAAATTATTGAAAAATTATTAGAATTAGCAATGTCTGACAGTGCACGACCTCGTTAATATTTCGTTGAATTATAATTAAAAAATTGCACTGTGCGTTAATTTATAAACCCCTATTACGATTAAATGTGCATTTGGGTCAATTAATTATCGTTGCTTAAATGCCGAAAAATCGAGTGATATATTTTCTCACATTGCTCTTACATTTCTGTACTTGGATTTACACGCGTTAGGATATATGTATTTTATAAGATTATAGATTTTTCGCGTCTTGTAACTTGATTTTGTCATTCGTATCTTTCCTTTATTTCGCGAATTTACGCATGAGTGCGCCTCGTATTATAATTAATTCATTGAATTACGCGCGGAGTACGAGTAATATCACGAAATCTTCGCTGGAGATCGCAACGTACGATATCGTAGTAAACAAACATGGCTTATTAATATTGCTAAATTTTTCTTGGTTCGATGCACTGTTCGTCACGAAGCACTTTAAGATTTCGCCGGTCGGGTTTCGTCACATTCAAACGTAACTTTCCGCAAAACTCGACTCCTCGCCTCGACTGCGGGCACGTTCCTCGGGGACGATGTCGCGACACGTGCGCCTCTGGAAATTGTCCCTCAACGCAGAATAATGCGCGGCGTCTGTACCGGTCTCGTCGTGCACGCGGAAACGGCACTTCTTTTCGAGGATACAAGCGGTCCTTATAATCCTCACGCCGCGGCACTTCTTCCCTTTTCCGCCGGAATACGTCGGGGATCAGATACACGTCTCGTTCGCCACGATCGGCGTGACGCCGTCTCTCGTTCTCTCGTTCGGTCGATACTTGGTCCTGCCGTTACTCGAATGCGCGACGAAGAAGGATCTCCCCGCGTCTCGTGGCTGCGTGTCGAGACTGAGGACGTCGCACTGCGTCCTCTCCGCGTCGTCATCCTCGTCGTCGTAGCGTAATCTTATCGGCGAACGGAGCATCGCGCTCGCGTGCGACACGTTGCATCTGAAAGTAAATGAAAATTGCGCGCCTGTTCCAATTGTAACAGCGGATTGACAAATAATCCCAATCCCGGGACTATTTAAGCGTTGACAGCGAGGAGCACTCGCTAACAAGATCAAGCTTCGAACTGATAAGTAGCGGGAACTTAAATGGAAGTTCCGTTCGTATTTCAAAGCTATGGAAAACGCTCTGAAAATTTTCGGAAAAAATTATGGAATATTACTGCCTGACAAGTAAATAATTTCGATATCAGTATTGAGGGGGAGGGTAAATTATAGGATTGTGATAATCAAGCTTTTTAGTCGACATTAACCGGCCAGTGTTTTAATACAGAAAATTTGTTGCGAAAAATATTACCTCAGCCAGGGTTTGAGCCTATAGACTTCCCTTCACCAGTGGTCGAATTGGTGAGACGCCCGCCTAGAGAGAGGGGAAGTCCAGAGTCAAACCCTGGCTGAGGTAATATTTTTCGCATTAAATTTTCTGTATTAAAACTGGCCGGTTAATGTCGACTAAAAAGCTTGACTATTGCTATCTATTACTGACAACTTAAAGAGATTTCTACGTAAAGGATTGTGCTTACCTGATGCTACGTTGGTAGTGTACACTTCTTATGCGAACCATCTGGGACTCTCTTCGGGACCCGCAGCCGCATACCGTGCTATCTCGCATACTACTGAGGTCGTCCCTCGTGGTGATGGGACTCGTCGGCGTGCAGTACAGCGTTCTCTTGAACGCCATCCTGTACTTGGCGCTCATCACGTTGTACAGAATCGGGTTGACGGTGGTGCTGAAGTAGTACAGGCAACCGCCCAGCGGGTACAGCCACTCGTTAATGTCGTCGAAGGCCGACACCTGATACACGTACAATAAGCGCTGAGCGTGAAAGGGCGCCCAGCAGATAAAAAATGTTACCACGACCGCACCTGTGGAATGAAGCCATCGGTATCTTTCACGTAGCCGTGTCGTCGTCTTCGAGGATAAGGAGCGCAATGCGGGAAGGATTATCGAAAATGATATAAAGGTTTAAGCGCATCGCGTAACTCTGACTCGAAAACAAACTTCATTTTCGACAAACTAATTAAACAACCCATTAATAAGATTTTAAGTCGAACGTTTGCTAAAACAGAATTCTGTCTGATTAAATAAAATTACTGAACGAATCGGATGTTAGGGCACAAGTTTAGAATTAATGAAAAGATAAGGGAGAGTCTTCAAACGCTTTGATCTGCCGAAATCATTATCCATAAGAAGAATGTTTCATTCAGTTCTAAAAGTATCCCGTAAGAACGTCGACTTTATTGTATAATAAATTGATCAATTTCTACTCCATTCCGTGACATCTGGCCATAATAAATGCAGACATGGAAATGTTGCTTTGGTTCCTCGTATCGATTATGGAAATGTATTCACGTGATAAAAAAAATATATACGCTCTCTGCCCCTGTTCTTTGAAATAGTGGAATGCTTATGGAAACGCCGGAAATGGAGGGGAACAATTTGGAATATTTATTACCATCAAATATTCCACGTTGTTTAGAATAAAACGAAAAGTGCGGTGATTCGGAACTATACGTGCACCAAGAGAATTTATGCAAAGCAATACTGAGAGAGATATGAGAACGACGAGATCTTCGTGAAAATTTAAATGATGCCTTTGCGATATCGGGGTTCTTCCGGATCTTCCGGCTCTCGCGCATTACCATGGTTTATTATATCGTCGCGGTCGGATGCACTACGAGCGATACTTCGCTATCGTGAATCGGCGAATTTGCGTCGGTGCTTACAAAAACCCTCACAGGCTTCAACCGCGATATCTTGGCCACGGAAATGGGAAATCGAAGCAGTTTTATGATTAATAGATGCCGCAAACGACTTCCTATCTCCATAGAAATATCGTGCACAGTAGTTTACAAGCGCGACATGAAGAAATGACATCCAAACCGGACGCTTACGCGAAAGGAAAGCGTTCTTCCGGGAGCAATAAAGAGCTAGAAAAATGATTATCAGGCAATTAAATCCTAATTAATTTAAATTACTGTTGATAAGTGAAATGATAAGTTTTCAAATCAAATGAAATTTTCCAACAGAGAATTTTCTATGTTTTTACGCGCATCATTCCCGAACGTGCGCAGAAATCCCGTACTTTAACGTTTTTTTAATATTTAGATTTATTCTCCCGACGTGACCGTATTTTCTCCCCGAACGCACTCAATGAGAAATTGAGGATATCAGAAATCTAAAAAAAAAACCCTTATATTATACACCGCGATCGGCACAGTACCTTCGTCGCTTTTCAAAGGACTGTTCTTCAAAAATAATATTTTGCTCTCGACTCACGAATAATAGGAATATTTAAAATTCCGCGTTGTTACATAACGCCGCATCTCTGAGAATAAATGAAACAAAATCGAGGAACTGTTCGCGTTACGCAAGCATCGTTCTTTATAACAACGTTGGATAAATCTCTCATCGATATAATTGCCCATAAACTGTAAGTTAACTTTAGATTGCATCATCGGCTGGAGAGCAGACGCTCAAGAGTGCTTTATATATATATGTAAAAAAAAAACAGCAGGATTATGACGAAACTTTTGTCAGATCTTATTATGAGGTTGGTGTAGAATAAGCTAACTTCGAGCCAACAACGCAGCTGGGTCTGTTGGAAATTATCCGATATTACGTCAATGCGTTACAGAACTTTAACATCCGCTGTCGTGAAACACGCACGTGAAAACGAAAACCATGCGGTTACCGCATGGAATTTTGACACCTCCGTAATAGCTGTTCTCGAAAACGGCTCTCGCAATATGACCCCCCGGCAATTTATCGATAACGTTGAATATATCGAGGCACGCCGATACATCAACCTGACAAGATGTACGTGATGGAAGAAAGATTACAGCGACGGACTCTTCTTGCCGAATCTTTTCGTCTTTTGCAGCGTTATTTAAAAAAACAAGCTTACGCGCGTTCTACGTCGAGTTTAATCGATTCTTCCGAACGATATTGCGATTGTCGTAGATCGATAGTGACACGAAATAAATGCCTGTAGCTGCCTCGGGGGTGCGAAAGAAATGCGGCGTGTTGGTGCGGCGCGAATAAATTCGATTGGGGCGTGTTGCGCAAATTGTGTGCGTTTTCTCTGTGCATATGTGGCGTTGTTGTTGATGTCCGGAAAAGACGGAAATTTACTGAGCATTCGGATGATGGCTTTTCGTGATTGAGCCTGCCTCGTTTCTCCATGAACGGAGCCCTCGATGCTGCTGCCGAGACCGTTGCTTTGTATTCGGAGGCCCATCCTCACGTAGAGCACAGCTATGGACAACATCGGCACGAGGAAGAATATGAGGCAGCTGAGCTCATAAAGCGGAAACTTAGGCATGTTCGGCAGCAACATGGCACACATTGCCGACTCCTCGGAATGACGACCGGATCCTGCAAACAGACGCGGGAAACACGTCCCTCTTCTAAACTTCCGTCATTATTTCCCGTATTCTCTCTCCGTAGGTTACATAGTCTCCGTAAAGGGAGGGTGAAACTTTACTGAACTTTTTATATTGTTAACGTAGAAGTTAATAATTAATTGCCACTCGGCAATATTAAGTCAGGATGGACTTATAGTTTTTTTTTCCGTGAAACTACAAAGCGTTAATTTTTGGAACAGCTTCGCACTTGTGTATCATAGATACTTGAATAGAACGTTCGTAGCATATAGTCGTTGACAATTAAAAGTTGCGTTTTGTGTAGTGTTCTTTCATAAAGTTTATTTCAGTTACACTAGCGGTAAATCTCTGTTACAGACAGCGATTGTTAAAAAGATTTTAATCCAACGAATTTTAGGTAGTATGCCGATTGTATTAATATTCGATAATCTGAAATATATAATAAATTCTCTTGCAAATGGAATTTCGTTATAATCTGTCAGCTACATATTGCAGTTGTCGGATTAAAAGCTTTAAATCATATCAGTACAGAAGTATTATAATATGTTTTGACTAATTAATTCGTGATTGAATAACCACTTATCTGTGCAACGTGTAAAACGCATTTAAATATTTTAATCGGGGTGAATATACAATCTGTGAAATAACAATTCGCACGCATTTCATGATTATGTGGACACGGGGACAGAAGAAGTTGTTTTTACAAATAAATTTATGAAATATATAAATAACTGGTTTGTAAATATAGATTTAAATTTATTTTTAATATTTTTAGATTAAAATTATAAAATTTGAAAAAGCTTCAACATGGCAAATGTTGAAACATCATAATGCAGCCTCGTGTGCTTTAAATTATACCGGAAACAAAAGTTTTAATTGTCTCGCTCCGTGTATATTAAATCCAATCCAGAATTATCCAAATTTAATTATTTGGATATCTTTTATTTAAAAAAAAATTATCTCCTCCCTCCAAAGTATCTTCTCTACAAAAGTAAAGATATCGTCAAATGACGCCAACTAAACTGAATATTTATACAAACTAGGTACTTTATTATTTTTTATATTAAAATATTATAGCCAAACAATCGAGCATAAAATTTTATCGGAAGAAATAAAGGAAATAATAATATTAATGAGATAACTTTTTAATACTTATTCCTTAAAAATTTAATGCAAATAAATTTAATACAATGATGAATATTTTTCAAAAACGACCTACACTGGCCAATGCCTTTATTTAATATAAAAACGATGTTTCGGTCCTGGATTTGGACCCTTTTCAAGTAATCTGTAATCGTATACAATTCGTCACTAAACTTATATATAAAATAAATACAGTATAATTAAAATTTAGACTAAGAGAGATTATGAGTAAATCGTGAATCTATAGAGCGCAATTAACATTTGGTTTAGCAGCACGAGTCATTACCGTGTCTCGTGATAAACTAATTGCATCTAATTGCATCTTATTCTGTTTTGCATATAAAAATCGTTTCAAATTTATCTATAGTTTATATAAAAATTGAGAATAAGATTCTACTTACAATTTTACGTTAATTATGTGCGTTACGTCAAGCAATATTGTGCGAAATTTATTTATTAAATAAAAAATTACAGAAATAGTATGAAGTCGTGATAATAAGTTGATTTGTGCAAACATTATCTCGATTGAAATAGATTAGATGCCGTTTCGAATAAGTGTTGGAGAAGATAATCCTTTCGTCGAAAGTAGCAAATTGCGTGGGACAGAATATACATGTGAAATTACCGTGTAAATTTAAATACGATATTATTTCATGGCGACAAACAAACCAAGGCCACGCGCCAGTAAATCGTTTTTCGCGTATAGTCTTGAAGTTTGTTGTTGTCGCATACGTCGGGGTTGCGCCGCTCAAGACTGCCGTCCTACGCATTCTCATTTCGACAATCGTGTAAGTCGGCAGTGCGATTTATATTATTATATTTCTAAACGCGATTATTCCTTACGAAAAATTTGCGAGTTTTGATTTGCATAATTGATTAACTACTGCGATTTGTAAGCGACCGCCACTTATTGTCGCCGGTTATTTTATGAGCTTACTTTATTCAGTCTACATCGGAATCGAAACAATAGGAAATGAGAGTTTCATATCGTTTCAATGGCATATTTATTACCGGTAATTATTCTTTTAATTACTCTTGTAGAACATTGTATTGTTCACTAATTTCTTCGTCCGATTAAAATGCGGTTTACCTGTTATCTTTCCCGGATGGACAGTACGACGTAACATACGAATTGCTAGCTCGAAAGATTTAAGTAATGAAAAACCTGTCACGTGTGAACTATTTACTGGCAATATTTTCGCAAGAGTGCATCTCGCGTTTGATGTCAGGAGTAGCGTGCAAAGTGCAGCGCGATTTGTATTCCGATCGTGTAGTCTCGTGATTAATATGTATACGATTCTAGGTGTGAACACAACAGAAGAACCTGAAAGAAGATAAACGGCGACGAGAACGAGAAGGATGAGATCTACAAGATATCGACGATTTAGTTACGACACTCTGATGCTGTACATCGCATCCGTGAGTGATAAATTATCCTTTATTTTATGTGCAATCTAAGATAATGGATCTGTGAATGATGTTACAGGTAGATATAACATCTTTATAGATCCATTATCTCGAAATGGATGGGCTAAGATAAATCGATTTATTTAACCCTAAAACAACTTTAATCTTCTGTCAATTTACTGCGTGTATACTTCAATGCACAAAATATTCAAAACAGAATCACTAATATATAATTAACGTATCTTTATCCGATTTGATCATTTGTTGATTTCGATGCAATAAAATCATATTATATTTAACAGAATAATGATTGCATGCAAGATGTATAAGTTGCTTGAAAAGTTTTACTTTTTTAACATAAATGGAAAAAAGAATCTTTTATAACTTTTAAAATATATATTAAATTGAAAAGACACAAATGAAGATGGAATCAAATTGTTTTTAAATCGGTTAAAAATATTATTGCGAATAAAAATAAAATAACTAAAGCATATTGATATGTTTAAAATAAAGTTTCTACTTAAACTTCGTGGTCTATTCATAGAAATCGCCCAGATGAATGGAAACTGTAGTTCTTGTCTATTATATAGTTCTTGTCTATTATATATTTTATTCTAATTCTTCTTCTATTCTTAGCCAATCCATTCCTATTTATTCATAATTTTATATATAAATATTATTTCGAATCAGATAATCTGATAAATTTACTACAAGAGATTTTTTTACACAAAATATATATGTTATTCGCACATTCAGTTAATTTAAATAATTGACATTGAAATATTACTTTTAAAGAACTGTCTAAATCATTTTTATAAGATATTAGCTTTATAATGAAATATTTAATTTGGCATAAAAGTTCAAAGATATATCAATAGTAAAAAGTTTACGCTGACGTATTGATTGTACGGAGAGTCCATATTATATTTAAAGATGGGCATGTGTAGTAATGGATATTATCTTTTATAAACAAGACCAAGTTTCTCGAGATATAACATCTCTAAAAGATTCAAAAGTATACGAGATCTCGAGAAACCACAATATCAGAAGTATACTGAAGTTGCACATAAATTCACAATGTTGCTCTGTTAGCTTCATGACCATATCGTATTATGGAAGAAAGGAAAAAGATGTAGGAATTATAAATTTATTGTAAGTTGTATTAAAGTTTTTTGGAATAACAAAAGTACTACATAATTAAAAATGATTAACTAATCGGAATGCAACCATGGAATGCGCCATGAAATATGGGTAACAATTACAGCGATTTATAATCTTAACGATGCATATTAGCCGCGTTGTAAGGATAAACCGCTGGAATTTAACGCGATATTTCAGCACATTAGGGATGCGTTGGGGAATACGTGCGTTTCTCGATGCTGCCAAATTTTTATATATTTCTCATTTATACGTTTTATATATTTTCTGCGATCGGATGATAAGTGTCTTGCGCGATAACATCGATAACCGCGATTTTCATCAATCGTTCGTGATAAAATAACGTTGATGCGCGCCATGGAAAGCCTCTCTTTGTGCGATATAATTGCTTAGTATATCGTCGTCATGCGCGGCGTTGTTTTCTCATTGAATATCCGCGAACAACGTTATTATCACGTCGTTGTATATGATGTGCCCAAAAGCTTTTACAAAAGTAGTATTCTTCTTCAATTTTCTCTTTCGATTCGCCTATACTGTCTAAATGACAGTGTAACCAAACGCCAATTGCAAAATAGGAAGGAATTTTTCCCCCAATTTATTTTATATTTGATATCTGCAAGGGATTTCGTTAACTCGCAGGTACTTGATAAAACTTACAGATAAATACTAATAGAAACTCATTTGAACTCATTTAAACTCATTTAAGTACAATTAAATAGATAAATACGCGGGACAGAAATAAATAGGAATTAATTTGAACGCATTTATGTATATTAGGTAGCTGAATACGTGGAAAATTCTGAAGGCAATCTCTAATTTTGAGATTGAAAAACTCGTATCTTTGTGAAATAATTTTTTTATTGGTTCTTTTAATTAGTTAATTAGTATATAAATTCAACTTTTTGTAATTTACCGACTAGAACTTGAAATGTGAGCGTAATATTGGGATCATGGCTGGAGATAATTTGTCACTTTGATTTACCGAAAATCTGTGGCGAAACGGTCTATTTGACATATTCACGTGACCACAGAGGTATTTTACATCACCACATGTTGCAGTTTGGACAGCTATTTCCGTAGTACAAAATTCAATGCCTACTCACGATCAGAACGATTCCAGCGGAACACTGAATCGTGTTTCGAAATTAAAACAAAATGCTCGCAAATTAAAGATCAGTTCTAGCCTTTTACTTCGCTTATTACTTTTTGTTGGTTTGTTAGTGTAGATTATTAGGTTTGTCGTAAAATTTCCGTGATATAAATTTAAGAGTTAACTTTTAATTAATCTTTCCTTTTTCTTTATTAAAGAAAATTAATGGATTCTATTTAACTCTCTTTCTCTCTTTCTACCTGGGATACCGATTTTAATTTTTTTGTTTTTTAATTATGGAGCTCCACGCGCGCGCGTGATAACTTCAGTAATTATTTGTAATAATACGGAATCTTATAAGCGCGCAAAATTAGTTTGGATATTGATTATTAAAATTAAGAGATAACTCGATGGTGTTATTTTAATATATTATTTTATTATTATTTAAACGCGATATATAATATTTAATTTCTATTTATTTATTTTTATTTATCAGAAATTGTTTGGATATTTCTTATAATCTCCATTCGTGAATTAATTGTTTACGTTTAGATCGTTTTATATTAAAAATGCTCTTCTTGCAAAAAAAGTCACTTTTGTTTAATTATTTATTTCACTGTGTCTACGATCATTGAAATCGGAAAACTGATGAAAAATTCGCAGGGATAATTGGACGAGCGTTTGCTTTAAACGAGTTTATTCGTTGATAGTCCGTAAGTGTACTCACGATGAGTAAATAGACCAGCTATTACACGTAGATCGCAAACTCATTACGCATCTATTCAGTCCTCTTCCTCAACTGATGTCTATACAGTTGACATATTTTTTCTATCCCGATCTATTTTTGGAGGGCTAACAAAGTGATAGATTTCTCCGAAGAAGTAATATGAGTTAAAAATAGAAGGGAAAATAAATAAGAAAAGATCGAATAACAAAGATGGAGCAGAATGAAAAGATTGCACGGAGATGTGAAAAAGGAGAATTAAAGGAAGACCGAAAGAGGATATCAAGGAAGAAGATTCAAAGAATTGAAGTACAGGGACTACAAATGATAAATTATAAAATTAGAATGCAGAAATTTAGGAGGATGAAAGGTAAAGTCAACAAGGAGAATCGAACAAAGAGAATAAATTAGGGGAAAAATAAAAATGAGGAAGAAAAGAAACAGAAGAGACGAAGATGAAAGGAGGCTCGGCGAAATAAACTTCATTAAAAGGAATTGAAGAAAAGAGATAAAAAAGGGGTTACAGGAAAATCGCGAGAAAAGGATCGATCGCTGAGGGGAATAAGAGGCAATTAAAGAAAGATGATCACAAGAAAGATTACAGCAGAATTCTAATATTATTCTTGTAGCTAAAATTCAATGTACGAAAATTTTTAATCTACAATTCCCCCTCAGGGACTCACATTTGTGAGTACGGGTTTGGCAACCCCGAGGTACCCGAGCCCACCTAGGTGTTTGGTCATCATCTTCAAATTCACTTTAGATGATTTACAATTTATCAAAATTTCTGGGCAGAATTCTATTTATAATTTTATAGATTACAAATTCTGCAAATGCTCCCCTTTTTTTATATTTCATAAATTACTCACGTAAAGTTATAAATAGAAATAGTATAAACCATCATAAATCTTTCAGATTCGCAATTTTCTTTTATATCCCGCATTATCAGTGACACTTGTATTAGTCCTCTAAAACTTTTGGAACTTTTATTTACGGCATTTATATCGCTGGCCAACAACACTCGACTGAATACGAGTAGATAAGTTATTAATACAAGAGATACTTACTTGGCGGATACTCGAGGTAATTGACGGTGGTGTAAGCGGCGAAGGGTAGGGCGAAGAGGAGGGCCAGTAGCCATGCGCCTAAGATGAATCGTATAGGTCGTTTCAGTCCGCTCATCGAGTACAAATGCAGGGGGTGGCATATAGCTAAGTACCTCTCCAACGAGAACACTACTATCGTTAACACCGACACGTAAGACGACCTTAAAACAAGAGCAACAGCATAAAGTTATTACGCGATTTCGATTCACACGAAATCAGTATCTCAAAGGAAACAGTTGAAGTTATTAACATCGTTTCACAATATAATCTATAATATGTACTTATTTCTACTCTTACTTTTATCTAAGTTTTTAGATGTAAAATTAAAAAAACTTGAAACTATACTCTTAAACGCAAATTGCAAAATATTTCTAAATTTTATTGGTACCATACATTCTTATACAGTTTCTACTAAAAAGATAACTGCAACAGGGGAGATGTAAAGAAGCTTCCTGAAAGGGGCGATTATTTCAAAACAAGTGCATGTTTTCTACGTACATAATTGTTGCACGATCTCATCAGTATTTCTGTATTTCTTCTTCATGCCTTTCTGAAGGAGATCCCGGAGCAATTCTGCACTTTTGCACCTTTTGCACTTAAAACTGTTTGTTTCGTGGACACATTTGTATAATATACAAATTAAATGGCTTACGTGTACAGATCGAAAGCAGCCTGCTATTCCGGCTAAATTAAAGAACAATATGGCATCACTGAAACTAAGTTTGTAAGTCTAATAAGAAATAATAGTGAGCAACACACATTCTACATGTACTGTATGTGTGTGTGTGTTGCTCACTATTATTTCTTATTAGACTTACAAACTTAGTTTCAGTGATGCCATATT
>NW_011967239.1:285987-385412 GCF_000949405.1 Vollenhovia emeryi | reverse complement strand
GCTATTCCGGCTAAATTAAAGAACAATATGGCATCACTGAAACTAAGTTTGTAAGTCTAATAAGAAATAATAGTGAGCAACACACATTCTACATGTACTGTATGTGTGTGTGTGTTGCTCACTATTATTTCTTATTAGACTTACAAACTTAGTTTCAGTGATGCCATATTGTTCTTTAATTTAGCCGCAATAGCAAGCTGCTTTCGATCTGTACACGTAAGCCATTTAATTTGTATATTACACAAATGTTTCCGTGAACTGACAGTTTTTAAGTTAGAAAAGTGCAGAAACTCTCCACCCCTTAATGTTGTAACATGGGAGATCTCGAAAACACACTTGAATACAAAATAATCAAACGCGTTTCACGTAACTGCTAAGAGCTTTAAGACTTTGTGTAGTAAGTTAATTTACAATTATATACTGTATAAGCTAATGTACAGTTATATACTTTAGCATGTGCACTCCTTTCGCATCCTCTATGTTTTTAAGCTCAATTATCTGAAATTTACCCTGGGATATAATTTATTTTGTAAAAAGGTTAACAAAATTTATCTATGCATTTGCTGCTTAGTTTTGTGAAAATTGTCTTTCTTTGCTATTCTTCTTATTGCGTGTAATAAAATATAAATTATCAGCTACATCATATTAGAAATAATATAAAGGAATTATAACATTTGCAATCAAGCTGTTTACTTCTTTATTTTTTCATCTCGATGTTTTCTTATTATTTCAACTTACATTTCTGAAACGTACGCTCGTATTTTGCACAAACCCACTCCAAGTGTCCATGGATACTGCTGCCAAAACACGCTTAATTCGTTGGGCAGTCCTAGAAGCAAAGAAAATATTACTTTCTATATAGGTCGATTGTTATATCACGATATACAAGTCCGTAAATACGGATTTAAAAAGAAGGAATGCTTTGAAAAGGAGAATTGTATAGTATATAATCTACGTCTGTTATCGCCATGCCATTATTTTGCAAGGTGTTATTTTTATAAAGACACAAAATGTCTACGAAATAATTACTTGCAGAAGTCCTTAAACGTTGCTTTATGCACTTTTCTCTGGGATCATTAATTATCTTCATTGATACACAAAGGACGTGAAATGTCCGCAATTTCCAAATAGAAAAGTGTCAAGCGACGTAAAAGCAAACCTTTGGAGTAATATTAGATTCTTTATTAAAAGCTAACACACAGGTATAATTGTAAATGAATTGCAACGAACACGCGTAAACGAAAAGACACAGGGCGAATCAGAGATTTATTTGTCACGATATAATTTATGCAGAGAGCCTTTCGCGACCAATCACTAATTACAAAGCGGAGCATAACTCGCGTTACAATTTGCGCTTCAATGATTTGCTATAAATCAATGTTCGTTATTGAAATTTACGGCTACACAGTAACTTTACTTTCTTTATATAAGAGAAACTTTCGAAACTTTCTTTCCGCGCACGGGAGTTTTCATAATAATTACATCTATTTTATAACGAGTGAAAGTTCCATGATATAAAAGACACGGAATAGAGATCGCGTGTTTATGTGTATAGGTGTAATAATTTAAAGTTGATCAAATTTATTTTAGTGCATACATTACTTTTAGTTACGACAGAAAATAAAAAAGTGGTACCCCACATGACAGTTAAGAACCTTGAGCTACATTTTTTCTCTTGCGTGATAACAACCGAATGAGATTCCGGTATTAATTGTGTTTACAAGCGGTGCAGAAATTACCTGTCACCGCAAATTATTTCATGACTCGCTACGCGTTATTTGTGTCCGGGGACACCGCGCATGCAAATGCTTCTTATATATTTTTTTTTACGCTTGCCAACCATGGAACGCAACTGATTCGCATCGTTTATTATATCCGGTTGTTCCACATGTAAAATGAAAATGAATATTTTCCCTTACATTTACTTGTTACATTATGTTACAATGTCATAATTTTTTACATTTCGTAAAAATTGGGGCATATAATTAAAAAAAAATGTACTCCAATTTTTGCGAAATGTTTGCAACTTGCAAGTCATAAATAATACTTTTCATTATTTTTCTACCTAGTGTGATATCGTGGAATCGGTCTAAAATATGAACTTTAATTAAGGAAGAAGAGAAAATAATGACGAAAATTAATCATTATCTTATGAAGAAGTTGAGGATCTATTAAAGTTGGCGTTCCATATCTTTAGATCGTTAGCTCTTCTAATTTAGTTAATTGATAGAATTTGGTTCAAACAATTTTAGGAACTGACTTTCTTGACTATTTTAAATGAAATAAACTAACATATAATTATTAGAAAATAAATATTGCACTGGACATTTCATATTTTATGTACGTTTCAGTAAAGTATGAAATGTATATACCATAAATTCTCACTTTTTGATGATGTCAGGATTTGGATACTTTTACAAAATAGTAAAGAAAATCCATTTATATAAAAAAATGTTATTATTAAACAAAGAAATCTTCGTGATAACAAGTATTCCGTTTAGTCTATAAAAGATGCAAATAAATTTCAAAAAAGAATTACTTGCATATCTATTTTCAATAGTCCGTGAAAAAGGCAGTCTATAATATTTATATTTTGTTGTCCTGGAGATTACGTCAGAAAATTATTGCTATAAAACCAACAATTTTTATACAACAATCTGATATGACCGATTAATATACGTATATGCCAAAAGATTTATCGTAGGAAGAATTTACCGCTTATTTGGTAAGCTTCGCCTTTATAGCAACAAATAAATCGTTACAACATGAAGTCATAATATCCGTTTAATATGCATCGTCTGACGCTGTTAGTTCTATTTCTTATTCGTTTTGTGCGTTGTTTCCGATAGACTATTCCAAAGATAAAACACCTTCATGAATCATGCAAGAGACAGCGTAAAAGCGATGTTTTATTTAACACTTTAAGTGCCAAGCTGATTTAGACATTGAGTTTAACATACCTAATATAATATTTTAATGTTCTATTACTTTTTTTAATATCTTAAATATTTAATACAATTATTCTTATAAAGCGGCAAAGACTGTCACTCATAAACGGATAACGGAGCCTTTCCGGAAATTTACGCGTCATTTAGATATTGATGACACGGCACTCAAAGTGTTAACGATTTATCTCACTGCCTCGTATCGGATGTCGCTAAAGCGCATCTGTCGTCGTAAAATAATGACACAATTCAATGGTGAAAGCTTTAGCTTCTCGCGGCCGGCGTTAATGCCGTGCCACTAAAGCTACGGTCAAATCCCAATATACCGTATTCGGTCAAAAGTATCTATGCGCATAATATCAATAGGTATTCGCGTCGCATTTTTCACGATTGATATAGTCTTCGTCCAGCATATCACGAAAGATCCTTATCTTTTATCGAAGGTATTTTTCTTAATATGTAATGTATAATGTAATGTAATATATAAAGTATAGATTGTATAAAGCAAATTATACAAATCGCAATATCAAACGATTCTGCAATTATTATTCTAGAATATCGGAAATCTTTTGCAATTTAAAATTCTCGAAATTTTTAGCTCAGTAATATCACGCTCTAAAATCATTACTTTTTAATTAATTCCATCCAAATCCTCAAACTATTTCGAACCTTCTGCATTCCGGCATATTTACTTGCGCGTCGCTCACTTTATTTTTCACTCGCATTCACTTTACTGCACTTTATCTTTTATAGATATTAACTTTTTATAGGTTCACACACATATACTTTAGCAAGGGATTCTATTAAATTTATTGCTGACGAGAAATAGGAAAAAAAATAGACAAAAAAACGAAATAACCTCGATGCACGTTGTTCGTATAGATCGTTTACGAGGGTGTTGGTTTTATCAAGTTTCGTTCCATCACTTGGGATCCTTGCGGGCGCAATCGAACATCGATACAAACCGTAAATCGTAATTAATCGAAGGCCCGGCGGAATTGCATTAGCCGCGGCGGAGTCGTCCATTTCAACCGACTTCGGAGATCACAAAACCCATTAACCCGCGGTTAATATCGAGTACGTGACGAATCCTCAAATCACGCGACAGAACGTGTTCCCGCATAGACATTGGCTTTCACTAGGCTCAATGATGGGCCCTTATTAGTTCATCATTAACGAGGATATCGGAAGATTCGTATTTGAGAAGTTTAAAGTTCACAATTGAGAGCTCAGTTGTGTAGACAACGTAGTTCTCCCCGTAAATTTGAAACCTTCCACGTGAATTTGAAACTCTCCACATAAACCTGATAAAAGCTCGTTGCTTGTCAGTTCCGCTTCACATTCTTTTTATTGCTCTGGAGAAAATACGCAGAAAGAAATGATAAAACAATCTACAGACTCGTTCATTGTACTTGCGCGTTTCTGCACGCCCAAGATAAATCTCCTTCTTTTGCACCGTTTAATTAAATTTTCAATTAATTTCTTTAATCCTGAGTATTCTCTTATTACGTAAGATACATAATGTTGTAGTAACCGGAGAAGATCCGTCGGGCTACATCAACGTTTCATCGTAAAACTGAAGTTTTTTCTCAGGGGGGGGGGGGGCAGTAGCTTATTAGATACGAAGTTCTCGTATTTTTCTTGGCAATCTGATATGTGATCGACGAAGGGGAACGTCGAAACGCAATATACAGGGCGAAATATATACCCGGATTCGACGAAGATCCTTTTAACTATAGAGATATCGAGAGGCAGAATTGGCTCTTGAGTTAAGAGCCGCTGAAAATAAAATCATTTTTACGAACTGGGCTTTAATAAATCAACTAAGAAGTATTATTCCTGCGAGGGCAGCATACGCCGGTAATCCGAGACATCCTGTACGTTAGCCAATCTCTACCGAGAGTTATACCGGGTTATCGCTAGACCATAGATATTCGGAACACATATACGTGTTCGCACGGGCGAGCTTCTTGCATTTAAATGAGAAACGGCACTTTCCGGGACGTCGTTTTTCACTCGCTGCTTTTCCTCGCTGCGAGGCGACTTACCGCGGTACTCGGCAGTCTCCCTAAGGCGCACAAGGATGTACGCAGATTAAGCATAACCGGAGTCTTAATCTCCGCGATAGCGAGCTTATCCGAGGATATCGTTTTAACTCTACTATCACCCGGGAATCATTAAAAAAGTTTCGCAGCTTCAACTTCGTTTATTCAGCAGATCGTGAGGATTATGGAGTGTATTCTTGCACAGTATTCAATGGAAATTTCAATTAGCTTATTATTTGTGTATGAGCCTTTATACTTCTACGAGCGAAAAGATTTCAAAGAGAAAAATATGGGGTTTTATGCCGGTCCAAAGTGCTACGATCGCGAGGAGTGTTAAAATAATTTTCACTCGATTCGAGATATCTATGTCGCGCGAAGGTGTTGACGTTATTCATTGGCTTGCATTAGTCTCTCATTTCCGAAATTCATTAAGTACGAAGGCAAGTGGCATATCAAATAAGGCCAGATAGTCGCGAGATACGCCGGTTGCATTAAGGGCGTGCAGTGTTTGAAACTTCAAGCAACTGCTATCTATCGGGAGAGAATGCTCGGCACACGAGAAGGACGGGGAAAAAACGAAGGACGCGATGGGTTTATGCTCAATATCGGTTGCGTGACTTTGATTGCAAAATACTAGATTATCTATGTTTCTTATCTGCGAACTTTCATCGTATTTTATTTCTGACAGACGTTACGCCATGTTAATTATAAGGCAGAAATATCGACGATTGTATGTTAAAAAAGGAATCGTTCGATATGCCTATTTTAAGACTCGGAAAGCTGCGAAAGTCGACAATAATGTTATTCATTGCATTGGAATATTCATTAAGCGACGACGAGCCTGCATATTCGTTTATCTTCGTCTCGGTTAATTAGTCTTTTAAATCATAATTAGTCTTTTAATCTAATTGGTGAAGTCTCCACTCGTTGTCAATCCCTAAAGGGATTTCGGAATTTATATAATAAAATCTCTGGAAAAATCGTTTATCACGTATTCAAAAATTGGATTTGCGAGGGGAAAATAAAATTGACCGAGCATTTGCGCGTGTATTTATGTAACATAAAATAATGGTTCCGCAATATGTGGATGCTCGATCGTTAATCACTTTTGTAAACCTGACAGACACAGGATCCGTTGTATTATTCGGAAGTGTTATATATATCCCAGTTTATAAACTACTATAAAAGTATCGGATTATACAGCAAAGCGAACAGAAACATTACACTGTCAACAGTGATCGGGAATCCGGAGTTAGAGAATAATTTGATGCTATCATTTTTACGCGTTTCTGTTTTATGTACAGTTGTTCTATAATATCAGCGGACACTTTTCACACAATCTTTATTATATATCATCATATTTGTATATCATGAGGCTGACAGATGAGATTCCGATTTTACATTCTAACAAATATCGATACGATGGCACGACACAGCTATCTACGACGGTATTTGCAATCAGATCTCATATTTAAGATCGTCTTAAGATTATCTTTAGATACTCCGTAATGAAATGTTCCATACAGCATCTTTAGATAAATTCAAGACGATCTGGAGTATAAGATCTGCTATGAATACCTTAGTTAATAAGTTAGAAAAAATGGAAATAGAGAACAAAGTACTCCTTTGTACACAGCATTAAAACGAGACATTCTTGTTTTCACATTTATTTTAGAGTTAAATGATTGTAGGAATGAAAACAGTCTTTATAAACAATAGAGTTAAAACAAGACCCCTAAATAAAACTAAACATCACAACGAGAAACTTTTCTCGTTGTGCTGTTCAGTTTTATTTAGGGGTCTTGTTTTAACTCTATTGTTTATACGCGCTGTGTCCTGCGAGTGAGCGTTCCTTCAAGTGTTATACCGATTATTGCGAGGAGTATTATCACGAGTTGGCTAAGACGCCCGTCACGGAATTCTGGCTGAGGTAATAGTTTTCGCAATAAGAATAATTTACCGTACGGGGAAGGGGGGTATTGAATGCTAAATGCAGCACTTAAAATACAATTACAAATCGTTTATCGATTTGAGCATATGAATTTACTGAGGATAATAACTTCACATTGGCGTTTCTCGTTATGTTGGTTAGAAAACAGCGTTCTCCAATTAACATTTACTTTATATTAATAGCGGATTATGATTATTTATTCATCGACGATCGATACCATGTAAATTAATATCTGGGCTGTTCATTAATTACTGGCAGATGCTGCTCGTAATCCTGATAGATGAACTATTTAAGACCGCGCGCGTCAGGGAAACGTCGAAGAGAAAACAGAGGCGTTTCGAAGATTACAGATCCGATTAATTCACCGCGTGAAGGAAATGCCATCGGTTGCTGCTGACGTCTAAGATCGTCTGTTAAGTGTCGTATACGTTTTTTTTTTCTCTCCTCAATACGCACGAGGGAAGTATTCCCATTGCGAGAGATTGCGACGAAAAGACCGGTAATAAAGAAATACGATTCTGATCGGCCTCCTAATGGCGAACGTCCGACGATCATTTGCCATAAATTCCTGCAACTCGCCACGTTCATCGTTGGAATGCAAGTGATAGATAGCCCACTCGAGGGAAGCGTACTGAATCCGTAAACGACACGGGACAGGGAACTTAACAAAATGAGGAAAGCAGAACGTGACGGAGCCAAACATGTCGCGTTTGAACTTTCGAACATATCGTACGTTTCAAAACGCGGATTACATTCCGTTAGATTAGCGTGTTTTGTTTATAGCGTGTTAATTTGTAATTGGTGTATATTTCTATTAATCGGAATGCAAGAATATTGAATTTAAGATACGAGAAAAGCGGCACGTTAACTAAATTTTTACGTTCACCCGCGATATCAACATAGCAATATTAATCCTTGGCACATAACTTTCAATCGTATAATTAATACGTAATGAATAGGACGCGATGCTCTGTATATCTTCATTATCGCATACGTGGTGATTCATTATGATGATTATCGCCTGCGCGAAGAGACAATACAATAGTTAGGTTACAGTGACTTTGTTTCAGAGAGCAGCGACATATGTGCCTATTCTTCGGCCGCCCAAGGTGCGGCGTTTCGGCCGTGATAATATCAATAGCTGATTAAATTAATCGTCGCCGGCTAAAGCGAGTTCATTACGCATATAATAATTTGGATCTAACGATAAACAAAAACTAAATTCCAACGTGGTCGTGGAATTAACGCAAAGTAACGTTTACAAAGTGAGTCATTATTGTCATTAACAATTCACCCACATATGTACGCGCTTTTCTTCGCACTTTATTAGCTGTTACTGCGAAAGCCCCCGGTATAAACACTTAATGCGATTACTGCTAATTGGATGGGCAAATAATTATTATGCCCCGGTGTGAAGCTTACGGCTAACTAATCGGAAATGGCAGAATGCACTTAATAAAACGTAAAGCCGAATTACGAACGCCACGCGAACTTCTGTAGCGAATGAAATTCCGACAGCTGTGCAACAGAAGCGAGAGGAAAACTCAGATAGGAAAACTTTAAAGCTTAGACTGGCTCATAACTGCGTATCGGATCGAAATACCAAGCGAGTCGCACTTCCGTAGATATTATTCTAGCTGCGTGTCAAGTAGAACGAGACAAGATAAATCAGACGCAGAGCGAAGCGTGGTGATCTTACGACGAGTGCACTATATAACTTAGAACTGTTCCGCGAGAAGAAAATTTCCACACAAGCGGAAGGATATTTCTGTAATTCACGAAAATATCTTACACTAATTGAGCCAATCACAAATTGCACGAAATTTCAAAGCAGAGAGCAATTTTCCGAGAGCTTTTATTATTTCGATTAAAAATTTGTGCTAATTTACGCATGGGAAATAGCAGTGAGAAGTAAAAAAATTGGGTGGAATAAATAATAAAAACTTGGTTTTCTACATAATTTAAATCATTTACACAAATAACTTGCATTAGTTGGTCAGCCTTAAACAAAAAAGGGATTTTGGACATCCTACTATTTACACAAATTATAATTTATGTAAATAGTTTGTATAAACTTGTTTAATGTAATTCATGCAAACAGCTTGTGTGAGTTAATTCATATTATGCAATTTGATAATTTATTGCGATTAGGAAATTAAATCAGGGACTATGGAAAGTGTGTCACAGGAAAGTTATTTTAATAATTCACTTAATTATCATATTTGCTGAATCTTAAGCGACAACGAATATCTTTATTAACAAAATTAATATTATATAATTTTCAAATATTACAGAAGGCATGAAAAATTTAATTGTACAATTATATTTAGTTATAACTTTTAAATAAAACATGACTGCAAAAAACTTAGGAATTAATTAAATAATACGATATTTTGCATAATATGTGCATTATTAGTGTATAGTTTATAAAAGAATGAAAAATGGAAGAGCTCGGAAATTGCGTTTGTTGATCTGGGGTTGAAGAAGTCGCAATTAATTGAAGAGAGAGGAAGCCTCGACTCACCGAGAATCAAGAGAAGTAGGTCGGATACCGCTAGATTGAATAGATAATAATTGGTGGCGTTTTGCATGACGGGATTTCGCCTGATGACGATACAGGTGACCACGTTGCCGAACACACCGGTGACGAAGATCGCGACGTAGACAAAGGTGATCGGTAGCACGAGCTTCAGCGGCAGATGTTTCGGTCCCCAGATCGTCTTCAAGTACTCGGACTCGCTCAGGTTCATCAATTCCGTGATGTTGTCGATCTTCACGAGATATCGGCCCGAAAATTCCATACTTCGCGCGTTTCATCAGCCCGATCGATCGCATTTCCCCGTCAGCAGTATCGTCGATCGAATCGTCCGTTCACCGTAGGTCGTTTCGATCCTGGATAAGGAGGCTCGTACCTTCCTCTCTCGAGTCATGATTCCGCGCTGCATTAAATTCCCATCAAGCAACGCACAGAAACTTCACGCAATCGATCGTTCTCTTAGTTCTCGACACATCGAATCGAACGTCGCGCGAGCGAGTCGCTATTAACTGACTCATTGTTCTCCTCAGAAACGACGATCACTGATCGATTTCAATCGTTTCGTAGATACTTTCGCGAACGGGCCCCGTTTGTTTTTCGGGAATAACAGCCACGAGAAATATACATCAACGGGGGAGAAAAGCGCTCCACTCGACAGACCGTGAACAAGTGACGACCGCGGAGCGCTCCGATCTTCGCTATCGGACCACGCGCCCATCCACCACGCATCCAACCCTTAACTTCAACCCCCTCGAGAGAGAGCACACTGCGCCACCCGTCCAATAGAATCTCGCTGATCGCCGCGTGCGAAATATTCCAGATATTCGATGCATATTGTGCTGAACGGTGTAGCGATATCTCGGAGCAATCCTGGTTAGAAGTGATATTGAAAGATGCATTTTAATCAAACGATCGATTTATCCGGAGGATTTTATGTACGGTGCTCTGTTATTGACAGTAAATTCAAGAAGCAGCCATGCGTGATAAATAGTAGGTCCTGCGCGAGTTGAAAATATATCATAAATTTATACATGAAACTGCGTTCACCGGAAAATCTTGCATCTGAAAATCAAGGAGTTAGCGATATTCATTTAACACGTCAGAGAACGATTATATTAATTCTTACAAACTTTCCTGGAAATCTCTGACATCGCGTTTCACGCAGTTTACAACTTGTCACGCGATCTTTGTGCGAGCGAAAAGTGATTCGGGGCTGCCAAATACATTTTAGAAGAGGAAAATTCCGTCTTTCAACGCGGACTACTTTTTAGTCTATGTTTGGCACGAAATTCACGGAATTTCTTTAGATTTAATACATTCCCACGTTTTCTGAAGACATTAAGGGCAGTCCGATCGTGTTACCGTCGCCCACAGACCTCATCTATTGATCCCATTTATTATACACACTCAAAGTTTATAGTTTGACCCTTGGCAGCAGCGTTATCGCAATAAATATTTTGTTTGTTATCTCCGAGAGAAGCGGTAAAAATTGATAATACTTTTCCTCCACATACAGTCGCGAAAAAGTAAAAAGTTTTAATGGGTACGTTATAATTTTATACCATATAGGTAATTCTTTTAATTAGCAGCGATTGTGGCAAAATGTGTGCTCAATGTAATAGAATTGGCTCTATTGTTCCGTGAACGTTTCTCATTTTGCGCAGCGAACTTCTGCTTCCCGTGTTGCTTCGCTTTATTTACAGATTGTTTAAAATCGCTCCGCTGCACGTACCGTTGATTTGTCATATTATTCGTTTCACCATGTTGTTTTCCGCTTGTATTATTGCCTTTATTTTAGCGTGAAAATAACACGTATATCCTACTAATGGTTTACCTCTATCTGTATCACGTCGTACGACGTTCATTATCAAAGTGATTTCGCGGATGGGACCGATGTTTTAACTTTCAACTACGAGGGTGAATCGCGCGTATCACAGATCATTAATGAGCATGTCGTTTGTCGAATTTATGTCGGCGCGTAACCCGTATACGACACCAAGACATCTGTTTTCAGACTTGATTATACCTTACAATTAAACGTCCTCGTAACCGGAGACTCCCTTTCGTGGTACATCAGACGCACGCGTTAATTATGGAAACGTGTTAAATACGTTATCGTAACCTAGATTCCACAATTTTCCAACACGTGGTGTTTTCTGAATACATTTTATGGAAAGTTGTAATTGTGCTTGTAACGTACATTTCTGTACGTAACAAATGCAGTTGAGAGACTAACTGAAATTGGGAATTATGCATTTTTGTTGATTATAATTAGCAATTATTAACGCTTTATATCGACAGGATCAAGAATGAATAATACTTTTGACGTTAATTTTATCGGTATTGAAACGTCCCGTTTAAACGTGTTGAAGGAAACTGTATCTCCATTTAAAAAATTTTATATTCGCTCGAGTATCATAAGTCTATATATGATTATAAATATCGCATACTGCACTAGTCTCTATAGTGCTTTACATAAAACTGAAATGAATGGGGCTTTATTTTACAAAGTGATATTATTTTTTGCATCTAAATAAATATTTTGAGAAAAACGTTTTATATTCCGCGCGAGTTACTTCTCATATATAAAACGACTAACTCTCATAGTAACTGAAAATATACTACAAATATCAAATAGGATTTTAAAAACAGGTCAAAGACGAAGGGATTTATATGCATTATTGTGTAATTCGATCCGACGTTTAAAACAATTGCTAGAGAAGTGTAAAGCAACTGTTTCTTTTATTTAAAATGACTTTAATGATTTCTTATATGTGCCATGTAAAATATAGCACTTCAATTTTAACGTCATTCTTTATAACAGAATATTCAGATAAATGTTTTCCTCACTAATATCAGGGGATGTTAAATATTTGCGGGACCTGTACATAGTTCGTGCATTCTAAGATTAAGTTTACAAAACTAGGCGTAGCTACGTGAATCTCGATCTGTGAAATGAATTTCTGGTTGATACATCACGAATTCGCAGAACGTAGGCGACCGTGGATGAGAGAAGTAAGTTATGCGGAAATATTAATTTTCAATATTTATGCTGCCTGAACGCGCCGCGAATACTCAACTTTCTAAATTCACTCGGCCCGACCTGTGTGTTCCGCTTCTGCATGTCGCGTATTATTGATTGCGTAATAAAGATATTTTGATTAACTTGAAGAGCAGAGCTTGCGAGATCAAAGTGCCAGTGGCACCTTTACAGATAGACACACGGGATGGATTAATTTTTTAATCCCCTTTAATCTTTTCATCGCGACCTATTTCTAAGAAATTTTATTCGCGCGGAGCGAATTATATGCGCTTACAGGTTTATTTAGCGAGACAAAAGCAGTGAAACCGAAATGGTTTCGATGAATAAAATTCTCCGCACGACTGATGTAAAAGAGATCCCATTCTCCTCGATTACTGCTCTTTTGTCACCGCTAATAAATGAGATGCTCAGCGCAACAATGGCCGGTGTTAGTGGAGACTTATTCCGAGACAAAGATTAACATCATTTTTGAGTAATTTTATCTCTGATCCTTTAGTTTACCTTTTTTTTTTATTCAGAGGGAAAGTGATTTCTGCGACGTTGCTCGCACATAAAATTTTTATCTCGATATAAAGTTTTGTGCCACAAATTCGAAACTGTGCTACTTTCTTGTTTTTATGTATTGCGCCACTGTTGTGGCGAACAGCTTGAGTGTAAAGATTTTTCGCGTGTATATGACATGAAAATTTAAGCTCATTGAAATTACATCATCAGTTTCAACAATTGCTGTCGCATCGAGACGCGAGCTCATTGAGGTCACACGGGGAAATTCAGTGAGTTTCGACTTGTGACATAAAATTATCGTCCGCGATCAAAGTAGTCGTCGATCAAAGTAGCTGTCGCGGCAAGTCGTCATGATTTTGTTTGTCGGACAATACGTTCGGTCGCGCGGCTTTTATCCTTTGAAGAGGCCTGGGCGGGTCTCTTGTCGATTTAAATGGCGTTCTACAACCTCGGAGAAGCCCTGTATGACACGCACGACCGATTTTTCATTCGTCTTTACACCGCTCAGTGCGTTCGAGCGGATTTCTTCTTCAATTGTGTGTCCGCAAACATGACACATTCCAAGAATTTCCGCAAGACCTTCGTAAACCGCGAATATTACTTCTCCATCCGCTGCGTCTTGCTGCAAGTTGTAATTCTATTAGGTAAAATGATACTTGCGCCTAAAACAATTTTAAAGAATTCATAAATAGAAAATAGAGAAACATCAATATTGCATCAATTAAGAGAATCAAGCGATATCTTTACTTCCTGTTGTTCGGTCGTAATTTTGTTTTCTCGTTATTAAAGCAGGGTAGACGCATGCAACGGACGTGAAATGTCTTTTTCTCTTATAACAGGATTCTTCCCAAATAAATCTCGGAATAGGGATGATGGGAAAGATTGATGGAAAGGAACTGGCACGATAATGGCTCCTCTTTAATCGAGTCGTCTATATCTATAATGTCTGAAGTCCGCTTTATAAATCTCATCGCGCGTGTCTGGAATATCTGCTCTGACATCTAACTTTCTTTCGTCGAGAAGCCGCTTCTATTAATAATAAAAACCGTTTCAGCGAGGGGGATTCCTAATTTTTTTCGACGTCGGCCGAAAAATGCTAAACTACATTAGGGTAGCTTTTAGTCTGAAAGCACGCGAAGATCGGCGTTGACGCGATAGTTGCGCAAAATGTCGAAGTAGAAAGTTAACTAGCGGTGCTACCGTTACTTTTCGCTATCTGTCAACTATGAAATGAATCACGTTCTTCCGGTGATGTCTCACGACGCCGTCCAAGAGATAGGACATTCCTCCGCCGCGTGCCTGCAATGCCATCGCTTCCTCCGGTAAATACACTTGATGGCGGTGGCAAACGCCATATGTGCTTCTCGTAGGAGGAGGCAATTTCGTTACTCCGGCATACGAGTCCAGCAACAGAAATATCGTGCCGAATAAGTAAAAATAAAATGCGAACTGCAAAAAAGATCAATACCATTTTATTGCTATATCGCACTTTATTGCTGTATCGTACTTTGTGACCGGTGAAACAGATAAATCAGATCGTCGATTTTCAGAGAAGATAGGAAGGCAAAAAGGGGTAACAGACACGCAGCGCGAATATCATAAAAATATAACGGAAATATCGAACTCCAGAAAAACTATCAAACCACGTGCAAAATAACGTTTTGATACGGATATCGCTCCCGAGATGACCGAACCTTCCGTACGACGCTTCTGAAACGATATTTTCAATTGTTTGCGTATGCTTTATTAGATCTGTCGTTTTTTCCCTAACGTTTAATATTAATGGCGGAATTCCATATTTTACGATTTAACGAAAGACTGAATTCAGCGCAGAAATATTGCTATATACGCGTAGGTTCGAATTATGTTTCATCCTCCTATATATTTTTCTCGCGACATTAAATCATAAAAGAATATGCAGGCTCTTTTATGTGCAGTGTTGTTGAAACTTTATTCAATATTAATAATTGCCTGAATATATATCGCACAGTTTGATATTAAGTTTTTAAATAAATGTTGCGCGATTTAATGTACCCAACGGTTAGCCTCCGCGAAAAGTCAAATGTCATATAAAAAAGGAAGCAAAAATGTTCCGGCTCTTGAAAAAGCCATTTACGGAGAATCTTCTCGGCAAGTCGGTTTTATACTTGCCACACATTTTCAGCCTTTTATTTATATGCAAATAATGCATCTGCATTGCATCCCTTATGTATATGAGTAAACTCTAACGATCGATAAATCGCAATGCGTATTCTAATCTGCGAGTCGGCAGAACGCCGTATGTATTGGAAATGTGATGATATGCAGAATGTATTCGCACGAAATATTTACGGCCGCCGGTGAACATTATCGTTGATTTCGATATAGATCTCCGAATAAGTGCAGCGCGCGATATGAAATCTCAATTTCCAGAGTTTATAAGTTTGCAATTTATTGGCACGCTTGCACGCGCATACGAGATTACATTACCGATTACATTACCAATAGAGATTACATTACCAACAAGACGCGCGTATCATCGATCTACTTTACTTAATTTAGACCGACGTACCATTAACTACTATCAGTGATAACTTGTCGCGATTGGATCCATAATCTTCCCGATGTAACATAGGTTCACGCGTATCACGATGGATGAATGCGGGCAAAAACGGGAATCGTTAGGCACATTGCGATTATAATACCTCTTTGTCAAGCGTTTCTCGCCGTTCTTTCACTTCTTTCCGCACAATTAGTGCTTACCACGCTAACGAAAGTGTCGAATTAACGTTTCTTCATTTTTGTCCTTATTCATGCCATACGCATAGAAACGCACTAAATATAGCGGGACTAAAGAAGATTTCGCGCCTGTAAGGAGAAAGCGGGATCGATCAAACAGGTCATTTTCAATTGGTCATTTCGCAAATCGTTGAGGCCTTACCCAGCGTAAAGATCGTGGCCCCTTTAATTGCGCGATCGCTGTCGGCAATACGCATCTTATGATCGTTGCAAGAGGCTGCGCTACAGCGAAGACGGTCAGTTCTTTCATGCGGACGAGAAACTTTACGGGAGTCAAATTTATCATGTCACCGCGTCGACCGAGGATTACTCGCGCAACATTTCAGCACGCGCGGAAAACCGTAGTACATTTTTCACGAATGTTGCAAACGCGGATTACATTTTGCACGAGAAAAATTTATCATGCTGCCTAAACACCGTAACTATCTGAAATTTGTCACATGTGCAACGAAACAAAAAGCAGCGGACTCCCGTTAAAATTATGTCTGTTCCTTTTAACGTCACATTTTCCGAATAAAATTGCTAAGATAGGGAGAGAGGATGAAAATTATAAAAAGAATAGAAGTTGTATACATTAAAACAAATTCGTTTTAATTTAATTTAAATATGTTTTACCTGTTTTACCTTGTTTCAAAAAGTTAGTTTTATACATAATGTTACTTCACGAAGATGTGAGAATATGTTGCCTCATGTAATGGTAACGAAACTCCGAGAAACTTCTGTGCGTAGCGTTTTTCGGGTTTATTAAATTTTAATAACGACATTCTGTTCCTTCTGGGAAATTAACTAGACCGAAAAACTATGAAGCTGTAAAGCAAGAGTGACGCAAAATATGAAGCTCTTTCTAAAGGAAATAAGATGGTACGCGATGCGTCAGAAAATACCCTTGTATTTTATTCGCGGCATTCCACGACCTGTAGCTTCTACATTTGTGGAATTTGCATAGTGAGGTTTTGCATATTATCTTGGAGTATCTAATGCGGTACTAAGCATTCGCAGAATTGCAAGCGGTAAACATTACTGCTGCCGTAATTGCGCAGCCATTATTTACGGCATGTGAGAGTAACTGCAAAATATCTGTTTCGTTACGTTGCATTAAATATCGCTATTGAACGATGAGAGAACCCAGAGAATATGCATGTCTAAAAGACATCTTTAAGACGTCTAATAGACGTTTAACAGACGTCTTAAAGATGTCTTTTAGACATGCATGTTCTCTGGGAAGTTAAAAAACAGTTAATACAAGACGTTTCAAGAATGAAGAAATAACATAATCTTGTAGAATAATTCAACTCTTCTTATTACTAATCTGAAAAATGGTTTACAAAACAGCATTTTGATAAAAATTTTTAATTATTTTAGAATCTCTTTATTCGCTGGTTATGGAAAAATAAGTTTTCATGAAAGAAATGGCGGATTTTGTTCGATATGCTTTACTTAGAATTTATTTTGCTGAATTTCCACGCTTGCAACTTTACTCGCGCATTTTTGCTATCGAAATATGCAGATGAGAAAGATTTTCTCAAATTGGTCTGTAGTATAAATAGGATTTTCTTGAAACCGACTTGGGGAAATCGTCTTTTGCAACATTGCATCCAAATTTATATGGCAATCCAATTTGGAGAAGAGCATCCAGCTTGAGTACCCGATGAATATACAATATAAATCTGCTTTGAGTTTTATACTAAAATATGTAAATTTTAAATAAATTTAAACATATAAATAATTATATCAGCAGCGTTTTGTGTCCTTTTCTCTATTATTTCTTTGACATTTCCGAATTTTACAGTAAAAAATCTCCAAATTTCTTAATCCATGTAAAATAATTTGCAAGTTGCGGGTATAATTTAAGTTTGCATTTAGCGAAATTCGCGTAATAGATCAGCAAAAGTTTTACAAGCATTTACGAGCATTTACGAACATATAAACTTGTTTGTAACTCTCCTGGAACTTTCAGCCAGATTCGGGATAAATCTTCATCGAACGTTTACGAGACGTTAGCATGTTTCTTAGTTCTACTATCTATCTATAATTACGGCGCTTCTGAAATTTCACTAATTCGATGTTTTCTTTGCGAGAATCCGTAAGATGCTTGCTTATATTTCAGTAGTAGATATTGCAAATGTTATCACGACGGATAACAGTCCTCTTCTAGAATACAAATCGTGTGGTTGATATGAAAAAGAAACTCATTTCACAACAGTGATCGATAACATTGTATCTATATATAATTTGACATTTTTATCATTGTAGTTTCATACGTTGTTTGATAGCTCAATAAGAATTAAATCTTGTTGCTCCACGTTCGAGAAATAAGTTCGGGCTTAAGCATTACTTAAACATAGTTTAATTTTTGAATTTTTCTTCCGACAACACTTTTCAAATTAAATTTAAAGAATTTTTATAAATTTTCTGAATTTTTATTTAAATGAAGATATGGAATATTTAATAGTACGCGGGACAATGTCAGTTCACAACGCATGCGTCCTTTGTGAGAGAAAGAGAGATAAGAGGTTCTTCTTATACATTTCTTGTAAACTTTTGTAATTTAATTTGAAAGTTCTTCGATAAATATTCTTATGCTATATAACTTAATTACTTATTTTATACGAAACAAAAATAACCTCGCCGCATAAGTTACTTTTACTTTATACCGCAAGAAAGTTCTTGATATTCCAGTGCTGCAAATGTGTATTTTCAATCTCTTTTTACGAAATTAATGGGACAACTCACCTTTTTCTATTAGCTGTGGAAATACTGGCAAAAGTGACATTATCAGAACTTTATTTTTGCACAACTTTAAGATTTGTTACACGGGGAATATTTGAAATGGAACTAATAACAAATTAAACTAAACTCTAGAGAGATTATATATGCCATGAAATTCTCGCTAAAGGAAAATCGATTCAATATTGGTTGAAGTATATACGAGTACGAGGAACGAGACGCCACGTGTACACTTCATTTATAATTAACGCGTTAGTGATTTGTTACTGGAAAGCGGAACCAAAGACTTCTCTACGGTCTATGTAGTCGTGATTAATGGTGTAAAATATAGCTAACAGTTCTAATAAATCTGTTCATTGGAGGTTTCACTGAATGCAGGAAACCGATCGATCCAACCCTCTTGGATTCAAAGCAGAAATTAATCAGTGTAACTTTGTACGGTAACAGAAATGCACGGTATGTTTTATAACAAAAGGTAAAATTACTACCTTTTGCGACGCGCCGTTAACAGATTTTTTAAGGAAAGAATCTAGATTTTTCGTAGTTTTTATTCCAGGAGACTCTTGGAAACTTTAATCCTAGGAGAGGGACTTTTGACATTTCGATCGACTCATATACTTATCGAATTATTTAGAACTTATTTCATTTGTTTAGTACAAGTACTACACGTATGAATTTATTGAAATCTAATCTAATAAAAATCCAAGTATGCTCGAGAGTGGTCTTAGGAATTTTATTCAACAGAAGAACTCCTGTCTGTCTTTATTAAGAATTTCTGAATATGAATGGCGAACTTTTTTTTGAACACGAATACAATGAATGTACATATTATACTGGCTTTTCATAAGTTTCTTGATACAGCAAAAAGACATCGTTTATGACTTGTTCACGCGACTTTAAAGTTACGGACGTGTAATAAATAATTACACGACACTGAATATTCTTCTCGTCCTTATTGGCATCGAGAGGCGAGGAAGCAAAGGAGGATGTGCATTATGCACATAACACGTATCTCATTTAAATCGAAATAAATGCATGGCCTTTGTCACTCGATTGTAGAGCAGTGAAATTATTGTTAATGGTTGGCTACTAACTTGGGTAATTAAATAAAGCGAAGGATCATAAATTGGAGGAAATAGAAAAAGTTTGATATAAAGGAATATCATTTTGTTTGTGTAGAAAGATATTAATTGCTACAAATGACGTTTTATTTTTGCAAAAAGATGAATGTATGTTACACGCCGAGAATCAACTGTTTGACCAAGCTGATAATATTACTGCTGAAATGAGTTGGAGCTTGACAATGATTTTTATTAAAAACTCATCTGAATCATTATTGCTGCAAATTTATCTTTATAAAAGCATAGCTTACCGACATGAATATATATCATGATTTGTATGGAGATAATCAGCATCTGGACGAAAATTATTATTTTTGTGTTGACAACCCAAACCGCGTTTGTCTAAAATTGAATAAATTCACGAACGTATAAAATAAACATCAGGCATAATATGTGTAAAACTTTATTCTGGAATAAATAGTATAAAACGAATTTTGGCGCGCTATTATAATCGATAAAAAAATAATTCTGGCTATCTATTCTATTTACAATATAGTAAAGCCGTTTCGCGCTTTATAATCGATAATTCAGACTGTCTAGTTTTATATGCGACAATGCGCATTGTATCTGTAGCTAAATAAAGGCGAATGAAAATAGATCACAGACTGCTTTTAGCTACGGAAACAGTATCTTCTGATCTTTTCGTGGACGTTGTACTTTCGTTGCTAGGCTGCTGGTGAGCGAGGAGATGCCCTCGTTCAAAGAGAAACGTCGAGGATGAATCTTCCTTTTGTAACGAGTAAGCATTTTGAGGAAAATTGCTTGCATTTCCATTATTTTTGTTGCTATCCTTGATACTTTCTTGTCGACTCGGCGTAAAACAAAATATCTCTTTGACTTGACTAATCGTATGCCTAAAGAAAAAAAAACCGTAAAATTGTTGTAATGTATACTGTGTCTGTGATTAAAAAGATTGAGTCTTTAACAAATACGTTTTACTATAGAATATAATTATGTAACATTAAATCGATATATTTATTATATAATTTATCTATGATTCTTAGAGCTGTAAAGCTGCCATGAAAAATTTCGAACTTTCGTACCTAACAGAGCATACAATACGTCGATCGTGGGGCTCGTTCATGGAATCGCATCTGCGTGAATGAGATTCCTTAGCCATTAAAATTTTGCTCGCCGGTCGTCTCGTTCTGCAGCATATCGTTTGTTTGAATGCCTGGCGGTATTTGATGCTCATCAAATTGTAGAGTATCGGATTGACGGTGGTGCTGAAGTAATACAGACAGCCACTCAGGATGTAGAGCCATTCATTTAAGTCCGGGTAATAATCGGAATCCTGTGCGTAGATGTAGAGCAGACGCTGGGCGTGAAACGGCGCCCAGCAAAGGAAAAACATGATAACGACGGCGCCTGAAATCAATCGCGTAGAGAATTTAGAAACTGAATCACCAAGATTTTTTAATTTCAAGAATGAAAAGAGAGAAAAGTACGCGATTGAGAGAGCAAGTTATTACCCAATAAGCATCACTGCGCGATTGCAATTATATTTGCGACAAGAATCACAGCGTAATTATAATTAGATTTGCTAATTTTTCGATTATCGCTACGAAAAATTATTAGAGGGCGAATTATGATTGTGATTACTTAGCATCCTGACGACGGATTTTCTGGATTGAACCTGTCGATGATCGCCGTGAACGTAGGAGCCTTGTATTGGCCCAAGTGTTTCTTTGGTACTCCGTTTGATCTTCAATCCCATCCTTGTGTATACCACAAGGATCACGAGCATCGGCACCAGAAAGAATACGATGCAGCTGAGCTCGTAAAGGGGGAATTTCGGCATGTCGGGCAGAAGCATCGCGCAAATCGCTGAATCCGCCGAATAATTTCCCGATCCTGAAAAGTGTACTTAACGTTTCAGCAGTAGGCCAAGCCAATTATGTAACTATTTTAATTAAATTTTGAATATTTCGGACTTGTTGCGTGCAGGAGAAAATTCTGAAGAAGAAAATTTAACGATCGACGGCCGATGCAATGACAGACTCTTAATAAAAAGTTAACATTACAAAATCTTGGGATCACAAAACAGTGTGTACTTAAAAGACTAAGAGATTGGAATAAATTAATTGTCGGATAATAATTTTCTTTAAGACAGTCGCAAAGAAATTAATGTGTCGGCTTAACCTGGCGGATATTCGACGAAATTGACCTTGGTATAAATCGCGAACGGTATGGCCGAGACCATTGCAATCGACCAAACTGCAAGGATAAACCGTGTCGGTCTTTTCAGACCGCTGATCGAATAGATGCGCAACGGATGACAGATGGCCAAATACCTTTCCATGGAGAAAGCCACGATCGTGAGGACCGACACGTAGGACGACCTGTGAAAAGTGATGCCCGGATTTAGGAGATCGTGTCAGATATCTTCGCGAGATATAAGGACCAGACGAGATGATATTTCTTACATTTCTGACACATACGCCCGAATTTTGCATAGCCCCGTACCCAGGGCCCATGGATATTGCTGCCAGAACACGCTTAGCTCATTGGGGAGACCTAAAATATAATTAATTAGCGTTTAATAGATCGATTAAAAAGTTATTCCAACAACGTTATACAGATGTTTCGTTAGATTTTTGGCAAAGCAAAATTGATTCGAAAATGGCCTAAGATCCCGTAGACCGTAAAATAGTCTAGAACGTCCTGAGTACCTTTAAATATGCATTGAAAATAATTAAACCTATGCGAGCATGCGTGCATTTAATTATTATAAAAATATTTTCCATAATAGGTTAGAGAATTGTATAGATTGCCGCTACTTTTAGTTGTACAGTTAGTGTTTCTCTCTTGTGAAATTTGACAACATTCCACTCGGCTTTTTACTTTAATCTCTCCACATTTTCAATCTACTTTAATGCACGTCGGTATTAAAGTTTCGTACTACATGCTTTGGAGTATAACGCTTGCATAGACCCCCTCCCCCTGCTCTTCGCGTGGGCGTAAATTAATTTTCCGAAAAGCAGATTTACGACTGACTTAAGCCCGGCTGGTAATTAGTGCGAAGGCATCACACCGCATCGCATCATGACAATATTAACGAGGTTGCGCGCCTTCCATGTGCAAATTAAAACAACTTTCACGCATTACCTACGCCGCGGAAGCGAACTGAACATTCGCCGGGTTTGTCGTCGCTGTGAATTGAATGAATTCAATAAACTCCATTCAAATGTGTTTGTATTTTAATTAATAATCATGAATAATAAATAATGAACATGACGGTACCTTTCAACGCAAAATATCTTTATTCTGCTATCTGTCCGTTAATAGAAAGCCCGTCTTTTCTACTCCTTTTGTACCAACTTTTCACTTTCTTTTATGTATTTTTTCTCTCTTTCTGTCTCTTTACTTTGATTTTAACTGTTTTACAATGTAAATTTTAATTCTATTTAAATTTTAATGAATATCTTAGCTCGCTCAAATAAATACAATTTACATATATGTGCAGTGTGCAAGGAAATGGAAATCAGAACAGAGTAAGGAAGGTGAAGAAGACAAGGAAGTGTGCGGTGAAAAATTCTATTCTCATAAATTATTGTAGTATCTCCACTGCAACTGCACTTTAATTTGCATTAATTTTCTTAAGAGAGGAATTTTTATTAGAACGAAAATCGAAACAAAAGCGTCGAGAATAACGTAACATCTTACAGAGTTTAATTACATTAGAATTTAATTGAAAAATAAAATACTGCATTATTTTTATTAATAACGATAAAAATGCACATTTTTCACCGTATTTTTCGTCGCTATATGCCAGATTTTGTACTTTCCAATCATTTTCCGAAGCATAAAAGCTGTCCGGTAGTCGTCCGACATGTAGTCGTTCACGTTCGTCCTTTTCTAAAGCTTCACAATAGGCACTGAAACCCTCGTAAGTTCCCACTACCGGAAGTTCACGTGAATTTATCGTGAACGATATAGCTTCCTCGAACAGAAACCCTTCGGTCGTCCCTATTGTGCCTATAAACGTTTTCTACAAGCAACGCTCATGTTATACAACAACATTCGTCACCTGACAAAGTCTTTTATTGCGTTGCAAAACCGCTGTTTTACTCGTCAGTTCTATGAACACGCGCACGCGATTATTTCAGTTTCTTTCTTCCCCCCCCCCCCTATTTCTCACTCACTCATTCACTTATACACACACATGCACGCACATATTCTCTCTCTCTCTCTCTCTCTCGTGCCAGAACCGACAACTGATTTATAATTAAATTCTACGTGAGTGGCGGCATCCCTCTTGATATTCGATCGGTATGTTTGAGTAGTTTGCACGTCTGTTGCAAACATTTCACGATATTTTTCCTGCAGAGAATTTCTCTTTTAACTTTAGCAAAAAACATGCCGGATTTAATTCATTCACGAGGCCAAGAATCATATTTATCTGTTTATTTTAATATTAGAAATTTGGATTTTCATTAAATCCTTATTTAGCACGCCGTCCAGATATTTGAATGCTATTCAAATTACTTCATACGTTATGCGATACGGGCACGTTGACTTCCGTCGCATTTGCGCATGTTAAAAGAGCGTGGCAGCTGAAAAATAGCGAGGAGAATGGCCCGTCTCTTCGGAGCTTTCACGTAGAATTGTTATCACGTCCAAGTTTTCAGCCTCGCGAATTCTTCGCAATGACGTAAATACGAGCGTCGTTGTTGCCATCAGCAAACAGACCACCGTGCAGATAACAATTGCGATTGTGCACATAAAACGGAGATTAATTTCAAGCTTTTATCTATGTGCGTCAATGCTAGGAAGACAAGAGAATATCTCACGTCAAGTTGCTGTGTGAGTGTATATCGCGATAATACAGATAACATACAATAATTGATTTTATTTATCCCGGTGAAAGATCACCTGCGTCGCGCTTTGAAACGCTCGCATCGTCAAGCGTTACTAATGATTAACGATGATTAAATTAATCAAAGCTGCAAATTGCTTAAATATGAAATATATATTGGCGACTAAATACATCGACAGTATCGACGAAAATGATTTTAATTGCGTCTTTGAGCGTTCTCAGTTACAAACGTGCGGTATTTCACCAATAGCTGCAACAAAGGGGATACTTGTATTTATACAATAATTCATTTCTATTGTAAATGTGCCGAAAATGTGCGAATAATGCCGAGGCGTTACAGTTTCGCAATACTCTTTAGCGGTTCGTTATCGCTCGTTGAAATTACGCGGAAGCAAAACTGTTAGGAAAAAAGCGCAAAGACATACACGAGATACGCCGGAGGTTCTCGGTTTAATTTGTCACCATGCTAAAGGGATTGGTTCCATTCTGTCGCTCCATCGGCTTTAAATCCGAACCAATTTGTCCCTTCGACGGAATTTGACCTCATTCATTATTGAGGCCTCTTTGCACCTTACCCGGCGCGTTCGGGAATAGCCCGGCGAAATTTATATATATTTTGTAGACAGGTTCTCGACCAAATCGACACCGCAATGTATCTATTATTCTGCATTATCCAAACGAGAACGGTTTTAGTTAAACCAGCTATCGCTATCAATCGCTTTACCAATTATCAAAATCGCATTATCAGCGAGCGGAGTGCCATCGACGGTTAACGAGCCGTTGATTTACCAGCCAGAAGCGATTCGGTCATCGACGTTGCTTTGTATCGATTCCCGATTGAATGCGATAAGGGGGACGAACTTTCCGCTCGCGGATATGTAATTCGCGAAATAAAATTCTACGCGTTGCGCGCGAGATAAAGAACATGCACGAATACATAAACCAAGAACGTGGAATCGCGTAAAACGCAACATAGCACGTACCGTCCTATCGAATCTTACATTGATATTATCTTTTCGGAATGATAAAGAGGAAGAAAATTTTAAAGAAGGTCAAGGCAGAGATTTCGCTTGTATACTTAAGGCAAACCATCTAAGGCTCGAATTTTATTTAAATAGTAATAAGTATGTGGTATCACGCATACTCTTGTTTCTTTCGTTTTACATCACAGAGGTATTTTTTTATTAAACCCGTCTGCGAGCGTTTCTCATTTCGCTATCATTAAAATCCAAGTTGTTTAAATATAGATTCCACATCAAGTATTAACTACAAGGAATGTTATATCCGTTAGGTCTGTTATATCCGATGCCCTCTATTTTTCTTTGTCACTAGAATGCTCTTTCACATTTGACAAGAATATTGTAAATTCAGTTTCTTTACTCACGACCTTTCATCTCATTTCAATTCCATGTGAAGAATATTTATTTTGCACAAATTATTAACAGATTTTAATTACCGACAATTATAACTAGAGGTGTGACATTTTTATGTTACTTTTTTGCATTTTCTGCGTTTTGTTTTTCCAGATTTTGCGTTATTTTGATGTTATTTTCTTGCATCTTTTGTGTTTTGTTTTTCTGGATTTTGCATTATTTTGATAATGTTTTTGATAATGCCGTGGTCAGAGGTGGGCAGGGCTTCAATAAGACGACTTAGGACCGGTTTCACCAACTTAACTTTAAACTTGGTTCTTTGTCTCTTTCCAACTGTTACTTTAGAAAGAGGCAAAGAACGAATTAAGCTAAGCTTAAAGCTAAACAACGTTGGTGAAACCGGGCCTAATGTTTTGATAGAACAATCTACGGCATTTATTAAGGCTAAACGTATGTTAGAAAATGTAACCTAAAACATAACATATTAAAATAGCATGGAACAAATTACTGAAATTACATACCATTATCAGGCTATAAAAGCAGTAACGTGTCTAAAAAACTAGTCTTAGGCATAAATCTCTTTGGTTTAGGATACAACGTTGACGTCAGAAATGTTTACTAAGAAAAATTGCGATTTTTGACGTTATTTTGGACGCTATTTTGCGTGTTTGAGGATCATTTTGCGTTATTTTGCTTTTTAAAAACATATTAAAACGAAGTTGGGGACTCGTGGCGATCGTGGCGCAGAGGATTATGCGCTGGTCTGGTAATCCGAATATCCAGGTTCAAAACCAAACGAAAACATTGTTAGTTTTCGTTCGATCGCCACATAGCGAAGTGGATATAGAGAGAGGTGTTATAACAGGTTTGGGCACGTTCCTTCAAAAACGCCTTGTAACCCTAAGGGGAATCAATAAAATGTACTTACATTTTTTACATTTACGAAGTTGGGGACTCCAAAGTGTAAAGAAACGACATTAAAAACGTTCCTGGGGTATATTTTGCGTATAAAGATACCATAAAAATGTCACACCTCTAATTATAACCATCAACTCTGACAAGATCGTTCTGAGACATCACTGACACGATTTCTTTTTACATTCTCCCCGGCGAGTAACTGGAAGTCGGAGGAAGCGTAATCGCGCGGAACAATTAATTAAAATTGGAGGGATATTAGCCTACGAGAGAAACGTTCCAAGTACAAAGGTAGCACCGAGAAGTCGCCCTTTGTTCGCTCACCTAATATAAGTAGAGTTAGGTCAGATATGGCCAGACTAAAAAGGTAATAGTTGGTGGCGGTCTGCATGGACGAGTTCCTGATGATGACCGTGCACGTGGCGACATTGCCGAAGACTCCGGTGATGAAGATCACCACGTAGGCGATCGTGAGCGGTATCACCAGCCTGGGTGGCAGGTACTTGGGCCCCAGCACCTTGCTCAGGTACTCGGCCTCGGTCAGGTCGCTCAGGTCCCAGTCCCGCCAGAAATCGGGCGTACCGTTCTCGTCCTGGCTCAACGTCCCCATGCTCGGAGCCCTCGCGAGGATGTCACACGTTGGTTCGGCTCATCGCGACGATACCTTCGCGTATGCACATCCTGACGTATCGCGTCTCGGGATCGCGCACGCAAACAAAGAAACGTCGGGCCTCGATAACCCGTCAGTAAATCTTCTCTCGCTGGCTGTTAGTGGGTCACTCGCTCGCGCACCTTCTTCTCGCACAATCCTTTCGGGATAATGGAAGGAAGCTAATGCGAAGCGGATAAGATAATAGTCGCGCATACGCTCTCAGCGTTTCTAATTGAATCCCTGCATACGCCGAAAGCAATTTCACCCCGAATGCGATGTTCGTACCGGTCCTTCGAGGACAATCTCGCAAATTAAGCGAAGTGCTGATAAAGTGGGTACGTTTATTGCTGTTTGACAAAATAAACGCTCCTCTTTTCCGTTCGCGGTACAAACAACTGTTTCACGCTCCAGTTTCGCTGCCAAGTAGAGTGTCGCGAGAAAATTACAGTCATAATTCAATTGAAATTAGATTATCATTGTAGTAGTGCTCGAAGAGTCGACAGGCAAAAATATATCACGCGTTCGATTGCCGCTTGAATGTTTGCGTAGCGTTTACAGTCCGCGATCGGCCGTCACTGCACAATTGCCGCACATTGCTACGGTTTCCACTGTGTTGTCGTTTCTCTCTTTTATTTTATTTTCACGTACTCGAATTTTCGCGACGGCGAAACCGCAATATAACCGAAACGCTTGCAATATTGCAGTGATCGAGTTCCACTTCCAATCGTTATAAACGAAATTACGAGCTCCGGCTCGTGCTGGAAGACGCGCTGTTTACAATTTAGCGCCCGCGAGACGCCTAGAACAACGTCGACTGTGCACGAAAATGTTTGTAATTTCAAGTAGAACCGTGCCTTCACCGGGTTAAGGTCACCGATCGATTGTTTGGACTCGTTAATCGACACTATCGATCTGATACCACTGAATAATTATGCCGCGCTCAGACTGGACGCGATAATCGACGAGCGACGAGCGATAATCCAATGGGCGTACAAGTTTTATGGGAAAGCGTACTCTTTTCCTATGAAGACCGCACGCCCATTGGATTATCGCTCATCGCTCATCGCGTTCAGTCTGAATGAGCCATTAGACGTCTATCGTGCAGAAGATGTTAGAACGAGCTGTCATACGCGATAGAACGTTGCTGAACACGAACTGAGCGCGATGATCTCGATGATATCGCCACCGACACCTGTCGACTGCTCCCCGTCCGTGTATTTCGCTGATAGCGCGAATCTCCTTCAACGTACCGTCGAATCAGATTAATCGAATCTCTTTCTGAATATCGCGCTATTGTTTTAATATTAATACGATTGTTTCTCGCAGACGCAGTTTCTTTTAGAGAAATTCTATTGTAGAAGATCCGAGACGACGGTGAAATACGTCTTGAGAGCAATTTTCTCCGCAGAAACCGGCGAATTTAAGAAGTTATTTTTTAGCGGAAATTTTCCTTAAAACCACACATCATTTCAGTTCTATTATTACATTACATTTTTAAATCTTCTCGGAGAAGTTAACGAGAAAGTATTTTTAAGAAAAGACATTTTTACGTGCAATTTCACTAGTTTTTAGAAATACTTTTCCTTGTTCGATGGTTGTTTCGAGATTCTTTTGAGATCATTTTAAAGTTTTTGGAAACGATATAAGTATCTTAGATTAGGATTAGGTTTTCGTAAATTTTATCGTTTGACTCGTCGCTACGAAGCACGACAAAATTTTAGATAATATATTTAACAGACAATTTAACTTCACAGTTAAGTTTCTAAAACGCTCGCGGCGGCCTTTCCATTCTGATAATTTTGTATAAGAGATCAGCATTATTAATGTGATTAACGAGATGAACTATATAGCTCTGTATTATAATTTATCTGCAGATCAATTTTTCGATATTGAAAAAGCACATTGTTTAACAAACGCTACACGAAATTTGATAGAAGAGATAATGCGTAATAACATTATAAAGAATATTCATAGTTTGTTAAAAGAGAAACAGAAATTAATTTCATACTTGTCATAAATAATTTTTACAGTGAACCTTTTGTTATGTATAATGTGATAACCTTTACATGATATTCGTAACATGCACCTTTTCTGTAATGCTGAAAATGCGTTAAAAACATCTCGGTCAAACCGCGTAACCATAATTTTCCGAAACATGAAAAAATTACTTTCCAATCTAAATAAAAAAACATTAAAAGAATAATTAAATTATTTTTTTATATACAAAATTTAACTAAATCTACTTTTTAAAAAGCATATTAAAATCAGTATTCATATAGTTAATAGTTACCTTCTTCTAAAATTGAAAATGAAAAATTATGAAAATTTTAAATATAAAAATTCAAAAACTTCGAAATTTAATTTTGATATTGTCCTATGTATATTAAAATAATTAATGTTATAACTCGATTTGTTATTACTCTCGTCAAATCTCTTTTTCCACATTCTAGGAAACAGAATTTTTCGTCTTCCATGCTGCCAGCATTTGTGTAATATTTCTCTTCCCACTTTACGTTTGTTCATGTCAAAAGGATTATTCAGTCGAGTTAAAACCAGTAAATCATCCCTTATCTGCGCAGAAGTGACTTCTTACGTCGAAATAAATCGTTTTTGCTAACGTCGCTAACATCTTTCCAATACAAGTCGTAATACAACTTCTTTGTCAGAAAAGGAACATTCGTCGCATACATCTTACATTCAGCATTGTGATATTTATCCTCTTCTGAATGACAAATAAGAGAAACGTTTTCTCGTGTTATTTCGCGGCGAAATTTCGACATAAGCAATTTTTCAAACAGGAAGAAACAGTGGAATTTTATCGATGTTTCTATCCTGTCGAATCGCATCCTTGAAACTATTCCTAAGTGAATATGGTTTTCATAAAAAAATGTACAGTCTACAAAAATTAACTCGCGAAAATCTGTTATTAATTTTATTTATACATTTAGTCGCTGTTCAATTAAAAGTTCTTCAACATGTCCAACGTTTCCAATTTGTAGGAAATGAAGTCTGAAAATTAAAAAACTTGTTTTCGTAATTAATTAATAAGTGCGAAAGAATTATCCTTTGCAGAGATTTTGAGAACAATTCTTAGTTTCTAAATTGAATTTAACAGAATCCGTCTCCGTTACAGCATCCTTTTATTCACTTGTTTTTGTTGTAAGAGCTGTACAAGTCCTCTAGCGTGATAGGAAAAATTACCGGAATATTAAGTTTTTTGTTATTAGGGAAACTTGAGCATTACCGCGTAAATAGGGAAACGAAGGTTTCGCAAGTTCTCTTCAGCTAAAATGGATGAGTGTGTTATTCCGTCGAAACTTTTGATAGGTATGGCAAAAAGCGTGGTACGGTAACTTTCTGCAATCACGCAAATCGAATTTAGCAAGTTGCAAGTTCACTGGAAAGATGTGAACCGTTGAAAGGACAATATCAATTATGTGCATCCAATACGTGAAACTTGATAAAAAAACTAGGTCAAGCATACGAGTGCATCTTAGATCTTTTAGATTTCCTCTGTGACTAGTAACTCCTTGAATTTCCTCTTCTTGAAATCTCTGAGATGGCAATCGAGTAATCTCCTTGGTGAGAAAGTAAGCAGCTTTAAAAAGCATTAGGCCACTTGATTGAAAATAATAAATGAATTTTACTAGTTACAGTCGACTGAAAATAATGAAATCAAATTAACACTCAAATTGTTGCAAGAAAATTTGTTTTGATTTAGTGAATGTATTGTAAAGAATTTTCCCAATTCTTTGCAGCAAGTTTGAATTTAAATTTTACGATAATTCTGAGTAGGATTGAAAATCAAGCTTGATGTTATATGCAAAAGTAGTTTTATTACTTAACTGCTTATATAGCGATAATACAAGAGTACAGTTACTTTCTAACAAATTACAGATACAAAATTATGTACATTTTACACCATATGCAAAAAGAAAAGTCATGAGCTAATGAGAATCAGATTCACTGGAATCTGAATCGCTTTCATCGTCGCTTATTTCCTCAGTAGGACAGCACCGATTCGTATTTACAAAAAGTTCGTCGTCTTCGCACACAGTAAAATTCGTTGCTATTGAATCTCCGTTCCTTTTGTGATTCACATCAAATTCCAGAGGCCAACAATTCTGTTCCCGATACAATTTTATGTGATCCTAAAAGCACATACTTATAAATATATTAATGTAAGAGTCTTTTAACGCTTGCAAATTAAGTAATTCAAATCAAAATCAAATTATTTCATATAACACTGTTGGTATTTAAATCAGAGATTATATGTGTGACGATAAGCAAAAGGAACCACGGGTATTGTTAAAATATAAATTGCTGTAAGAGAGTCAACTACCTTTGTGAGTATCTTAACAATCTCGCCCTTGACTTTCTTGCCTTCCACAATTGGTTCGACAACAACGTAGTCACCTTTTTTCACCCAGATATTTTGCCTGAATTTGGTGGGCATCGAGACGATGTACTGTTCCCCCGCGGGCGTGACAACTTCGTGAAGATTGTTGCCGCATCCTCGGACGATTTGCACGATGCTTTGTGAATCCGTGGGCAGGTTCATATCGCTGAATTCTTGAAAAACATATTTACGCTTCGTTGCTGCAGACATCGTGATCTGTGAAACTAAATTTAAAAACACCATGACGTTTATTCTCTCTTCTCCATTTATTTTTCTTTTATTCGAATATCGTGAAACAAAATTTTATACTCTTGAAAATCGCGACACAAAATTACAATTAGTCTTATAATTTCCTTTTAAGGCTCTTTGAGAGATTGCGACGACTTTTCAGCGTCGGAATTCGCGTCTGATTTAACTTTGCGACTTTTCGCGTCGTGCCAGTAGCCTAGCGAGCCGCCGGATTTTTCCAAGGCGGCCCAGACATCCAAGCTCTCGCCAGGTGGTACTTTGTATCCGTTCTGCAAGCCGTGAGGATTCGACGGGGTCTTACAATCGTGAGTGGACTCTTTGCGAAGAACGGTATCGACTTCCACGGCAGCGAAGAACGCTACCGACATCGGCAAATCTCTCATGCCCAGTCTAGAAGCGCAGAACGACCTCGTCATCAAGTTGGTCACGTGCATGGCCAGCGCAGCGTTGTACTTGTATCTGGACGGGACCAGATATCTCACTTCATCGTGAAACGACAGGCAGAATCTAGCGTTGTCTCGCATCAGCCATCTCATGGAGACCAGCATCAGGTGAAGGAAGTCTACCGCGCCGCTCTGCACCACCCAATTAATTTTGGTAGGCAGGAACTTGTCGTCGTCGTCGGTATTGGTGATCTCCAGGGCGCGGCTCAATCTGGCGTTGAGGAACGGCGTGACTGGATGTTCACTGCCGGCGATCTGTTCGAGCCGGTTGAACATAGCTGATTCCGAGCCGCCCACCCACTCGCTCTTCTGAAACATGTCCAGCAACGTTTTGCCGTACAACTTGGCTGCCTGACGTGCCTGAAAGAGAGCGTAGGGAACATCCCGCAAGTCGTCGTTGACCAATTCGGCCTTCAACCGAAATAACTTTTTACCCTTGGTGAGAGCAAACATCTTGCGCGACTTAGAAATAGCCTCGGCGTCCGTCATAGACGGATTGAACTGCTTCAGCAGACGTTCGGCAAACTTCTGGCCGGCGCCGTAGATTCGGGCGTAGTTGATCACCTTGGCGTGATCGCGCGAGATGCCGATGGCCTTGGCGGTGACGCTGTGCATGTCGGTGCCGTTGGACTTGGTGCCGATAAGGGTCATCCAGCCGAAAGGCGTTGCTCCGTGAACACGCTTGTAGTGCGCGTCCCCAACGATCGAGGCGATCCACAGTTCCTGGCTGTCCACGTCGGCGCCGACGATGTTGTATCCCGGCGGCGCTTGCACCATGCATCTGAGCTCGGAACCGATTCGTTCGACGTGCGCGTTCGACGCCGTCATCCACGTGGGCTCCACGGCGCGACGCGTCAAGGTGCCGGAAACGATCACCTGAGGTATTATCGCGCCGTAACACCTGTGCCGCCTCGCTCTCTTAACGCTGCCGGGCAGCGAGCGATCGTCTAGCCATATCACCGTCTGCGACATGATCCTGTCGCGATTGTTACGCCAGTAGGACAGCATGCGGGCGATCTTGAGCACCTCCGCGGCGCTGACGTCCAAGCCAGCGAGCACGTTTTCGGAGAACTTGTTGAGGAAGTCCTTGGCGAGCGGATTGCCGACGTTGTAATTGGCGCCGTCCTTGTGCGGCAGTTTGAAGAAGTAGCAGCAATTGTCGAGATCAACGTTGCACCACACGCCGGTACCCTTGTACGTTTCGTCGTGCGGCTCGTCCTGCTTCTTCTTAAATCGCCAGAATTCCGTCCTGTGAAGATTGTTTTGCACGTCGATGCTCAGGTTAGCCATCGCGTAGTCGGAAGTGTCCCTGGACGAACTGGACGCTGGCAGAGGACACTGCGCCAAGAGATTCTTCAACGGCAGCTTAGTCTCCGTGTCGAGATCGTCGTTGTAAGGCACCAGAATTCCCCAACCATGTTCCCTTATGTAATGCAACGGATACTTCTCCCACGTCAGGTTCAGCAGCTTCGGTACCACCTGCATGGAAGTGCTGATATTCTGCGGACCTGGCGCCCAGTTCTCGTCGCTTTGCTTGGGACAGAGCTTCCTGTACCAGGCTGGATATCCCGGCATGTGCGGCATTTTAGCCGGCAATAAATGCCTGGTCTCCTCCAAGTACGCGAATTCCTTTGTCAGCGGATCCTCCTCCGCTTCTTCGTCGTCTGACAAATACTTCTCGGTGTCCAACTGCTCCTTCGCTTTCTCCGCAACGTCAGCAGGCTTCGCTCTCGAGGCTTTGCTTTTTATCTTAATTTGCTGCGTGCTCCAATCTTGATCCCACATCCACAGATCCTCCTTGTACTTCTCGTCGTGCATGAGCCGGCAGACGGCGTCGGCCCTCTTGGCGAGAGTGAATTTCGCCTCATAGTTCAAGTCGTCGAACGTCGACTCCGACTCCTCCAAGTATCTCTGCCAGTTTGAATTCACCGGCAAGTACGCCGAGCCGAGTTCCAGCATTCCGGCCAGGGTGACCGGATGGGGGAATCTCTCCTGAAAGAGCGGGAACAGATTGCGCAGTATACTGTGGGTGGCAACCGCATCGGAGGCGCAGTAGGACATCAACATGTTGAAATTGCTTTTGATATCGTCAATGGTACCCTCGACGAACAAGTCCCTCGCCACCTTACTTATCTCACGGCCGCAGTACAACTTGTGCACCTCCGCCAGGCTGTTCAACGAAGTCGTGGACTGCCAGACCTCCTTCTCCGCGTTCGCCTTTTTGGACAACAACAGCGCTCGTTGGTAGCTGTTGAGACCACTGACGCACACGTGCAGCGACATGGTGTCGAGGAAACGAGTCCCCGTGCAATTCAGCCAATACTGCTCCTTGATTCTAATTCTATCGTACGACACGTTGTGGCCCACGACGATCTTCGGCCTCTTCTGATGCTGGCTCAGTCTACACCCGTGTTCCTCTCTGCTACTCTCCATAGGTACGAGCATACTCGGCGTCAACAACTGCGTGTCGAACGTCTGACTGATGCTCTGCGCCAGGGAATTTGACACCCAACCGTACCAGGCCTTGCCGCTGACCGCGGTGGCGAGAGTGGGCAGGGGGCCCTGTTTCATGCAGACTTCAACGTCGAAGATTACGCCGTCCTCCAGCGGATAATCCACGCTCTCTGCCGCACCGTCCGCCGTGTATCTGGTCCAGCCTTCCTTGAAGAGCCACTGCGCCGGCATCTCGGGGATGTCCCGCATAATGTCGTTTATGATTCCTAAGTACGGCTTGGCCTGCGCCTTCCCGATATTGTAAAAATGCTCCTCCACATCTTTACCTTCCAAAGCCGGTAGCTTCAGGTTCACATCCGGCAGTCTGGTCGCGTCCGCTACGTTTATATCGTACGCACCTAAATTTTTCTTTATGCCGTCGACCTCCTCGTCGGTGAGACGGTCTTCTTTGGTATCTTGCCCGAACATTTGCCGGTACAGTGCCTCGGGCAACATTTGCATATTTATTTCATTAACTCTGACGTTATCATCTTTCAGCGAACTCGTGCCCGAGCCTGCGTCCGTGTCGCTCTTCAATTCCCGAACGTCGTTTCGGCACAGCTGCGAACTCGACCCAATTCCTCGCGCGTGAAGCTCCTTTGCATCGTGAACTTTTACATCTCTAGACTCTACACCCGAGTTTATGCTAAGTTTCGTTACCGACGTATTAACGTAGGACTTGCTCGCTGCTGCCGCCCGAGACTTCGAGAATGACTTGTGCGAGCCCGCTTCGAGATCGACGGGCGAGCTGGAGAGCGAGTCGGCACTCTTGGAGGTTAGACTCTCTCGGCTCGGTTCCAGGTCTCGCGCGCTCTTCAGACGCACCCGCTTCCACTGAGTCTTGCCGGCGGCTCGCGCGTCGTTCTGCGCGTTCGTGTATTTCTGCCGCATGCAAATGTCAATCAAGCGAATCCTCGGTCTCATCTTACCGTCTCGCGTCCCCGTTCGAATCCACGTGGCTACAACGAGACACGTGCTCCGGCAACCGAGGCTGCCGAAGCCCGCGCGCATTACGACGATATCTGTCCAGCAGCCTCGACAAGAGAAGCACCACATGAGATCTTACCCGAGAGCCGGCGTTGATTCTAAGCTGACTGCGTCTTCTCCGGGAAAACGACAATTCCCGACGAACTCGTGAATTGGAAAATCCTCAACGAAACAGCAGAGACGCGCGCTCGAAACGCGCGTCACGTCTGAAGCTAGGCGTTTTCCGGCCAACCGTTTGCCGCCCTGCTCGAGAGCGCGCGCGGCCGCGGGTCTAACTTCAGAGCGAGATGCGCCATATTGCGCTCTCGATCACGCGATTTGAAAATCAATAGCGGCGGACGCGCCTCTCGCTTCCTATTTTTAATCGCGACGCTTCCGCCGCGATGATTACAACGCTGCGAGTAACGAAATAATTAGCTAATTTCAGTACGTTCGTAGTTCGCGAACGGAGGCCAAGGGTAGAAGTTCCTCCCGACTTAAATTCGAGGTTTGGTTTGCACAAAATTCGTGTGCGCGCGCGTGTGCATGCGTGTATGTGTGCGAACCAGATATATATTATCTATATACGTATATAGTAGCATCTCGTTCGAAAATCTAGCTCGTATATATCGATTCTCGTATCGTGACCGCGACGACATCTCGGCGTCCGCCAGTTTGTGTTCATCATGGCTTCGACGGGTTAGTGCTCGTCGCGGGATCGCCGCTTGACTTTACGCCGCGGCTTACTTAGCCGCGCGGCGACGGCGGAACACGCGCGGCGGGCGAGAGACGCGCGACTCGCGCGTACGCGCCCGCTCGTCGGTGCCAGCTTGGAATCGCTCCCGCGATCCGACACGCGCTCGCCAGCCCCCGTCGGCTTGTCCCTCCGTCGCCGCTGTTTACATGCGTCGTCGGGACGTGTCCGCTTACCGATGTTGACCGCTCTCCTCGTTTTCAGAATCTCTGGCGTGCGACACCCTCGACCTGAGCGGCCAGGGCCTCAAGAAGCTCAGCCGGTGTCCCTCGGACGCTGACATTAGCACGTTGATCATAGACGACAATGAGCTGCAGCGGCTCGAGAACCTGGATTCTTACCACAGGATTACGAAGGTAGCGCAGCCTTGAAAATTGCTAAACTGTTGGTATAGTTTTCAACATTTGTAATGGAGCGATATTTCCTAGCTTTGCGCTCAGTGGCTCCTTCGCTAAACTCATCCTCATCGATATCTCGACATTTAAGAAGATTTAAAACTAGATTTCATATATGTATGAAATAGAATAGAATAGAAAGTTGGATAGAGTAAGATTGTAGTAATAATTTACAGCGTTACGATTTAAAGGTGGTTCTTTTGTAAACGCAAGGACAGTTTTATCGCTTTGAAATACACGTGCGTTCAACAGTTCTGTTGCTTTCAGCTTTCGATAATCAGAAATCAACTGCTGCGGATGTACGGCGTGTCGAAGTTGCATAATCTCGTTACCCTCAATTTGGCGAACAATGGCATACTTACGATAGAAGGTATCAAGGATATGATCAATTTGCAAACTCTCTGTTTAGCGGGTAATAATATCAAGGTACGGTATACGTGTTACATTATATAAGGAACGCGATTGTATAATTGTGGCAACGCCCTTGTAGTATTACTGTTACATAATAACGGCACGTTACAGTCTATTGAGCATCTGCACACAAATACGAAATTGGAGCATCTGGATTTGTCTGAAAACAGCATCAGTCACGTCTCAGATATATCCTATCTGCGAAGTTTAAAGGTACATATGTTACGTTCGTTTAACGTTTTGCATAAAATGCAAACGATAGTTGAATGCCTCACCGAGTTATCGCTTTATTCGACATGTTGAGTTTGGAGTATGGTTTTCCCTGTACTTTTACAAGATGAACGTAACATTTTAGGAACTCTTCTTGCATAACAATCGCATAATAACGCTGCGTCAGTGCGAGCGCTACTTGCCCACGTCCCTGGAAACACTCACATTAGCAAATAACAATATTACTGACTTAAATGAAATGTCGCACCTGGGTAATCTAAAAAATCTGGTGAATTTCTCGATTGCTAACAATCCGTGTGTCAGTATAACAGGTAACAGTATGTATCCTTTTTGCAAACCGTAAGCGTGTTACTATTCCATCTAGAAATCTAGCAGACCTTTCTCAATGTTATTTTTCCAATATATTAATTATAGCTGCAAAGAGAATTTTATTGTTACTGATATGGTATCATATAGTATAATGTTTTCTTTCAATTGTCACAAGCAATTTAATTTCTATCGATTAAATATAGCTCTCACAGTTACTAGACACAGGAAAATTAGTTCATGTTAATCAGTAGCATCATTACAATAGCGTATTATTCTTAACAAATGGTCTATAGTGGGTTCGACTATCGGCCTTTTGTTATTAATTGGTGTATGAGCTTAAAGTCGATCGACGGTTATGCGGTTGATCCTCTTGAAAGGTGGGTTTTCTCTAAAGTACATTCTTACATAGTCAACATTGTATGAAAATTAATCTATTGGACCCCGACGAGCGAAACTGATTGGCAACTACTCACTCTTTACTTAGCTTGAAAGCAGAGTGGCTGTATTCTCAGGGACGAGGTAGACAATTCCGTGTTGGTGAACACGCCTTACTTGCTCAATATCTTGCGTCCGTCTGTCCACTTTCGGGCGAGTCTTTAGAGAACGAGACGGACCGGAAACTTAGACTTATACTGAGCAAAGCTCAACATCACCAACAGCAGTTGAATCAACAGAGCGATACCGGGAGCGTGCACAGCTTGAGTAGCGTGACAATGAGTCCTTCCCCAGCCGCTAGACGTAGACTTAGCCATAACAGGACAAATTCTCCCAGGCGACCTAGTGAGTCCAATATATCCATCGTCTTCTCGTGTAGTGCCATACCAAAGACTGGAATGAATTCGAGGATTCTTAGAACTAGGTTTATACTCATAGTTGCGACAGGTGGACTTAGATCGTAGTGACTTAGACCGTCCAGATGTCAAGTTTTTCAGTACATACACCCTAGTTATGATCTGTTTTCTCTAGTGCCAATGTTGACATACTATGAAGATAAATACTTACAATCACCAAAATTTTATGAAGCAAAATACTGTGTCTGCCATATTCCTTACAAAGGTATCCAAGGCCATATTGAGGATTTCTCATATATTGAATGAAACCACCATAGTAGGAATGCGTGCAAGAATCTAAAGGCAATTGTGTTTTTTGAAGTTCACGAATGAAATTTTTAGTTAATAAAGTTATAATATTCTTATTCAACAATGCAAATTAAATTGAGAGAAAGAGAGAGTAGGACTTTCAATATATTTTATTTAATAATCTTTTTATATTTTTTAAAATGGCTTTTATATATGGCATATATTTATTGCATTAATATTCAGTACATATAAATATCCTTATATTCTTATTATTATATTTTATTTTCCCTACATCTCACTTTTAATATTATTTAATTGTTCATAACATGATTGAAATATAAAAGAATCATCTGGTTTGGATTCGTGCACATGCCTGTAGCTCTCTTGATGCATTGTACTTTCTAAAGCAATTGCTTCTTTAGGCTTATATATAGTGCGAACGACCATTGGCCGATGAAAGCAGTTAAAATATCAACACGGAGGCGCTACACTTAGAAGATTTCATTATGATAGCATATTAGCATAGGACGATTTGGAAAAATTACATCTTTTTTTTTAATAGCATTTAATTTCGATTAGTAGGCTACATATCATTTGCATGCTTTTGCTAGCAATGCTAGCGTCTGAAACTTCCTAAACACACAAATGGATTTAAATATGATATAATTTTGTTTGTTGCACGGTAAGCGTTGTGATTATAGCATAAAACAATATTTTGGCAGCTTCCTCGAGGAACTCCTTGAAAATGAAATCGCCTGACCGAATGGTGTCCAGCTGTCACACTGACGCTATGGTTTCTTCGTGTCATGGTTTATTGGGTGATGATCACGAAACAAATTTGATGACCCAAAGCTTAGATCCTAATATGCTCACTGGTACACTGAGCAACAAAACGTCAAACAACAGTTTGCAGAATATGGAAGGTGAGGCAACTATACTGACTGAATCAGATTAAACGAAACCAGATTATGATAAAAGACGTTACATTCTGTCCAGAGACTGTTTCGAGCCCTCTGCAAGCGGCAACCAAGTTAGTGCCGGTACCAGAGTCCTTGATGAGTCCAGACTTTCGTCCACCGTCTGGCCTTTCGCGGATTTTACTGAAGACTCCCACGTCAAGTAAATTAAGCTCTCCTTGTCAAATCACAATACCTAGTAAACCATCCATGGACGGCGATGGAAAGGCAATTCCGATCATAAACACCGTAAATCCAATGGCGAAAACGAATCTAAGCGGTATAAAGGCGAATGCGCTTGTGAAAAGTAGTTCCGCGACAAATTGTAGCGTCGTGAAACCGAATATAGCGAAACCGATTGTGACACATGCTAACAGTAAGTGTCCACATAGTGTGAAAATTAATAATTACGTTCAAAGCAGGACATTGCCTGCGAAGAGAAGCACAAAGAGTCCCAATTTAGCTAGAAGTATACAGCGACCGAAGAGCGCGAGTGAAAGACTCAAGAGAAACTTGAACAAAGACGAGAAAGACGGCGACGCTGGAATTCAGAGCAGCGATGAAGACAGTGAGGTGTGTCAAGCGAAATTGGATAGCATTCGGCACAGGGCTATTCAAAGAAGGCAAGAAGACAGCAACAAAGGTAAGATGTTTAAAATGTCAAGTGCAAATATTAACGAATGCTCTGTATTTAATGGACATTGTCTTGCAGACCAAGATCAGACCGAAAAGGCTGCTATCTGTATTCAAAGAATATGGCGAGGCTACCATACAAGAAACCTTAACAGAAAAGCCACTAGTATATTACAAACGATCGACATGTTAAGAACGAATAAGTATATCCAGTAAGATTTCATCTTTTTCATGCGTAATATTGTATTTATAGAATAAGAGATGTACATATAAAATATTTTGCAGAAAATTATCGACAGACATGGAGGCTACGAGAACCGCTCTCGAAAGCGAGCACAAATTACAGTTATTGCAGATGCAAGCGATTAATGCATTGTGGAAGAAAGTAGTCAGCTTGCAACCGGGCGGCAATCGAGAGAATACCTTCAATGATGCAGACAATACTCTACAACCAAATGCGGATGTAGTCAATAATCTCGCGCAAACGTGCAATCTGCTCCATACCCAGGTCAATTTTCAGAAAAGATTTGTATACCTTGCCCGCCCCAAAAAAAACGTAAAATATTTCTAATATTTTTTAATTTTTTTTTATCAGGTCCAACAGTTGCAAGACTCGATGACCGAGATAAAGCGTTGTATGTCCAGCATGAAACCGAAACCCGCCCTCGTCGATAACGGCGTTGGTACTCAAACAGAGATATCTGCCGTGCACACACCGGCAGGTGAAGAAAACACGTTCCCCTACGGACGTCCTAATAGACCGCAAAGTCTGCCGATACATCAAACGATACACGAGGGAAACGAGAACAAGAGTTTCGCGTCGAATCTGGTGGATAGCGTGCTGAAGAAAGTGTCGCATTCCACCGACACAACGGATGACGAAGTCAATACAGATATCCTGAATTCAAACGAAAATCCTGAGATATTAAACGAGAATCCCGAGATGTTCAAGAGTTGCGAGGAGATAATAGAATCTGACCTTAAGAAAGCGGTTGAGAATGAGACGGCGAACGACTATGAAAATATAATCGAGAATGCGGCGATGGACGGCGAGGTATGCGAGGAAATGTTGTGCAAGGAGTTACATAATTTGATCGAAACGGAAAATGGAGCAGACGCTTACGGAAACCGCGAGGATAACGCGGTTAATGGGGACGACAAGGGGATCTGCTAGATTTGACCTTGTCGAATCAAATTTCTGCACCATATGCCTTGTGAGTAACGCTATCACGATAAGACGGTACAGTGCAAAGCGAAGGAGAGCGAAACGTCTAAAAAATGCTCACTGTAAATAACAAAAGCTACTCGTAACGATATTATAAAACGAGATTTAATTTTAATCGTAAACCGTTTTACTACAAAAAGAAAGAGATATTTCGATCACGAACAACAAGCTGCCATTCTGAACCGAATAAAGTATCTATGTTTAAGTAAAACAGGTTGATAAGAACGGTACAGTGTACTAGCAGCGAAATTATGACAATGACTATAAAACGTTGGCCAGCTTATGCAAGTTTTAGTTTAGATTGTTAAGTATATTCTGTGAAACATTTGCATTACATATTTATATTGTCATAAAGAATTTCAGCAATTTTCCGTCCGATTATTGACGGTAGTACATACAATCACATAAAACATATATATAGTATATATTTTACCAAACTGATCATTAGAAAGCCGTTTCCGCAAATATTCCATTTATTTTACCTGTAACTCTCTTACCTCAATAGAATATATTTAAATTCTCCCAAGGAATCGTATTCAGTATTTTGACAAAAATTTAGTTTTTTTTTATTAAAACATTTCTGCACCAAATATATATTTATTACCAGTAAAGTATATCTGTATTTTATAAGTTTCTAGCTCTTGCGTGTAAAATTTTGTATTTATTTATTTGTATTTATTTATATATTTCGTCTACATACAAAGACGCGTTAATATGCAGTAGATATATTGAAGTATTGAGAAAGAATAGCGCAAAAATATGATTGAATCTAGTCAATATAGAGTAGCTTTTACATTTAGATACATTGTAGATATTCCAGAATTGTTAAATAGATATTACTCAACGTTATGAAGTAAAACATTCATTTGAACCTATTACATCGTTAAACAGCACGATTGAAGTCACAAAGATATAATTGCATTTCTGTAACTATCGGTTCCACGGTTGGTATTTATGCGTGACAAACAACTGTTGATTGAACAATTTAATATTCTGCGAATTACACACACGCGAGCTTAATAAATTAATATTGTATATCAGCTGCAGCGTATTATTCTATATACAATCGAATCTCTGTATCTTTATTCTTAATCTTTCTCTCTTCCGTGCTTCAAATTTACTACGTGGTCGCGCAAGCACAGAATTAAAAAATATATAACAATTCTAAATCAATTTGGAATTAGAATAAAAAAACAGAGATATGATTGACGAAATTTTGCTGATTTTGAGGTAAAAAAATATGTCGAAGATTTATCTTCTTAGAAAAATATTGTATATTTCAACAAAGAGAATAATGTGAACGATGTTCACTTTGTGGTCTGCTAAAATAAGTTGTTATATCTTTTATACGAAATAAGTTGTCTTATCTTTTATGTTGTAATATTGAGAAATTTATATTGAAATACGAATTCGCATTCAATTTCTATCTTATTTATCCAGGTAATTTTCCGAAGAAAAATCTTGAGTCGGATTTAGCTCGTGCTATCTTTCGCTAAAATATATTTCGATCACTTTGACGGTATCAAAAATTTAGTATTTGACATTAAAAGAATATAATTTAATACAAATTGTAAAAATTATGCAAACTATAATAAGTTTGGTTTTTAGGTACAGATTTTTTAATAGTGTTTTATATGTTTCTGTATTCAAATTTTTATTAATGACAAAGTTCTCTAAATTTTCGAGTATCTAAAATTAATATTCTTAGAATATATGTTAAAAAAATTTGTTTTTATGAATATATGATACGATAGAAGAATGTGCTTAGCTTAAATTTATATTTTTGTGATTGTTCGAAATATATACATACATACATACATATATATATGACCAAAATAATTTCTTAATGATAACGGGATGGATAGATTTATTCGTGAAATAATAATATGGAAACGTAATTGTAATATTGTATTTATTTCACATTCCCTAATTTATGAATTATAGACAAAATAGCATATTCTTTCTTACGATTGTGCGTTAATGTTATTTACATTTGCATTTTAATTTATCTAAGTATTGAAAAAATATATACGCAACATACACATTGCTTGAATATTAAACATTTACGATTTTTATTGTGGTCATTTTATTGCGCTTACGATAAAAGTATATTTAAAATGATACATCCTAAATTCTGATATAATTAAAATCTTCGTAAAGTCATTAATAACGAGTACTATGACACGTTATACACTATTATATGACACACTGAATATTGATTTACTGAAATTAGTCATTGCTTTACTTAAAAGTAAAAGGTAAAGTAATTCGTTAAAAAACACTTGTTTCTTTTTCATATAATTCCTGTATTAACGAGAAGAACGAGGCACACATTTTCTGATCAATCTTCTAGTAATTTTCGAAAGTCTACAAAATGGTAAATTAATTGTTTAATCTACATCCATCACAGACAAGGGGAGGGCGAGTCTTACTATCTAAAAAATAAAAATGTACAAAGTTTACATTAAAATCCCAAGTGAAAAGCATATTCATATGTTTAATGGAATAGTTTCTGATTTTAAATAAAAAATTTTCATCTTTTTTACTTTTCTCATTTCCATTAGGACTTCCTTACTAGGACTCATCTCGAGCAGCTCGGAGAAATCTTGTAATGCTAATTTGTATTTCCTCATAGACAAAAAAGCTTGTCCTCTTCGATATAGCGCTTTAATATTTAGCTCATCCATTAGCAGAACCTGAAATAAGTAGCATGCTGAGATATAATGCCAATACTTCTAATTTTCTTTCTACAGGATACATTTACTTACGTCATTACAGAGCTTTAGGGCGCTAGAATTCTGATTCTGCTCTAAATGCACAGCAGATAAATTAAGTAATAAAACTAACTTAAGATTCGTCAGGGAGGTATAAAATGTATCTAGCATATCTTGTTTGCGCATCCAGGAATAATATCGCAATGCTTTCTTATACTTTCTACCGGCGTCCGCAAAGTTCTTCTGTCTGAAATAATGGTTTCCTGATTCTTTTATATGTTCTATTACTGTCTCCAGGTTCGCGTGCTAAAAAACAAACGGATTGAAATTAAGGTATAATTTCGCACGTCAACACGTAAATAACAATTTTCAGGAATAATATATGAATGACAATTTACAGTAAGCTTGTCGAAGTAGCAATAATAATCCAGATCTTCTGGCCACGGCGTATAAATGTCCTTAGTCCCGTCCTCCTCCTCCAGTCCCCAACTCTCGCCCTTTTTCAATTCTCCACAATCAATTATACATATTTTCTAAACAAACCAATCGCGAGACAAATATTATAGATCCAGAAAGCTGTTGTCTTTAGTGATTTAGGAAGTAGCTTTACTTGAACCAAAATTTCCGGCTCTTTACTGATCTCTTTCACCACGCCCAAGCCTTTTATGACCTTTCCAAATACTACGTTGATGCAATCTAAATGCTTCGCCGGTTTAGTGGTGATAATAAATTGGGAACTGTTGGTATTCGGCTTTGCCTCGGGCTTCTCCATGCTGAGTATTCCAGGGGAGTCGTGTTTCAATAAAAAGTTCTCGTCCTCGAAGTGAGGGCCGTAAATACTCTCTCCAGCACTGCCGTCGAATTTGACAATGTCACCACCCAGGACCATGAGCTGCGAAATGGCTGTGTGGCAATACAATATTACATATGTATACAAAATAATATACGTTAATTAAATTTTTCAGGCAGTTGTCGTAATAAGCTAAAATTTAATTCTGCTCAGCCTTAAAAGAAATACAACTTTATCCAGACTTAAAAAAATTAATAGACAAGCTAGAGTTTCAACGATATTGACAGCAGCGATACAGAATTGTACACGACAAGCGACTATCTCAATAAATTGAACTCCAATTCTACTCGTCCTTATATAGAGGAATTCCAATTCCATTCGGTTTCAAGAAAATAAACAATTGATCTATATTTAATGCAAGATCTGTGGAAAAGTGCGCTGTTGTCGTGATAGAGCGTCAATAGAGCTGGGACGCAGTTACATCGAGCGGCGGAGAGCCGGACACTCGGGATTCCGGAAGCACGCACCATTGTGGAAGAAGCTGCCCTTGTAATGTAGCTTTGCCGCCCTCGTTCCTTCGCCCTTCTCGCCGGTGCACAGCGCGCGGAAGTTCTCCGCGGTTCGCGGCACGTGGTCGTTGAACAGCTCTATGATGACTCTTCCCACTAGAAAATAAACAGAAACGTGAGCCGCCGTTCGCGCCGGGTGGAACTGAGGCATAACCTCGCGCGAGGATACCTTTCTCGGGGCCGACCGCGATGTCGAGAAACACCACGGGATTAAGCTCGTTACTGAGCAGACGAGCGTCACAAGTCATCTTCACCGAGCGCCGTTTCCTATTTCCTCCCTCTCGCTGCGATCACCGTTGCGACGAAAACTCGCGTCCCGCGTGGATGCAAATGTCAGCCGACTCCACGAGTCTTTTCTTACTCGCCTCGGGTCACCACGGCTGCTCCGTACACGCCTCTCCTCGAACAATAAGTTGATCATTTTAAATAATCACATGTATGTACACGCATCTCGATACGGAGACGCGACCTGTGACTCCGGGAACCGCGACGGTGGCACGCGACGGATTAGAATAGAACGTTCGGACACTGTAGAGACGCCGCATTATACAGGGTGACTCACGCTACTTCTATTTCGCGTATCTAACGACAGACTAATGATTCTGAATCGTCTGTGTGCACGGCTAGTTTGTCTCCGAGCTTGAAAATAAAGATTTTTTTCGACACAATCAAAATTCTCGCGCGGAAAACTATCGACGCGTTTAATTTATTTACCTTGTTTACCACGCAGGAGTAGAACTGGAGCGGTGGAGTCGAATGAGTAGATTCAAGGCGGCGTGAAGAATACTATCTAAGAACGGCAGTGCTTCTTGACCTGAGTTCGGGAGTCCTTTGTCCCCACAAGAATTTCAAATCGACTGATGTCCTAAACATCCAAGTATAGTATACACAACGTTTCGGAGCATGAGCCTGCGACTCGAACGTGTCCCCTCGTGATTTTCGTTAGACTGACTATTGTGAAGGCCGTTGTCAAAAATATTAAGTCCCAATAAATTAGTTTGCTACAGTTTTCCATCGTTCTCAAATAAAATGCAGAAGGAAAACCCATCTGGTTCAACATGTACAATTTTTAACATTTTCTTAGCGAACAATTAAAGTCGCACACGTGCCACAATATCGCACATATACAACAATTTGAATATTAATTTAAAAAAAGATATATATCTGCGTTTTCAAAAATTATAGGTCCCACCGAGATTTGAACTCGGATCGCTGGATTCAGAGTCCAGAGTGCTAACCATTACACCATGGGACCTTTCGTGTATCACGTTATTGGACAGTACATATACCAACTTAGCAAAACCACCCCTGCTGAACAGAATTTTAAGTCCTATTTAGCAAAGACTCGAACCCCACGAAGTACAGACACGAACCTCAATTAGCCAAGACGTAAAGATAAGACTTTATGAAATAAAATGGCAGAGTTATTGGTTAAAAGTATCTGCATATGTTTAACATGTAAGTCGAAAATTTATTGCTTTAAAAAAATTTTTATATAAGTAACATGCACATATATGTTATTAGTAATATACATATACAAATTTTTTAAGTATAACAAAATGTGTATTAGCTACAAAAACGCTTGTCTTGTAACTAAACATATCCCATTACACTTTCACATGCATTAAGAAATTTCAAAGTAATAAGTAAAAATAAAAAACACATGAATATGACTCTCGAATAAAAGTAAGTTAATGATGTTACTCTCATTGCCTGTTAGCAACTTATTTTTATAATAATGAAATTTTTCAGATATTGACAGAGTATCACAATACAATTGGCGATCCGAAGTGGTCGCACTATCTAAAATTGGAAGAATTTGAGATTTTAAATCGGGGAAAATCGAACGTCTTGAAAATTGACCTAGAGAATATAATCAGTGGACTTCACACTATTTAAAATTATAAGAATTCAAAATTTTTAATCGTGAAAAGCAAGTTTAAAAAATTGACAAAATACAAAAGAGAATATAATCGGCAAGGAGGTGAAAAATTCTAATAATTTTCCAAAGTTTCAAAAATTGCATTTTATGGAAGTTAAGAAGGGAGATATAAAATTCTGAATGTCTAGCTTTTCGTTTTATCGTTGTAATGAATATAACAATGAAATTTCTCACAGAATAACATGTAATCGCATATTGCTTTATATAATAAATTTTAATACATATATGTAATATTACTTTTTATTTATATCTAAGAATTCTTTGTCGATAGAATTCTCTATATGTATATATATATATATTTATATAAATTATAATACTATATAAACAAGCAAGATATTAATACACTTATCATACTTCGTAAGTAGTCAGTTTCTAGAAGCTTTTCTAAAGCTAAAATGTATTATATAGTATCAGAAAACTTTTGTTTATCATTTATTCGGAAATAATAACGAATTATATATTTTGTCTCTTCATGCGATTCATTTTGACTCGTCAATTTTGCACAAGTTGCAATTTGACATGTGCTCCACGCGATTACATTCTTCAGCAATCTGCATTCAAACGAACAACACTTAAAAAGAATAAGATCATTGACTTAAAGCATTGTTCATATTATTTTGAGCAATAAAAATGTACATTTCTTTTTCCCCATAGCCTATCATATATAACATCACATAAAATAGCATATGCCTTCCATATGTGTGTGAGTGTGTGTGTACGCAAATAACGAACCAATTAATGTTCCCTTTAATGTTCTTTTCATTTGCGCTGTATCAGTTTCACACAGAAAATTTGGCAAATCATTAAAAACATTCTTGTTTTGGTTCTATATAGATACGATATATATTACGATCTACATGATGCTCTTCCTTAAGAAAGTTGATTATATATTATACAAATACGACCCCACATAGAAATGCTGTTTGCTCTAAAGCCAAGTTGTATAAAGAAAAAAAGGTGCAGATTCAATGGATTTTTTTAATAGAAAAAAAGTAGACGCTCCTGTGCGCTCCCGGACAGTAATCTCCAACCACGTTTGATGTTTAAATATTGAATGATGGCACGTACGCAAATTAGAACTCCTGAAAATATAAACGTTTTTACAATTAACCCTTTTGTAGGATACCTTTGGCTCAGGTTTCTTAAAGCAACTTTATACAAACCGAATGCCATTATCAACCACCACAGCCATGAGTTCTCTCGCGAAGCAAGATCGGTGGAGTGTTTAACAATAAGCGTCCACTTTGTTAGAGACAATCCGAAGCCGGCTAACGCGCCGTAACGAGAGGCAATAGTGTGACAGAAACACATCAGTAACAAAAATCCGATCCAGTTGAATAGGAATGCGACTGTAAGAGAGATACGTTAATGCGCGTCACTGCCGCCGGTAAGGATATTAGATTTTGTCTGAAGGCACCCCACCAAGAAACGCCGTGAAGAACATAAAATCTGTGCCGAGCAGCCCGCTCTCTGGATCTCCTTCCGCAGCCTCGGTGTCTATAGCCAATATTGTAAGAGGCTGCTGTGGCGGTCTCATATTTCCTGGCTGCAAGGGAAAGATTTAGAGATATTCCGAAGGTACTCCTCAAGAAATACGTTTCGATTTACAGATATGTCACATACCATGTGTATCTGAGGCTGTGGCTCGCCCTGCAGAGTCTTCTCACGCTGAACCTCTTCATAACTGGGTAATTTGGTGGCTACTTCGTAAGGGGGTGGCGCGGAGAAGTCTGGTTTCGGAGGTGGAATATCTTCCCCGTCAACCTAAATACATTTTATCGAGTCAAGCTACCTAAACCGCAACACCGTATCTATTTTATATAACGTTGTATCTACGTAATATTACCATTCGGTTTGTCAGAGCCTGTGCAGCAGCAGTGGACGTTCCGGAATGACCGAGCATGTCGACCTGCATAAACGGCATCGCTACAGTAACCGTAGGAACTTCATTCTGATTCGACGTCTCGCCGCCGGTATCAGCACCCGTTTGAGGCAGCTGTGGAAAACAGATTTCAATAAATACACGAGATCCACGAAATGTCACTCCCGCCACCGGCAAGGGCGACCGACGTAGTTCCTCGGGAGCGGAGTGCACATCTTTCCCGGCCGGATTGCAGACAACAATGACGGTTGTTTTCTCGCGTGCGAGACGGCTGAGACGGGACGACGAGCCGCGGACAGGAGCCGCCCGAGACGAAACAGACTACGGTCGCACGAAGAAATTGCAGAGAACCGCGCGAGCCGCGTCAACGTCGCGACCGCGACGTATACATTTTGCGAAGGGAAAAAGGAGTGTCACACCGAGGGGCGAAAGGTGAACGCGGAACCATTGGCCGCTCGTCATGGGTGGACGTACCGTGTTGTGACGGGTGTTACTGTCCATTTCCGGCCAGATTTGCGCGGCGCGGCCGTGGGACGGTGTCGCGAAAACTCTCCCCGGGGGACGGTGCGCGCTTGCGGGACGCGAGACACCCTTGCTCGAGTCGGAGACAACAGTGAAAAGCGTTCGCAATCGATGCCTGACAGCTGGTAAGTAAGTCGTAACCGACGTGACGGCTGGCGATCCGTCTAGAGCGACGTCTATCATTCTCGCGCGACGGACCGCAGGCTCCCGCGAGTTCCGAATCGGAACTTCCGATCGCACCGGCGACACGGAGCAAAAAGCATCGTGGAAAGAATTAACTGGAGGGAGCAATTTCCCCCTCGGTGATTAGTCCACTTACTATCTTTCTCTGTGTTATTATCTAATAGCGTTTTCGATTTTCTGACTCGGAGTCGGGTCGAGTCAGCAAATCGAAAACGCTATAAGAAGAGACAGAGAAATCGATTAATCTTCGGTTAGCAGTTAACCGATGTTTGTGAAACTGGCCCTAAGCTTAATATTACATATGTCGCACGACAAATGTATCAAGCGTGTTGATTGGCTGATGAATAGAAAACTTTCTAGACACTTGAGAATCTCACTATCCCGCAGTCAATCAACACACTTGAAAAATGTGTCGTACGCAAATGTAATATTAGGCCTGTACGGGAATTCTGTAACTTGCTGTCGAGGTTTTTCGATAACGTTAACTGGGAACAATCAATGAAAATCTGCGCCTTTCTCGAAGATCGTCCTCGCCATTGGCTGTCGCTAGTTAAGGCCTTCACACATAAAATTCCGTAAGGACGTAAAACGTAAGCATAAGAAAGGGCCGTGGCACACAAACGGCCTTAAGCAATAAGACGTAAGCAGTAAACGAATTGACCAATCATAGTCGAGAATTATGGCAGCCATATTATATATTCTCGACTATGATTGGTCAATTCGTTTACTGCTTACGTCTTATTGCTTAAGGCCGTTTGTGTGCCACGGCCCAAAGTCAACCAATCACAGTCGAGAACGTAAGGCAATAACGCAAGCAGTAGCAAATGCAATCTGTTGATTTTCTTACGCTTACGTTTTACGTCCTTACGGAATTTTATGTGTGAAGGCCTTTAACGATACCAAAAATCATCGATTGCAAGTTACAGAATAATTCTGCCAGAATTCCCGTACTGTTATACAATACGTCGGATGTCGGGACGTAGCCGATGGTCCAGTGAGAAAATAAATTTTTTAAGAAGAAACGTCCCCGCAAATTCGAATCGCGACACGGACACGGGGCGCCAAGCGCCGATTGGTCGTGCACGATCGCGCGTTGCGAGTCGTCGCCTTAGGACGGGAGCCTAGTCGCCGGAAGTGGCGCGCGCATCGGAAGCGCCGAGGTCGGCGGCGTCGAAGCCGTTCGTCGTCATTCTCTCGAGCAGCGGCGCAGTTCGTCGTTAATCGGTCGCGCCCCGTGCGTTTTTACTTGGACGCGCCGCGCGCTGAAGCATCGTCCACCCGCGACACGGTCGCTCACTCGACCAGCGTCCGGCGTCGTGCGGCGGGCAGGGGGGGGACGCTCGAAAAAGGGAACGGCGCGTAGAGGGAGCAACTGCGCACACGTCGCCGTGCACAAACGACGCTACGGCGCAACGCAAGTCAGTCGCTCGCTGACGTTCGCTGTAGCTGGTTGGCTTTGCGTCCTTTCCTCGCGATGTCGGAAGTATTCAAACTGGGTGATCTGGTATGGTGCGTATTGAAAAGTGCGACCGCGGTAACGCGATCTGTGTAGTCTGGCGTGTCCGGCACTGTCTAATCTCTCCCCGTTTCTCTGTTTTTTTTTCTGGCTTTCAGGGCGAAGATGAAGGGATTCTCGCCGTGGCCCGGCCGGGTAAGTAGGTACCCTCCCCCCTCCGCTGTCACCGAGCCTGTCGTAACGCGGGCTCGCGAACCTCTTCCCGTTAACGCCGCTTGTGCGCGCGCGCGCGCCCGTCTACCTGCCCTCGCCTCGCGTTTGGCGGTCCTCGCGTCGTTACGCCTCGTCGACGCTCGCCGCCGGGACGGAGCGCACCAGCTGTCGACGCCACTGGGGCCCGCGGCCGCGTCGCGTCCTGCCACCGCGCCGCAACGTCGGCGGCGCGGCGCTATCTCCCGCCACACCCGACCTTCGAATTCAAATTGGCGCGCAAACCGCGGGGCTTATAACCTAAATCCCGCGTGCGACCGCGCGAGTCTCTCCGCGGAGCCGCGTTCCCCCCGCCGCGTCCCTCCCGTTCCCCGGCTCGCAGCGGTTTCGAAATTTCTATGGCGTGGGGCGGGGGCGGGAGGGCGCGAGGGGGGGGGGATCGAGCGCGACCTGCTGACTCGTCGAGACTTTACAATTTGTCCCGCGTAATCCGTCTCCCCGTTTCCGATTGGCGGAAGCCGCGCGTGACGTCAACCGTATGAGCCGGAGCGAGCGGGCCCGCGATCTGCGCCTCGTCCCCCGATGCCGCCGATGCCGCTTTCCGCGTTTGAAGCAAGTACAGGCCCGGCGTGTTCGCGACCGAAAAACTGTGCGGCCGGCGCCGCGCGGTCCGTAGGTCTTCGGACTGGCCGGGTTTAAAACTACTTTGTACACGGGATCGAATTAAACGAACGCCCTGGGACTCGTATCTCGCGCGAGAAGAAGGGAGGGGAGGAATAATGGAGTGTAGGAAATGTGGATGGCTCGCAAGTTCTTTCAAGTGCGTTTACGCGGCAACCGCCGGCGCGCGGCAGGGGCGTACGAAGATCGGGGGGGAGGCGATTTACGAACGTGAGGACCGGACGCGGGAGACGCTGCGATTCGAGAAATCTCGTCTTAATGTTAAGAGCGAAGCGCGTACGCGCGAGAAATTGCTTGAGCGAAATTTACTTTTGTCTCTTTGAAAAATTGTAAAAACGCGCGGACAAGCACTAAAGGTTTCCAACTGACGGCTAGATGAAACAATTGTGCCGTATGTAAAGCACCCTGTTAATATTAATCGTCTAGTAAACGTGTCTATTTCATATTCCGATGTTATTGTGACGTTTCCCAAAACAAATTGTAAATTGAATTGGAATTCACGATGAGAGAGCGATTGTTACATTATTCTATTAGTTTTGTATAATGGGCATTAATATTAATATCATAATGGCATGCAAAGGTGTCAGTTCCTTCAAAGGACTTGAAGAAGCCCGCGAACACTAAAAAGGGACCAGTACAGTGCATCTTCTTCTTTGGGACAAACAATTAGTAAGTTCTGTTTACGGATATCGTTTATCTTATTCATGGAGAACGCTGCTATGATTTGTAATCCTTGACGATCTCCTCCCTTCGTAGCGCATGGATAGAGGAATCCCACATCAAGCCGTACCAGGAGTATAAGGATACTTTAGTGAAATCTAGCAAATCTGGCGCGTTCAAAGATGCGGTGGAAGCGATAGAAGAATTTATCGCCAAAGGAGAGGTGAGCGAGACTTACGTATCTTTGATAGTTATCTGTAGATAATTGAGATAATTTAATATTAATGGCAAGTAGTTGTATTAAAACAATATTCTAATGACTATACATTACGAATTTAACTGAATATTAAATTAACAATATCTTGTATCTATGTAGGACTGAGCTAAGAATGAAAGCTAGAAATGTAAAATGAAAATGTAAAATAAAAAATAAAATACTCATCACTGAAAGTGATATTGGTTACACTGAAAATGATTGAATCTCCTGTATTGATACATCAGGTGTTCGAGGATGGCTTGGATCCGGATTCCTTGTTCGATAGACTTAAGGAAGACACCGTAACTGAGAAGAAGGCCGTCGTCAAAACGCCGAAACAGCGCAAGGTCAGCAGCGAATCTATCTTCCGTTTCTCAGCAGCAGCGACTGTTAAAATATGTCTTTTCTTTCTTCAATTGCGTTTTATATATATACATATATATATATATATGCAAACTGAGAAACTGTTGCTACAGGAGACTACTACGAGAACCCCGAAGCGTCTGAGCGACAGTGGTACGGGTGATCGTCGACCAGCTAAAAAACAGCGTAGGGAATCAAGTACCAGCAATAGCAACAGAGTCGACAATGTCAGTCCTACTATGAATCACTCTACCCCGGCTAGAAAAACGGACTCGCTTCTAAACAGACCGGCAAATATCACCAGACCTGTAAGTAATCAATATTTGTTATATATCTTTATTACTAATCTAAAAGATTTATTTATCCTGCCCTGGTTATTAATATCATTGAAGTCCAGCCGATAGACAATAAATAGAATTTAATAATGCCAGTGTTAGGCGACATATAAACCTGATTTCAATATTGAAATACGAGTTCTCAAAACGGGTTATCGTGCCAATCATCTTCCCCTTGCAACCCCCTACAAACCCTTAATTTTTCAACCTCTCATAAAATTAAAATAGGAGGTGAAGATCGGGAATTGAACCCGGGATTAAATCGACTACGAATCGATTGCTTATACCACGTGTCACCACACCTGATCCGTTGTTACATGTAAGACTGTCTTAAGTATAATGTTGAATTGTCACAAACGAATCATAGGCTCAATAGTATCTTAAGACGTTACTTAAGACATTTTTGAAGTAAGTACGGGCTATGAATACGAGTCTCTATATGCACAATATTTCGATATAAACAAATATTGAGTTTATTCTTGAATATTAGAACGCTTTATCGCGCATTCAGCGCTAAAATGTAGTCCTTTGAACTTAAGGGGTATATTCTGTAAAAATGCTCTGTAACGTTGTATCTCTATGCGCTGTGTAGTACTGTGGAGCAAGAGAGAAAGAGCGAGAGGAAGAAAGAATTAACGGAGCTACAGAATTCATAGAACGAAAGTCTTATAGAATACAGGGCTAAATTACATTCATTTCATATTCCTAAAGACCTTTAAGAATAAAATGAAGAATCAACCCGATATATATGCACGCGAAATGTCTACACACCCGCACAGCCACGCGTATACGAGGACGGTGCATCCCAGTACCGTAGTTAGGCGCAAGGCGATCCCGTTACCACCTGTTGGTTTCATAACTTTAGTATTAATATTTAAAGCATTACACTGTGCGACATGCCAAAAAGGGATGGAAAAATTGTCAAAAGACATGAAAAGCTCTTGTGCTCTAGAACACGTTCCTAACGGGGTTTTTGCCAGCTTAGCGCGTTTAAGCCTCTTTTCGTTAGGTAAAGACCAGAAAATTTATATAATTAAAAATAATTAAAATAGGCCCCGAAATTTTACACTCGGTTTTTTTAGGATAAGGGAGCCTTTTTTTAGGATTAGGAAATTTTTTTTCGTCCAGCGTCGTTGTCAGCTGTCGCTGCCACTGCTGTCACTACCACTGCTGTCACTACCACTGCTTCCGTTGCCGTCAATATCGACGTTTGCATCGTTGTCGCTATCGTTATTTGTATTGCTGTCGGCGTTCATATTTTTCAGCCAAACGTCCCCCAGCGGAGTATCTAATTTCTTCCCTTTATACCTTATTTCCATAGGCATGTCAACTTGACGAAAGCGTGCACCGCGCTCGTCCAATTCCGACACATTAATTGTCTCTCAAAATAACTTCAGCAATAAGTTCCTATAGCCAATTTTAAAGTTGCCTTTTCACTACCCCGCTCGACGTTCATTTTTAGCGCCATAATAGATCACGTGATTAAAATCGACATTGGGTAGTAGGCAGTTTTAAGCACGCGATCTATTTTGATGCTAAAAATGAGCATCACGCGTGAAAAAGACGCTCAACATTTAATACCTCATAGTCGGGTTACTACTATACAACTCAGCGAATTAATGCATCTTATTACTCAATGAAAAAAAAGCTTAAATGCGCTAACCTAGCAAAAAGAACCTGTTAGGAATGTGTTCTGGAACACGAAAACTTTCTATTTGTTTTAGAAATTTCCCAACCCTTTAAAGAAAGTTCATACTTGTCGCGCAGTGTTATTGCAAAAATGTTTTGCAAAGTCTGAAGAATTAATATTTTATTTTGCATTTAAATAAACACTATCGGAATTATATTTAACTATATGCTTAAGATGGAGTTTATCCATAGGCGCAATTTGCCAACCTCGAACACTCAAGGATCCATCTAATTCCTCTTAATACCCTCTGATACTTTCAAGGATTCGTCCAGTTTTTTTTTTCAATGCTTTCAAGGATCCATCTAAATTCCTTTTAATGCTTTTTCTAAGTGTACAGAAGTTCATATAGCGCGCGTTCTATGTTGGTAGAACTGCCGAGAATTTATCGTAGCGAGACACTAGAGCTATGTAACCGATGAGCGAAGCGTTTCTTTATTTTCGGTTGTTTTCTCCCACCACCCGGTTTAGAATAAGTTAGCAAGTTCATGTAAATTCAGCGATAGTAAAAACAAATCAATCGCTAAGATATTTCTAGCTTGAGAGACTCTTGCTATTATTTATTTTTGTTATATTATTAAGGTATTATTTATTTTTGTTATATTATTAAGGTATTATTTATTAATTTTTTATTATATTTATTAAACACGCTTCTATTTATCTAATTATATTGTAAAAATAGAAATATGATAAATGTTATGCATAGAATTTTGTTTAAAAAAGTTTTTTTTAAACATTTACATTTTAATAGTGGATATTTTAATAATTGATACTTTAAAGTCAATTTTGTAACATCTTTTATAAAATATCCTAAAAAGACATCTTACATCTTTTCGCACCTGCACATTTTTTTAGAACGTATAATTCTTTCATCGAACTTCTTTGAAAAAGTTTTTAATAATTTTTTATTTTTAGTGCAAATATTCTGACTTAAAAAGTAATGAAAATTCTATAAAAATGACTTTGAAATAGCAACTAACTGCAAATCAGATTTTATTTCTTTTTTACTAGAAATTAATTAGATTAATTTTTTAATTAAATTAATTTGTTAGAAAATGCAGAAATTAAGTTAATTTTCTATCCCTGATAAATTGCACTGCAATCATTACAATTTTCTTAATTTCATTTATTTACTGAACTTATCTACCGACTTATCTATCGAACTATCTATCGACAATTTGAAGATTTAGAGTAATTAAATCGTCTATTATAGAAGTAACATTTGTCATCGAGAAAAGATACTTTTTAAGGATGACGCAGAACTCGCAAAATTATTTCTCTTTGATAAAAAAAGTATTAAGATTAACTGCGTATTATTCCTTTCCCATGACATTCCTTTACCTTGTTTCGCAGATTACTCCACCCTTAGACGTCGAAACGATGTCTCAAACTCTCAAGGAAAAGAATATCCTTCCATCGACTCTGAAATTTGGTTTTCTTGGACTCGGCATTATGGGTAGCGGAATCGTGAAAAACTTGATCAACAGTGGTCATAGTGTGATCGTGTGGAATCGGACGCCAGAAAAGGTATGTACCGATTTCTTTTCTTTTTTTCCCCCCTAAAAGATCACGCGCTAATGATTTCTGTCGATGCGGTATATTATAATTCAAAGCGTTTATTATTGAACGAACAATGAAAATTTTGAAGGAATATATTTATTTACGATTTAAAAAGAAATTAATGCAACGGTTTAGATTAATACGTGTTCGATAACGTGTACATGATCTTTTACTGATTATGGATTTATACTTTATTATAATTAATTATGCTTGCCTTGACAATTTTGTCTTCAAATGTGACATATCAAGTATCGATAGATCATTACATACATCGTTATGTTACGAAAGAGGGTTGTTGAAGGAAATCAAGAGTACCGCAATAAACAATGAGATTTATTAACTTCGAAAACTATGAATAGAAGTTGAGCAGATTCGCCGACGTCGTTATTTCGGTCGGTAGAAATAATCTCGGGATTACTTCCGCAAAAGCGAATAATTCGCTTCATTACAAATGGCTTTTTATATCGCTCAGTCGGAACATTAAAGCGATTAAACCGCTCGGTCTCTCTTAATTTTCCAACATGAATAATGTTCGAACAGCAGATCTAGATCGTTTCTCCCCGCGCGTTGCTTGTTCTGCAACCCATAAGTTTACGACGTAGGAAATGACAGTTTATGCCGCCGTAGTTATTCGTCGGTAGTTTTTTCTTTCAATGCATCCGTTTATCTCGGAGTAAATAATTGGAGACTGCCGATGGGAAGCTCGACAAGATACTTTTAGGCGTTAAATTTTAGAAGGTTTTAGATCTTCTCGGCAAGTTACATGTGAGAGACTTTGAACGGTACTCCTGCGGAGATAACCGTGAGGATTGCTTGGTCTTTTTAACGATCGTCAAAATCAATGACAGCCCCGGTAACACGAAAACTGCGCTTCAGTGAAAGAAAGAATTTGCGCGTCGGCCTTTCTCTGCTTTGGTTCCCGGTTTCCAAATATTGAACTGTAACACAAGTAATTTGTGGTACATCATACAATGTCGATATTTTTAACAAATTCAAGTGACTGGCAAACATCACTTCGTGGAACACGCGCTATAAGTTTTTACTTTGATTATTACATAATTTATTTTCAGTAAAGCTTTTGCAGATAATGAAAATTCATACAAATTAGTATAGTTGCGTATTCGGAGTGATTATTACTTTCGCAGTCGCTCCGAAGAAACGTCTCTGTTCTGCGCGACGTTGTGCAATTTATTATTGTACATTCAATAAACATACTGGATAACATTATTGCAAGCTCCATTCTACATCGATAATTTACGTCGCGATATATTCTCTTCGAAAGTTCACAAATCACAGCATTTAAAAGACTCGTTAGATATAGTATCGAAATTACGCAAGGATGTCCCGAACGAGCGGTCGATAGACTCAGGACATGTCTTGCATATCAAGAAAATACATTTCCTCTCACTGTCACGTCACTAAAGATAAACACATTCCTATATACAGTACATATAATTCTATAACACATAAATTTTCGCTACAAAATTTTTTTTTCTAATATTTAATCCCGGTGACAGAGAATGTCATTCGCGAAGTCAGATGGAGTAAATTCTGTTATCTATTATCTAGTTTTACGACAAAATACTCGATTTACAATGGCATAATTAATTTTTAATGCACGTTTTGCGGTCCTTGAGAAAAATGACGACAAAGCCTCCTCGTTATCCGTCAGAGAAAATAATGCCAAAAATTATGCGTTTTATGTGGAAACGTTTATGAAATGTTCAGCGAAAAAGATATTCATATTTTAATGTCATTAAAGCAACGTACTCTTAATTGTTTTTGAGAACTATGGAGCGCACCGCTCGCATTTAACAATAATTATGCCGCTGTCGATGTAACATACTGGAACGCGAGAAATCATTTCTGGAAAGCAACTACGCGTGATTCACACTTCAGTTTTCGCGCGCCTGTATCAGTGTCATTGATAGCGCGGGTTTTTTTTTGCATCATTAATTTTAACTTGCACGCGCTGCACGTGCGTTACCCCTCTGGTAAGGCTTCGCGGTTTAAAAATGACATCGTATAAAAAATATACATGCTGGAAGCATAAGTACGAGCATTCGACATAGGAAGGAACAGAGAAAAGACTTTCTCGTCTAAGATTCGATGTGCCATGACGAGAAATAGCTAGTTAAACTTTAAACTATTCTCTAAGCGTAGTAGATTTCAGATCTCCCTCATTTTGTCGCTCCCAGAAACGTTCGGGCGCAATAATACTCGTTTAATTAACGTTAGACGTACGCCAGGTGAACGCACCAGTTTACTTCCTCTTACATTCTTCCAAGTGTTTATATAATAATCTTAAATAGGAGAATGACGTAACATGAAGGGACCACGAAACAACATTGGTTTATCCACAGTCGAGCGTTTTAGCCATAAGAAAAGATTAAACACTGACCTTTAATAATCATGGAATTTATATCAAACTGACGATTATTAATTGAACATTAATTCCAAATACTTTCGATGATGACAGCATTTGCGCGCGTTAGTGGTTCCTTCGTTGACATCAAACACAATTAGCAAATTGCTCCGAAATAGAAGAGCCGATAAAAGTCAAACCGCAGATAAATATAAACGTGTTAATACAAATGGAATTGCTTCCATTTTTCATTGGAATTATCATGGATGCTGTTACTGGAATATTTCTCTAATACTATGTTTTACTTCAGTTCACCGTCAAGATCGATTCACTTCGACAAGCATTGAGAAGTCAATTATATCGACATGGGCTTGTATACTTGTATGCCTATAGTTCGGCTCTTATTTGCTCTTCTCGAAAGTTTACATCAAAAGTTCGTTTCTGTCGTCCTTTTCATCGACCTAATTAGATAGAATTTGATAGTTCGGTAACTGTCCGAACGATAAGACTATCGCCGCAATATCGGGAGGAGGAACTAGAGCAATTTAAATAGAGAGTAATTGCAAATTGACTCCCAGCTTTGTCAAAAGCCTTGATAGAATTATTTGGAACAGCGTTGTTAGAGATTATTTGTTATTTGCACAATTGTGCCACTTTTAGAGAATTACAAATAATATCTTCTAAGATTCTTAGTACGCCGCCTGATCTATTTTATCATTCGTGATCCACCAAAACTGGTGTAAACACACGTACACACGCAACTATTGCCTTTGATGAATTTGGTTTCGAAATGGAGCTTGTTACAAGTAAAAAATGCAGAGCCATCAAATATCAATTTGTCTAAATTCGTAATAACATTGCGAATTGAGTCTGTAATCATAAATGGTATAATCTTGTTTGTATTGCCAATCAATCCTACGTAAATTAGAGCGAAAACAACTTTGATTTGAACTAGCGCACGCGAATATCGAGAATTATGAGACTGGGTACAATTAGGTTGATCGATTGCGCAGCGAAATTTCGAGTGAAAGATAGGGAGTCAGCGGTCGGAAAATTTGATGAATATGGAGATGTTTTCTTAGTAAAAGCTCGAATAAATGTCTCCCATTAAGCTTTGAAATTCAGAAATAATTATCTCGACGGTTATATGAATTAAATATTTATGCAACGATTAGGTTTCTCTTATTTAAACAACAGTATTTTTTCATATAAATGCACTTACATATAAAAAATATCATATAAGTGAAAATTCATTTTTTAAATAAAGATCTCTCTATGGGATTCAATTTCTGTTAACTTTGTAGCTGATATAGATATATATTGGAAATTGTTCTATATCTGACTGAAATAAACATTTTTTATTTAGCAAGATATGCTGAAGTCCGATACTCTGGTATATCTAGAACGCTCTTACGATTTAACTTTATATTCTTACCGTGTCCACATTTTTACGTGTTTCAGTCAGAAGCCAGAAGCTGTTCACGTAACAATTTTATATGTTTGCCTTGCTGTGAACGCTATGAGAAACACCGCGGTGATTACAGATTCGTGTTATAATTATACAACGTATATACTTGCAAGCAGAACTCGACAATCACAAAACTGATAGTTTTGATGATGAGTTATCAATTTTGATGTTTTTAATTGATTCACGTTAGATTTAAAATCAAACGATTATGTATGTTAAAAATCGTCTGATTTAAGCGGTCAGTTTACTTGAAGAAAATATTGCTATATAAAATTATATGACGCGAGTTCGAATTCTGATAATGACACGAATCATTTTTTATCACCCACACATGTTTACATTTATTTAAAAGCTTTCTGATTGATTCATAGAGTCTACCGATCTGCGAGACGTGGATAACTTGTGGAAAATAATGCATTAATTTGCTCCATGATGGGCTTCGCCGATTAATTAAATTGAAAAATAAGCTTGGAGACTTGATAATTGCGCTTCAAATTTTCACTGAGAAAACGTCGACTCCAGCTTCATCGAATTTCGAGCCTGTGACAACCTATCGATTCCTACTTCTCTGTACTTAGCCCGATCAGGTTTCTCTCGACATAGAGTAGAATTCCCCTTACGTTCTCACCACGATACCGGGACTGACTACACGCTTTCCGTCGTGGTTCTGCTTCGTCTCGCGTATCCCGCGCGTGGCTTCCCCCTCCGTTTAACGGAGGAAGCACGATAAAACTTTATCTCTCTCGCTGACGCGATCGAAAAATAACGACAACGCTCTTCTGGCCGCGGTCATTTTCGTTTCGTTCCATTGGTGTCGTTGTCGTGGTGACTCAGCTGTTTCTACGATCGGCAGCAGTTATTTAGATAATCGGTACGCACGTGCCTTTTCATCGCGTGATTTTTCCAACGCGAAAGTATTGCGTTCTTGGCGATTCGATCGAGACGATTTACGAGTTCCAAACGAGAACGGACTAGGTCCGTATAAATATCTAAACCTAGGGATCTCTCGAGATATTACGTCCTTCGATCATAAATTGCTTTGCAAATTTACGCGTGTCTATTAGAAAAATAAATACCTCACCGCGAGACGCATTTGTATGCATCATTTAGAACAAACTGTAACATTGTAAACTATAATTATCGTTTACAATGTAATTTATATATCACAAAATTCTACGAAATTACTTTCAAGAAATAATTCGAGATTAATCACTTGTATGCAAAGTCGCTTTTCACGAACGAAATTATTTTTTCCCGTAATTGCCCTGTGAATTTTAATCTATTATAATAAAATCTAGATTTGAAGAATATAAAGTAACAAAAATTTAATTCCACATACAAAAATTAGTTTGATATTAATCCTCTTCAGGACAGAGCTTTAACTTTCGAAATAAAACTTCTGTTACGCTAAAAATATAATTAATATTAATATTATTTACTTTAAAATTATTTTATATTCTAAAAATTTACCATTGAACTTTCAGTTCTGTAGATAGTTGGCTACAGAATTTGGAGCTGAAATTTGTTGTTAGATCTTTTGCACAAGTGAAAAATTTAAATCGAATTATAAATTATATTAACTATTCTTATTTTCCTTCAATCGTCGCTCCCATCTCTGTGTAACTCTAAATGATATTGCATATATCCTATCGATGATTAAAGTTCGTGTTAATTAAATGTTTTACAGTTAGCAACTTGCTAATTAGCAATGAGCTAATTAGCGGGTTGTTTAATAGCTCTTATTTTTCTGTTTAGCATGCTTTTTTTAAGAACAAATTAAGTTTTCAGTATATTTTTCTACAAAGTCTTATTACGAGATGGAACTTGGATAGGGGATGAAGATGTAGATACTTGGCGACGATTCGTCAGGATTTATTCAACAAAGGGGCGCATTTTGCAAAATTTGTATAAGAGCAACTTTGTTGCAACTAAATCCATACATAGAAGTTTCTTTCTCTGAAACGCTGTTTCAGCACGAAAGATGTAACAGCCAATATAATTTTTCTTAATTATAATTTCCTCTCCCTTTCATTGTTTTTTTTTGCGCGAATGATAAGCCCGACCGGTTGAAGATATTACATCGCTGTAATGATTAAAAAAAATTAAGTACGTACGTTGGTTACTTTCTGGTATGTTCTCTTCTTTTCTCTCTTCGATAGGTATATACTTCTATGTCTCGAACGATTTGTAACCTACTACGCTAAACAAAGGCGGTTAAAAAAAGAAGAAGATGGGAAAGGATTCGAGCACGACCGAACGCTAATATTTTTCGTCGCTTTTTATTCGTGAGAAAATCAAGACGAAGAAGACGAAATCAATTAAAACGAACGATTGCGGGCGTGTCGATCTCGCCGCCTCATGAGTCTTTCGCAATGAGAGGGTAATCCGACTTTTTCTCGCGGTATATCACTGATACATAAAACTTTCACGCACGCCTATTTACAGAAAGGATTGAGAATGTTTCCTTGCGGAACTCGCAATCTCAAGATTCATGGAATTGACAACTAGGCGAAGTTACTTTGCTTCTCTCGTCGCGCTTGCAAGAGGAAATTAATTTACAGCCGAGTTGATGAAGACGCGAAATGCAATTCGCGCCTTTTCCTCTATCCCCTCGGATGATATAACAGTCATCCAAAAACGATGACACTGATGAAAAAGCACACGGTTGCTTAACAAGAGGCGGACAGGTTGCAAGGTCGATCATGTAAAGGAAAGCCCTTGGAAACTGTCCGTAATTTTTTTTTGTTCTCCTAGATTTAGCACACGCACACACTTTTCTTTGCGATCGACAGTCATCGATCTCGACAGAGGAAGGATCTCCCGTTTCTTGGCACTGACACGAGTACTTGTCGAACTATCTCCTAGGGCACTCTCCTCAAATCAGTCCTCAATCACAAGCGGAAGAAGCTTCGAGCAGTTTCCTCGATATCGAAGATGCGATTCCCAATTTATCGGACGCAGGATGACGACGATTCTCCACTCCCGGTTGATTGTCCCAGAACAATTCCCTCCCTCTTGTATGTTTCTGATAACTTAAATGATAGCAGGAACCCATTCTTGGCCACTTTAATGCGCCTTAATTTCTGCCGGCTAGAGTTTAGTCTCGCGTGGAAGATCAGGTAGACTGTTGCTAGGTGCTAAGAGCCCCAGGACTTCCGGAATCTCGTTCCGAGGCTCCTTAGCCAAGACTGTACCGTTGGAGCCTCTGAAGATCGGCTTGTCATTCTCGTAGTTGTACACGGACAACGTGCTGCCGTACTCGTCGATACATTGCAGTACCGCCGAAGCAGGCAACACTGTAGGCGGTCCAAGAGGCGGCGGTGGACAGCTTTCCTCGATATAATTGATGTGAATACCTTCTAACGCGTTCGGGGCGTTCGGGCTGGTCGACGATAGCTCGGTCGGCGTGTAATACTCGCTGTTGACGTCCTCCAGACTCGCCCCCGCCACCAGATCGTCGATCTTCGCCTTGAAATAGGTGTCCATACCGTTGAGATCGTCCTTGGTAGGGTCGAACATCATGGAGTCGCTCTTGCCGCACGAGCCGCTCCGGCAATTGTCGAAGTAGAGATTCGGCAGGTTCTCCAGCACCTTGGCCAGCGTCTGCTGCTGGTATTTGTAGCTCTCGCGCAACCGCAACACCTGATGGGCGCTGAACTTGCGGATCTTGTTCCGTTGGAAGACGTAGTTCTCGCGTACCCAGTTGAGCTGGCTGGTGGAATAGTCCCGCACCCTTTTCACCTGCGGAAGAGCAACAAAATAGACGCGGCTAGATGCGTATCTATTTGTACACGCGACGATATTTCGCGTTATCTCGCTACTTCTTTCTCTCGACGGAGAATCGTTTCGTCGAATGTTGAAAAGCGACGGCGTGCACGGCGATGTGTCTAATGAATGTTTCACTACTTCGCACGTAACAGGCTCGCCGCGCGTTGTAAGAGGATCACGTAGATCAGATGGAAAGTGAATTCGATAAGAAAAGAAATTGAACCAATTACGACGAAGCACGGTTCCACGCGAGAATTCCCACGGCGTATCGTACCTGATCGTAGTACTGATCTCTCAGCGCGGTCAGGTGGGTGGTACCGTAGTCCCGTATGTCTCGTATATGCTGCATTTGACCCTCGTAGCTGTCGCGGATCCATTCCACTTGCTGAACGCAATTGTCCTTAATTCTGTGCACCTGCTGCGTGTAGTTCTCCCTCAGTCTCTCGAGTTGCTGGCTCTTGTACTGCTCGATGTTGTCGAGCATCTGGTAGATCTGCTTAGCCCGCGGCGTCACGCCCACGTGTCTGCAGCACAGGCACCACTTGATGCATCCGCACCTGCGGGAGATTCGTGTGGGGGAGAACGTTAACGAGAGGGTTGCGAAAGGAATATAGAAAGTTGGTCGGAATCGTCAGGTGGAGTTATCGATCGCGCGTCCTGACCTTCCGCCGACTCGTTCGCTCTACTCGTCAAAGTTGAAGCTCTCGACGAGCCTGTTCACGCGGACAGTTAACGGCTCTATTAGCCGACAATACGAGCGTATGCGTTTGACGCAGTCGCGCGAGAAATAGCATACGAGAAGAGAGTACACATGGCTTCTTAATACTTAATCAAGCGTAATTACGCTTGATTCTCAATTACTAACTCTCCGCGTTGCTGGATACTCACCTCAACAAGATATACCGCAGCAGCTGCACCGCCAACGTCAGTAGAAGAAACGCCAAGGTGCAAAGCGCGCCGACGACGATGCTAAAGATCTTGATGTTGTGCAAGGTTATCGGGTCCATGTGCAGCGTCACGTAGACGGTTTCGTTGGCGATCGGGTTGACCGCCGTGCACTTGTACTTGCCCACGTCCTGCCGCATCAGCGTCGCGATGTAAAGGGAGCCGTTCTCCAGGACGCGAATGCGCCCGTCGTCGACGACCGGCCGGTCCGTCCGCCAGCTGTGCACCTTGGGATGCTCGACGAACGCGTCGGGGAAGCCCGGGTCCGGCACCCAGTGTAGCACCAGGCCGCTCGGGGTCACCCAGGTGAGGGAGGGCGCGGGATTGCCGCTGAACTCGCATTCCAGCAGCACCGGTTTCAGGAGGAGGTACTGCTGGGTCTTGGTAGCTCGCACGAGCCTCGGCGGGCTGCACTCGAGGTAGCGCAACGTCCGCAGGATGTCGACGGTGCCGTCGCCCTCGTGGCCGCACTTGAGCCCGCTCTGGAAGGCCGCGCGCAGATGCGCCCTGCTCTCCGACCACTTGACGAACCAAAACATACGGCAGTCGCAGGCCCACGAGTTACCCTGCAGCTGCAGCTCGTCCAGCAACGGCAGATACGCCACGTTCGCCGGCAGGAAGGTCAAATCATTGTTGCGCAGGTCGATTCTACGCAGGGACGGTGTCTCGTTGAGAGTCAGCTGGCCGATCTCCCGCAGCGTGCCGTTGGTTACTTCCAGGGTCTCCAGCTCGGCCAGATCGGCCAGATCCTTGTTCCGAAGGTTCTCCAGTTTGGTCCCGGATAGCAGGAGGGTCCTCAGCCTGCTGACAGGCCGCCAGACGTCACCGGGCAGCGACGAGATCGGCAAACGGCTGAGATCGAGCCATCGTAAACTGGCGAGGCCTTGAAACGCGGTGTCGGAGAGACGCGCGATCGGATTGCCCCCGAGATCGAGGTGCTCCAAGGCCGTGAGGTGGCTGAAGAGGCTACGTGGCAGCGCGTCGATCTCGTTGTCGGCGAGATCGAGCACCTTGAGCCGCGCCAAGCCGGAGAAGAGCCGGGACGGCAGCTTCGTCAGGCGGTTGCCGGCCAGTCGCAGCTCCAGCAGCTGCCGATTCGGCTGAAAGCTATGGTCCGGCAGCGAGACCAGCCGGTTACCACTGAGATCGAGCCGCACGAGCTCCCTGGTGGGCGCGAACGCCTGGTAGGGGAGTACGGAGAGCAGATTCGCCGCCAGGCGGACCTCCTGGAGGCGATTTAGATGGCGGAACAGCTGCTGCGGCAGCGCGGTCAGCCGGTTCCCGGTGAGGTTCAGGTACTGGAGTTGATGCAACGGATGGAAGACTCCCGACGGCAGGTCGGCCAGTCGATTATCACCTAGATCGAGCCGCTCGAGGTGCGCGGCGGCCCCGAACGCGCCTGCCTCCACTCTCTCGGCGCCGCTCGACGACCAGGTCAGACTTCGCAGCCTGGCGACTCCCTCCAGGACGGTCGCCCGGATCGCGCTCACCCGGACGTTCCTCAGCGACACGCTCGTCACGTCTCGCGGCAGCGCGAGGCCGGACAGCTCGCGCCCCGCGCATCTCAGGCTGCTGCCGCCGCCGCCGTGCTTGGTATGATCCGCGCACTCGCACCCATCTGGACATTCTACTCGCGAGGACGACGGCAGGGACGCGCCCGTCAACGACGGCAGCGTGTCCGAGGGTGTACCCGCGACCCGCACCACCGCCGCCACCACCACCGTGACCAGAAACAACAACCACCTCAAGCGCGGGCCATCACCTCCCCTCGCCACCCGCATTCCTAAAACCTGCAATGTGATGATTTGCACGGGTACAGCGATCTCCCATGTCCTGACGGGTGGGCTTTTCCTCGCGAGGGACTTTCTCCAACTACGGCCCGTTGCGAACCGCACTTCTCTCTCTCTCTCTCTCTCTTTCTCTCTCTTTGCCCGACGGTGTCGACCTTTTTTTATGCCGTCGACCGACCGAAGGACAAAGATTCTATTTACCGTAAATAGACTACACTTTTCCTATCTCTCGCTCTCCTTTCTCTCTCTCTCTCTTTCTTTTCCACTCTACCGCTAGCAGTTTAAATATATCGATCACTCGACCACGTGCTCGTCGCGCTCGCCAGCCTAACGCAGCCCTAAGAACCCTCGAGGGCCTTGCAACTACCTACCTGCCGAGAATCACGCTCGTGTTCCCCGCAGGCTATCCCGAATTTATCGCCCCCGACGGGAGCGACACTGGACGGGCAGTAACGCGAAGAGAAAGGAGTCTCAGGGCTCCGACCGTACGCGAACGGTCCGGCGTCGTGGCGTCTCGACGGATGACGGTGCGTGGATGGTGCTCCTGGTGGCTCGTCGTCGTCGTCGTCGTCGTCCGTCCGTACTGTTGCCACGTCGCGCCGGTAACATATTTGCTCGCGTACCGTACCGTACCTTATCGCGTACCGTGGTTCGCACCGGCACCGACGAGCAGATTCGACCTCGCGGGGAGGGGGGGGGGAACACCAGGCTAGGGGCACGAAGAACGTTAAACCGATGAGCTCACGCACGCACGCAACAACTGTACGCGAGAACGTTTATTTTCCTTCGAGTCTATCCCTCCTCTCTCTCTCCCCCCTTTCTCTTTGTCTCTTCTCTTTCGTCCCGCCTCTTCCTTCTTTCCTCTTATCCTACCGCCGCACGCGATAACCGTCCCCGGCGTCGTGTGTAGCAACGCCGCGGCCGCGCACCACTTGTCACGCGTGTCACATGACACGCTCGTGCATATCGCGCTCCCGACGGCCGGCCGCGTTCGCCCGCCGCGCGTCAGATGCAAGAACCGACTATGGAGCGGAGCTCCGGCCACGGCTCTGGCGGAGCGGGTTCTCCTCGTGGCGAGCACCGGTTCGAGCGAACCGGCAACACCGCCGAGACTCCCCCAGTCGCTCGGCGCCGACGCAGACTCGGCCCCGGCACTCTGCGAGCAGGATGCAAGAGAGAGAGAGAGAGAGTGATGCAGGGGATGACGCCGAGCGCGAGCGAGAGGGAGGCGAGAGAACCGCTGTGAAAGAGCGGGGCTCAACGGGCTCAACGAAAGGCGCGGATGAGGCGGAGGCGGGGAGAGGGGGAGGGCTATGTGGAGGGCAGCCCCTCCCCCCCCTCGGCAACGGCTGTGTCGAATGCTCGGTGAGAGTTGGGAGATTTCTCGCAAGCCGTTCTACCCGCTGCTCCGAATCCATCGAATGCCCGGCCGGGACGCGCTCGCCCGTTCAACGCGCGTCGTCCGCGATCTCCCGCCTGGCGCGACGACCGGGGCGGACGTCTATTTCAGCGTCGTCGGTCGCGCGTCCTCCGCGAAGATGCGCCGGACACCTTGGTCGCGGGCTGGGCCCCGTCTATCGCGACATCGCGATTGACGATCCGAAATAGTTTCAAGTTCAGTGCCAAATTAGCGTTTGGTCGCGGCTGAGGAACAATTGCGTTTCAAGCCTTGATTGGCTCACTTTCGTCAGCCTCGTCTGCTTCGAGAGGGAAAACTGGAACGATCTTATCGGCCCGCATTTCACCGCTGACATTCGTTAGAGTCAGACGAAACCCGAGATCTCTTGGCGGGTCGCGTAAGGTAGACTCAGGATTCATCGGGCAGTTGAAGGAGCGGGACTGTTGCTCCTGCTGGGAATTATAAATAGAAATTTACGAACAAGACTATAGAATTACGGGTGAAAAGAACTCTTAGGAGCCGGTCCAGAATAAACTGGGAGAAGGAAAGATCTTGGCCCCGGTCGGCTCGTAAATAGTATCCACCAGATAGGGACGTAGGATCATAAATAGAATACCGTAATAGAAGTTCTAGAACTCATCTATAATGGAGAGAGCTCGGAATGTATGGATTCGAGAAAAATGTTCCGCGCAGTTCTCACGTACGGTTATAAATAGCCGCTGTGCGTTGTACGCGACTGTATTTTGATATCTTTTGCGAGTCTGTTTTCGAAATCGGCGGACGCCTTATCGCGGTCCCTCGACGAATGCCAGGGAGATAAAGGAACTTCCGAGGCAACGCTGCGACAGCCAGGCAACACCGGTCGACCTCGAGTCCGCGAGACCGTAAACTTTGATTCCCACCGACGAACCGGTCGTGCAGACGGTAGAATTTCACGAGCATCCGGACCAGGAGGATGCTCCCACGCTCTTGCTCGCGTTAATCAAATCTATTTCGCCACGGTGCCCCGATGTCTAGCCGTGGCGCGCGGGTCTTTCGGTAGAAAGCGCCGAGTTGTCCCGCCAGCTGAACAAAGTGTAACTCGCGTCTCGCGTACGGATTTAATACGATAAAACGCTCCCTCGAAAAGAACCTTGCAACCCCAAGGGCCCCAAGGCATAGACTTATATACTAAACCGCGCCATCCCTATGGACGCGCTGTCCTAAACATTAGAGTGCAGACATATCAAAAGAGTTCGTGAGTGGGAAGAAAACGAACAAGTTAGACAGAGACACATTGACTCAGTTCAGCTCTTCCTCTCTTTCTATATCTTACGACCGACGCCTCCTACGGATGGCGCAGTCTAGTATATAAGTCTATACCTCATATACCCCAAAGGGAGACAATAAAGATATTATATCGATCTACGTATTTCTGTAGAAATTGTTTTGGGTTTCGTAATTCTACCCAGTCAGAAATGACTCGGCGACCGACGTCGAAACGATGCCGTGTCGACATCGAAACCGCCATATTGACGTCGATCAACGAGTCACTTCTGACTGGGTGTGCCGAGTTCAAGTCTCTAAAGGCCCGCGTGCACGATGCTAGGAACTTGGTCCAGGCCTTAATAGTGGTACTTGTCGGCCTTATTTGTTTCAAAATGGCACGAGTTAAGCCAACGGCACACGATACTATTTTTCCTGCTGGACTGCTTACGAGAGCCAATCAGGATTTAGCCTTGAGCCTGTATCAGACTACGGATTGAGATTAAGATTAAATTGTAATTTGACCAATCGCAAAAGTTTAGTGACTTTTATTCTAATCAGTCAAATTTCAATCTAATCTCAATCTCAATCTCAATCCGTAGTCTGATATACGGGCTTTAAGTCACCCGATCTAAAGCCAACGGCACACGATACAATTTTTCTTACTGGATTGCTTACGAGAACCAATAAGTTTTAGATCAGGCGACTTAAAGCTAAAACCAACGGCACACGATACGATTTTTCCTACTGGATTGCTTACGAGAGCCAATCAGGATGCAGAGTTTTAGATCAGGTGACTTGAAGCTAAATCCTGGTTGGCTCTCGTAAGCAATCCAGTAGGAAAAATAGTACCGTGTGCCGTTGGCTTTAATCCTGATTGGCTCTCGTAAGCAATCCAGTAGGAAAAGTAGTATCGTGTGCCGTTGGCTTTCTTTCTTTAAAACTGTACTGTTGGACACAACGACGCGCGGTCTAGGGTCTATTTAGTCTCTATATAATTTGAGATTTTCTTTCCATGCATTTTACACGACATACAAGCAGACGTAATGCGGTTGTCATTAGCCCACGTAGATAGGCACTTTCTGCTGTAACCGAAGACAAAGGCGCTACGTTCTCATCGTTGCACTTTGCGTTATCGAACTATGAGTCGTCGCGACATAGTCCGGCTGCTTGTAATATAATCGCGATGACGCGGACGAGAAACGAGTGTGTTTTCACTTTTACCTCGCTACGCTTTCCCGTGGAATCCGCTCGTTCGCTTCACGATTTTACCTGCGCCTTGGGAAAGCAGCGTAGAATTTTCAACCGCGTCGTCGAACAAGCTATATATATATTTATATATCTATATATAAATGTCGCGTGCACAGGTCCGAACGCCCGTGGAGTCTCTCCTTGTGCGCTGCCATTTCGTCGATTTCTGCCCGAATGCGAGAAGCGTATCGTGGCGCATTTCAACGATGTACGAGGGTGTCCCTTAGGTCCCCCGCCGTGCAATATCGATCCGTGACCTAACTTTGTTCTTCGCTTTTGTGCCGTACATTACGGCATACAGGCCATCCAGAGTCAAATCGGAAACATCGTTCAACGCTGTTTCCAAGCTCGGGGAGGTTTTCGGTTTAATCCGAATCCGAAATCGGTTTAGAGAGGCTTCGCGCGGATCGATGCTTCTCAATGTTCTCGCTGACGAGAACGAATCTAATCTTCCCTATCGATTCTGGAACGTGTATATAAATAAAACGTACGCTGTCAACTTTTTTGTAGTGTCATACCTATTGCACTCACAATTTCGTGTCATTTTTAACTGCACTGACAATGAGCAGAAATAGCGGCGACACCTGGTAATCCTTTGAATTGGTTAAAATCGACTCGAATCGACATTCGATGACATGCGAACAGCGTAGCAAGAGTGTGCTAACTGTAGGAAGTTTTGGGGCGACCTTACATAACCGACAGTTATATTTTAAATTTCTGTAATTTGACGAATTTTACAACTTCTGCCGCTGGAATGGGAACGCGCACATTTGCGACGCGCGTAATTCTTACTTGTTCCGTAACAAGGCAATTATGTAACGCGACGTTTATTTGCAAACAATCAATTCGACGGCGGGGGAAGTGCGCGTGCAGATATCGCCTTGCGAACCGAGTGGCAGCTCGGTTAATTGCGCGCAATGGTAGCGCGCGAGGAAAAACAATTTCGCGGCCGAATTAATGGGAACGAACGTCGCCGCGTCGCGCGGCACGTTTGCGGCCGTAAGGCCGCTTATTGCGCGAATCAGGAGCAACCAATTGTCGATAAACCACGCGATTTCTCCGCGAGATGGTTATCCCTCTCTTGTCAGGCGCGAATAATCGAAGCCTGGCTCTCCTCGTCCCGTTAATAGATCCGTCTTCTCCGTCGGTGCACACGACGAAGGTCAATAATCCGATAAAACTATTTGCGTGACAAAGAATCTGCGACGCGTTATTGGAACATCGATCGTCCTTACGCAAGCCAGCCATGGGAGCGGGATCGCCGTCGCGTCTTGCGACGTGCAATATGACATTACGTTTTAACGAGAGGATTGTAACGCGGTTCCGATCTCCGTTAAATTACGGCCATAATGATAGATTGGTAATCCCTTGATTTGGAAATACCTCTTTCCGGTGTTTCCTCCAGCTGGAAATACTCCTCGTTCTAACGTAGAATTTTGTTAAAAATAACAGAAACAGAGCTCCTGAAGATGAACAATCAAAATAAATAAGGAAAAAGGCAATGGAGCCGAAGTGTACGCGTTTATTAAATTACAAACGAGTGTGTTGCAATTACACTTTTAGCACTTACATCCTGCTTTGTCGCTAGGAGCTTTGTTTTTTTTTTCTTCAAATTGCCGGTATAATAATACAATTTGGAATTTTTAAAATTGTTTCTCTTATTTTTAATAAAATTCTACGTTAGAACGAGAAGTATTTCCTGCCGGAGAAAACACTGGAACGAAGAGTTTCCGAATCGAGGGATTATCGGTCTCTATAATTATGGAATTTTGTCCTGTTGTCTCGTTCAATTCGAAGAAATGAACTCGTTTGAATTTCGTTAATTTGGAATTAAGGCGGTGCATTGCCTCCTTCGGAATCCTCGTATGCGGCAGCAAATCAAGGTTTCGTTGCGTTAAACGGCGGGCATTTTTGTGTCGTAACCGTTCGATAAATAATCTGCGTATGCGAAATTTTCTCTGCGCTGTCGAAAGCGCATTTTATATGCGCGCAATCACGTGCTATCGCGACTCGGCTCGAATCATTTGGAGACGATATGAACCTCGTCGGGGCCGTTTCGGTCTAAATTATTGATCCCCGCCTTTCGTTCCTTCCTTTTTGACGGACAGATTGTTTCGCGCGAGGCACCAGCGTCTCGCGCTCGCTCGCTCTAGAAACTCGTGGCATTTCTCTTAACGATATCCGCGAAAATCATTCTCAGATGTTATTCGCGATCCGCTCTCTAAAAGTCAGTGGCTTTTCACTAAAAACAATGAACAGTCACTGATTCACAGTTATATGCCTAGTGTAACCATAGTATAACTAGTATGCCCACTCTGTCATTTGTTTTGTTTAGCGTTGATCCTTTCTGCGCATCCGCCATTATTTTGGTGGAGCCAATGAGAGAAAAGTTGTGTGTGTAGCAGTGTGTATGGCGGAATATCACGTGATCGGGACCACAAAGATCAAAGGGCCGGCAGAGAATGGACCTACTAGTTATACTAACGCTATAAGTATACCACTGCGATTTTCAGTACTATGCTTGCAATTGGAAATTAGTGACTATTCACTGTTTCCAGTGGTAATCCACTGAGTGACTTTTGGAGAGCGCAGTAGAGGCACATTTGCAATGTCATCCAGCTTGATCGAGCTGGCCTCTCTCTTCATTACGAAACGACAAAAGAGTTGCAAATGCGCATTATCGTTATCAAGATTTAAGCACGTGTTCAGGCCGATGTTTGCGATGTGACCTGCGCCATTTCCAAGATAAACGCCTCGCGCGCGTGTGATGCGACGGCATTCATCAAATGTGGCGGCGCTCTTCGAGATTAATTGCGCGACGTTTTGCGGGACAGAATTAATGGGCAACCTCCGACCTACTCGTACGCAGAAAAGGATGGCCCGCTTAAATTTAGTGGGCCGTCGGCGTTATTGCTCATGCGACATCGATCGATAACACGAGCGTCACTTGATATTTTCCGCAAAACTATTAATCGTTTAATCGTAATTTTACATAGATTCAATACGACTTTTCCGCGCACTTTCCCTTCATGAAGGCCGAAAACTCATAGCTTTGCACATTGAGAGCCAAGTTAGGCTTCCAATCCTTGAGGGATCGAGGATGTTTTCAGGCCCTTTACCTGCAAGGTTTGTATTACTAAAGAATTCTTCACATATTTTTGTAGGGTTCCTCGAGCAGCTATTATTTGGAAGAAAAACTCAGAGTGCTAGGAATAGTTGGACGTTTAAGGGCTAAAATACTTCGATTATCTACTACAATAATAATTGTATTCAAAATTGGCGAAAAGCAATGCGCGTGAAAGATGGAGATTGTAGTAGACGAGAACATGGTCTTCTGCAATTGGGTCACTAATTTTAAGACTGGACTCCCAAAGTGTACAACAATTCTATGAGAATCCTTCTCTCGAATGTAATGATTAGAGGCGTGACATTTTTATGTTATCTTTATACGCAAAATATCGCAAAATGCCACACCTCTAGTAATAATTCGTGTGACTTCCGACGTTGTAGAGCTTGCTCAAGATATTTTTCTCTGTTCTTCTATCGCATGTACTCTTTCTGGTAAGATTATATTCCCAAAGATCTTGATTCTCGATTTATATTGATCTTGTTCACGTTTTACACATTAATCCTTGAACCGGGACCTTGTGTGCCCTCAAATATTTATTCTCGAACGAAGTTTCGAGCCGTCCGCCACTAAATCCAGCAAGTATCTCTTTCGGCGCCTCGCGTAAATGTAGAGGGTGGAAAAGGACCTCGAGATATCCGGCCGGCATACCTGCCCTCCACTTGTCTAAACTGTCACGCTCGTTTATTCGTCGGCACGGCCTTGAGCGTCGCCCTCGACATATAATTTCGACTACGACCTACAAGAGCTAATGGGGAGGGTGAGAAGTAAAATCGCGAGAGGACACCGAGCGGTGCTAAGTTTCAAAGCGAAACTTGTACGGCGAGAAGCGTTGACGGTCGATAATGAAATTACGTAATAATTAATAAAATGCGAACGGTGGACTAAATCGTTCTCGAGAACGGTATTGTCGAGCAAATAGACACTTATTTCCAGTGCCGTGCTCGATCGTTTCATTACGTTTATAAACTATTTATTAATAGTTAAATTTCTCTCGTCGCTTCTACATTGTCGTATTTTATTATTATATTTATTCAAACTGATATCTCGTCCAGCACACATCTCTCGATACTTTTACTTGTGTTTAACAATTAACAATGCAACTTCAATTGACTTTGCACTCTTCAACCAAAGAGTGCAATCATTTCTTGACTAATGTCTTACTAACATAACGATATTGGCCAAACGAACGATGTGAGATCGTTTAACAATTGTGTGAACAGATTACTTGAAAAGGGTCCGAATCTGGGACCGAAACGTCGGTTTTTTAAATAAAAACATTGGCCAGTGTGAACTGTTTTAAAAATCTATCATTGGTTCTAAACTTACTGGCGACATTAAGTCTGTTTGTTAGTTATTATATTTATTACTATCTCGAGAATCTTCTGAGAATCTAAAGACGAGTCGATTACGAATCTGTCCTGAAGAATCTGCTAGCGAGACCTCGCCCGCCCGCACGTACGTTCCGCTTGCCGACGTGAGAGCTCCGCGATCCAGAAGGGTTGAGGCTTCGCCGCGATCCGACGTCGGCGAAGCCGGATTGCGGCCGCGAGAGTCAGGTCGGCCGGGTCGGGGAACGCGATTGCGTACCCCAGTTACCTAATAATAAAATCAGACCCGGCCTCGATCGGCGGTGTTTCTGTAGGTTACAGGAAGGCCGCGCGAAAACTCACTTCCCTCCTTCGCGTCCTTGATTGCACGTCGCTGCCGTCGTCGGTCATGGTCAGGGAGAGGCAGGCTCCCAAGGATCATCCACTTTTGCCTTGATTTCTTTTTCGTTAATATCTCTCTCTCCTTCCTGTGAACATCAGGAAGATGCCCTTTCCACGGTCATATTGTATAAAACGTCGCTTTACTTGGTGTGTGCTTTTCGGAGTTTCGTATCGATCTCACGACTCTCTTTTCTGTCGCGCGCGACAGGGACGCGGAAATGGTGGAACTTGCCAAGGACAAAAAGAGGATTGTTAGGAAAGAGCACGCTTTTATTTTGCTGATACCCGGGAGAGGAGTTTCTATTAGGTGTCCCGCGTTCTGTACTTTTTCGAATCTCCCTCGTTAAATGGCTCGGGCCACTTAAAGTGGAAACAATAAACTATGGCTGCGGAATGGAAAGTTTCGCGGAGGGTGCGCTGAGAAAAATTTTTATCGGATAAACCAGCTGAATGGTGTTTCCGATGGTCAAGTTTTCCGATGAAACGTGATTGAAAAACCAATCATATTTTTCATCGGATATACAATTTAATCAGGTATATCCGTTTGCTATTACGTTATTGGATTATCCGATTATATTTAATCGGACATTTTTCTCAGTGTGGCTAGTTCGAAAAGTTCTGCAACGGGTAGCGGTAGCGAGAAATTTATTTCCCCCCGAACGCCTATTTCATTTGCTGTCCGTCCATTTTTTATGTTTACCTCTGCGGCCCTCCCTGTATCTTTATGTACCTCTGTATCCAGGTAAAATGAAAAGCGGTGCCGCCATCGTCGATAAATTTTAAAGCGATCGACGCTTAAACAATTCAAGAGCGATCTTGAGAAACGATACGGACGCCAGCGAGTTTCGCTTTCTCGAAAAACAAAGAATAAGAATTTTTACATCTCTATTGAACAACGTGACTTCGGTCTCTGATTAATACACACGCAGTTGAAAAATTTGTGTTAAATTTAACAGATATCACATGTCCCAAATTATGATACGAATACGAAGTGATAAAGGATATAAGAGCCAAGACAGGATGTTGGTGTCTAAGTGATTTTAATTTTTAAATCGGTTGCGGCCGAGCCAGGCTGAGGTGAATTTTTCGCAATAAATTAAAAAATTAAAATCATTTAGACACTGACATCCTGCCTCGACTCTTATATCATTTACCTCGTACTCGCGGTGTTTTCACGTAAGAGCTTTATATAAATTTTATTTATGCTAAGATACGCCAACGGCGACGATAACGGCAACGACGGAGATTTAATTATCCCACAATTATCTTACGTAATATCGGGCCTGCCCGAATAGGAACGGCGATACGAATAGCTCGGGAGGAATTCGCTCCCGAAAGATCTCGCGCCGCTTTTGGCAGCGCGCTGCATAATTTACAGAACGTTGAAAGCACGTTTACCTGAGTACAAGATACCAGTTCCCGCGCGCGTTACGTAACGACGCCGATAAGTGGAAGTCAGGTGGGTCTCCTTCGGACGGGGAGGGGTGCGCATCGAGGAGGAATCGATGGCACTATCCCTAGAGCGTCTCATAAAAACCTCATTGCCCGCGGTAGGGTAAACCGCCTTCCGGCGGGATAGAATTACGCGCCGACGTTCACGGGCGCGGCGTCTCCGTTTCCCCAAGTACCTTGGAGTCGCGCGTAATTTCCAAGTACTCCGGGTGTGCGGTGCAAAACGTCTTGCGCTCGGTGAATTGCTCGTGAAAAATTAAGACGGCGAGCCGCGTCATCGCGCGTCGCCCGTTCTAATTCTTAATCTAAAGAAAAAGTTAAGAGGTGATTTGAGTCGAGATTGAAGCCAATCTCGGTTCTACAATACCGAAATGAACGTTAAAAAGTCCCCTCCCCCCCCCCCGATATCAGTATCCTTTTTGTATCATTGCGACACATCGATGTCGTGAAAGAATTGTTCGCGTACATAATTTGACCGGGACGACTCCGAGTTTTGCGTCTCTCTCTCTCTCTCTCTCTCTCTCTCTCTCTCTTTCGCGCGAGGAACGCAGGTTTTCAGTCGCATGAATTTTAGGCGCGTGTCGCCGAGTCTCCCGCTAATCGCTACGCTCCATTCGCGGAGAAAAATACATTTCAGTTACGTAACGCCTTGAAAGGCGCTGCCGAAAGCGGCAAGGAAGGAAGGATATGGTCTTCGTCAAGACATGCTCTTTCGCGTGGCGAGAGGGAAGAAAGAGGGGAAATATGCGTGCGTGTCTTCGCTCCCCCCTCCCTCCCTCTTTCTCTCTCCCTCTTTCTCACGAGCTGGGGCAACAGCAGTCGTTCGCTCGGGTAGGCATATCGTGCATTCTGCCGTGCATATCGTGTTTCTAGCTGCACGAGCGCAACGAGGAGACGCGCGAGCAAGAGAGAGAGAGAGAGCGAGAGAGCGAGAGATACAGCCCGCCAGCCAGAGTCGTGCCGAGCTGAGCAGAACGGAGCGGAGCTCCCGATCAGCTGGGAACCGCGCGGCGTTGCCGGCTCTCGGCCCGCGTGACCCCCGGCCACCGCGCGATCAATAGTCGGCCGATCCGGCAACGCCGCGAGCTACCGTCGACTCTTTATTTAAACGTGCGCCAGTCGCTCGGCTCAGCGTGCCGCTTCGCCGACCGTTTCCCTGGGTTCCTTCTCTCCCTTCTTGCATTCTGCCGCTCTCCTTCCTCCACCGACCACTCTTCCCCCCCCCCCTCTCTCTCTCTTTCATGATGCACTCGCGTGTCTCCTCGCTCCGCGCTCGGCGCTTCGCCGGTCGGACTGGCATTTTTGAAAGATTGATTCCCGTTCGGACATGCGTGGGCTCGAACCTTCTGGGAAAGATGCGAACCGTCGGGCGAGGTTGCTTCAGCTATTGTACTAAATACGTATAAACGCGCGGGAGGGGAAAGAGGGCTCAGGGCCGTACACGCCGGTCGCGGCCATTGCACCCGGGGTGTTACTTCAACGGACGCAACCGTTGCGGGTTGCCCCGTTGCGTTATGCGCGAGCTTCGTTCGCGAAGCGAGGCCCGTTAATTGACCGTCGAGATACGAATGTCGACAGAATGACGTACTTAAAGAAAACTGATGCAGAGTCGAAAATATCGTCCGTAAAGCGTTCAGTTTCGAAAAGTGAACTTTTTTTTTTTTAAATAAAGTCAACGAAGTCCGAAATTATTCGATTGATTTTCGCGTTTCATTCACGCGTCTCGCTATCCCGTTCTCGAGAAATGGCTCGAATGTGAAACCGATATCTCGCGCGACCTAGTATTATATTTACACGGCCTTATTTTGCGAACGTGCAACTGCCGGCGATAGGTTTCCACGATTCGTCGCTAAACCGGGAACGGAAGGTACACAAGAGCCGGGGTATTTCGACATCGAATGATCGAAGCCTCCGAGAGACGACAGAGTCGACTATCGCCGTTCGCGTTGCTTGCTCAAGAGTCGCTTGTTTGCCCAAGCTTCCGGCTGGTCGATGATAAGGCAATGGCGCGTGGAAAGGTGAAAACTGGGGAAACAGGAAGCTCTCTGAAAATTAATCAGTGGATTATCACCCTGGCGAAAATGATGAAAAGAAGCGTGAACTTCTTAAAATGCTCCTTTTACATCCCGCTGTTTCAATTCACGCTTCCTAGGAGTTTCATTTACTTTTCTGTCAGCCTCTACTTACACTTGCCTTACGCTCCGATCTTTATTTTCTGGGCACTGGAAACAATGAATAGTCACTTTTCGACTTTGCGTTACTTTACATTTTTACCTTTTTAAATTCCGGACTTTTGTTTCCCGAGAAAAATATTTCAAGGACCTCGTCATTTAACACTTACTTGGTTTACCGTACAGATGCACGCAAATTATGCATCTTGAAAAAAGTTACACCAAACGGTCAGGGAAAAATTAATCCCGGCTCCTGAAAAACCTGAAAAAGTCGGGGAATGTTTTTTTTTCCGTTGAGTTTGCTGGACACCCTGTTGGCTTTCAGAGAGAAGAGTCTTCTCTCTCAGATCGCGCGTACTTTCGCGCCAATCCGAACGGTCCGCTCTCGCTCTCGTGACGGCCGCGGGACGACAAAGAGACGAACGCGCCCGCCGGAGTCCGCGACCTCGAGAAAAATCGACTTCCTCCGTCCCACAAACGCTCTGTCCTGGCCGATCGCCTATTCCGTGACCCATTTCCTCCCGCGGGGGAGAAAAAGAAGGCTACGCCCTGCCGCAAATAACCGTAATCCGCGCCGAGGTCGTTACGAGGATTCCCCTCGATTTCCCGTGTCGCGCATTAAAACAAATTGCGCCGGGCGTTGATTCGCCCGCTTTCCAGGAATCACGCTGCACGGTTTCTCGCACCGCCTACGCACTCGCGCTGTTAGCCCGCGATAACAAATTTCTTTCGTTTTCCCGTCGCTGTGTTTGCGTATCTTTAAGAACGCGCAACCTCAACAGTTTCTCCGTACTCGGCTCCTCTTGAGAAAAAGGCCCGTATTCTGAGTCCTCTTTTATCGACGAAAGCGCCTCTAAAAGTGGCTTGTAGCCAATCGAAAGGTTTGTCAAGGCCTGTGTCCGCGATGCTGGAACTTGGTCCAAGTTTCAGCTCCGAGAAACGTGTAGCCAATCAACTAGCAGCTATTCCATAAAAGCTGCAAGTCGATTGGCTACACATTTCTCGAAACTACAACTTGGACCAAGTTCTAGCGTCGTGGACGCAGGCCTTCAGCTGCTTTTAGAGGCGCTTTTATTGATAAAAGTTCGGAATACGGGCCGATAAAGTTATCTCGTATCTCGGAGTTCTCGCGCTCTTCTTGTCCGCGAAATTGTTTAGGCGACTTAATTCCTGGAAATTTCGCGGCCATTGAGCAGTCGACGACAGTCGCAATTACCGCCGGGTGTCGTCCCGTCCACCTCGCTGGCCTCGCCGTTTTTGCCCGCCATTTGTTCCGCGCTTTCGCGGCAGCTCGCTAATTATCCCGCCGTTTAACATGCCCCGCCAGCGTCCCGTGCGCCGCGCGCGCATTCCTGACGTAGACTCGCCGCTATCGGCGATACCGGGCAGAGTTTAATCGCCGGGCAAGTTACCGCCCGGACGTCTCCGGTGTCCGAAAAGGACACCAGAAGCACGCGCCTCGCGCGATCGGCGACTTTCGCGCGAACGCGAGACAAAAGAGAGACAGAAGCTGCGTTCGGGGAGATGCTATTTAGCGCTATGAGCGTGCTCTGTCCTTGTTACTTGCGAACGTTGAACAAGGACAGAGTACGCTCATAGCGCTAAATAGCGTCTCCCCGAACGCAGCCAGAGACTCGCGATCGTTGACTTTCGCGTAATTTTTTTGCGCGAATCGATCGCCAGCGCGTTTGCTTCGCACGGTTCGATCCATAGTAACTGTAACTTCGTTACAAGTAACGAGTTATTTTCCAACCCTGTCTTAAATATATAATAAGAACGGACTATGAATATCGGCCTGAGCGTCCCATTGAATGAGGCTTGTGAAGAGAGAGAGACAGAGAAGGTTTAAGAAGACTTTCTTTCTCTGTCTTACACCATCGTAAAAGAATCGTGCCTGCGCAGTACTACACAGGCGTGATTCTCCCTTTGTCACGATGGTGAGACAGAGAAAGAAAGTCTTCTTAATTTTCCTCCGTCTCTCTCTTCACAAGCTTCAGCTTATTCAATGGGACGCTTAGTCTATATTTATTATGTCTGTGGTTCAATCCAAGTAAAAGCCAAGTTTCACATACCGGATGGAACAATTTGATTATCGCCGGGTCGGTCGATATTTACGGACGGAGGCGCGGAGATGCGTATCTGGGCTATAATAGAGCGCCGAGCCACGCGAGAAACCAACAGCGTGACGCTAATAATTGCCTTTTTGCTGAATTCAATCCCCCGAGTGTCTCGGTTTCCCTTATCCGCGTGCATCTGCGTTACTGACGTCACGAGCGGCTTTCGCAATTAACATTCGGAGTTGCCCAATTTCGCGCTCGTCCGCGCGGAAGCGCGGTTTAATCGCAATCGTCTGCGTTTCAACAATCGCGCGCTCAATTTCGCAATCTTCTCGAACGCGGCTGTTCCGCTTACGTCGTGTAAACGTGTGTATCCCACGATTGCGGATAGCGCGGCGAATGGTACCGATTGCTCCCTTGACCCAGGGGAGAGAGCATTATGTCGATGAATAGGAGTAGATGCCTTCTAACGGCTTTGCACATTGAAGAAATTTAATTCTCAAACTGTTCAATCTCCTCCAATCCTTTAATCAAGTACAGTGCTTTCATCTATCAATGCCTGGACCTCAGCTTTACTAGGAGTCACATTTTCACTATCTTTATTCCCATCTATACATCGATGAGTTTCAGGCTGTAGTACACACAGACTTCTATGGAAGATATGATGACGAAAATGCAGGTCCAGGCATCAATGAATAAAGCACTGTACAGCTTCGCAGCTTGAGGCGCCGAAATGTTTCGAAGTGAACGAGCGCTAAAGTGTCAAGCCAGGTGGCAGGTATTGCTCGTAAAAGTGTTAAACGAATACGTGGTCGGGGTGTTTGAGAATCCGGCGACGCGAATCGCGAACGAATAAAAGCGCCGGTCTCCGCTGGCGAGTACTCTCGGCCTGAGAACGACGGGGAGTCATGCTCGCGCGGCGATCGCGCGGAGGTGTGTTGCAAATGCACAATGGGAATGGCAAATGGTATTGTCCACTCATCGGTCGTTAGAGCGGACGCTAAGCTGTCAGTCTTGGTGTTAAGCAAGTGCGGCTGTCCACCCACGCGCGTTACGTAGGCCCAGACGTGCGTGGCGCGGAATAGCAAAGTGTTTCCCGCCTTTGTATAAGGTCACGCGGGAGGCGAGCCGTACCCGGAGTCGTTTGTAAACGTATCTCCTGTCTTCGCGTCTGAAGATAATTAACCGCGTATTTTTCTTGCACCCGCAGCGGTCGCGAATCTTCAGGGAAAATTCTACTTTTAGAAGTAAAAGTATACGTATTTGTTGCTGCGTATATCCTTCGGCGTTAATTTGCTTTTAGACGAAACTCTCTGTAGAAAGAGCGATGGGAATCCCGGAGGCTTCGCGTTCGCAATTAAGAGTTAAAAATATTATTTAAAAAATATATATTGCTGCTGGGGTAAAAATATAATGCTATAGGTCGAGTGTGAGGGGGAAATGGGAAAAATAAAGTGCATCGCGAGAGAAAATCTGAGCTTAATTCTCGTTAATGTTGTTATTTAATTAGAGCCTTATGCGTGGGCATCGTCCAGAACGAGCTATCATTTACGGGCGTGACTGCGCGAGGTAATTTTCCATTGCGTGGATCGCGTGAAAATGAAGTTCGCAAATCAACGCCTCCGTGGCGCAAAATGTCACGTGAAAAGTAGTCGCACGATCGCTATCCTATTTAATTCCCGCTGGTAGCAACTTTATTAAAAGCTTCATCAAACGTTTCGTCTCTACGAGACGATTTACTCGGGGCCGCCACTTGGGAATATTTCTCTTGTCCTTTCCAATGTAGCAGGAGAGATCGTTGTGCATAGTCACGTCTCTTAAAGTTCAAAAGGAGAAGGATTTCGTCCCCCCCTTCAAAGAATTCGTATCACGTGTACGAAGTAACTGGATTCTGAAAAGGATCGGCGACGCGTTCAGGCGCCATCAGCCGTCACGTACGCGAGGAGATCCGCGGCCACGGCATTGATTGCACGAAGATACGCGCGGTATCGGACATTGCCGACTTACTGTTAATGCGACGCGACGGAGTTATCGCGTCGCGAATGTCGCGAGTCGACCGGGAATCGACGTCACGGCGCATTATGGCCGAGAGCGCGCAGATGTGCGCACGTGCGTCGCGCCTTCCTCCTGGAAACCGTTGGATTCCTTCCATCATGCAAGTCGCACGAGCCGGCCGAGCTGGTTCAAGGCCGTCGTGTGGTACGCACACACGCACACGCACGATTCCTCGCAACCGCCTCTCTCTTCTCCTCTCTCTCTCCCCTCTCTCTCTGTCTCTCCTTCCCGTCGATCTTGCTTTATTTATCCGATCGCGAGATCACCTGGAGACACATATACCCGCTTTTCCTGCGTTCCGCGCCGCGAGACTGCAATTTTCACGTCGGGGGGAAGGGATTGCGTGTCGGATGTGTCACAACACGATAAACACCGACTAAAATTGTATCAGTATTATAATTCCCTGCTCAACCGTGTAACTTGTGCGCGTATTGTTGGAAATTATAATACGTAATGCCACTATTAATTGCCGTGTACCGGGAAATGCCACGAATAGCGAATACCCGGGGCAACCGTGTGCCGAGTTATTTAATTATGAAAACACAACACGAGCACGGCGCTCGCCGTTATCTAATCCGATATCACATTTTTAGCGGAATGCACAATGGGTATTTTATCGAACGAAGCACTTGTTAGATACTGCTTTTGTATTTGCCTATCTTCGCGTAGCAATCTCTTAGAGTGACAGTAACGCGGAGTGGGGCGAGCGACCGAATTCGTAACTCGTTAATTGAGATTTAAATCGAGAATTAACGAGTGTGGAAATAAATTTCAGAAGCTCTTTCCCCGGCGCTTTCTGCTCTTAATTTTCTCTTTGTAACTTATTCAGCCTATTTCTTTCTGCATATCACTTGCATCTGAACTCGCAATCGCGCACACCGTCTTCGATTAGATACGTTAATCCTGGCACTTAATTTTAGCGCGTTTAATTATATTATATATAAGATGTAATAATATTAAATCGCTACGAGGAAAGTTCAATTTGCAACTGTCGCCCGAAGAACGGGTCTGTCAGATTGATTTATGGACGTGGATCTATAGAATTGACCGTCTTCTTTCGCTGCGGGGCCTAAAATAACAAGGATTCCGCAGCCACGCACTTATAAATGTCTTCGTCGCGCCGAACGAGTCTATGTATACGCGCCTCCTCGAACTGCGCCGGAACCGGGGATCCGATTGTGGGTACTCGCTCCCTCGAAATGTTCTCGCAAGTCATGTGATAAGCATTCTCTTCTGCGGCGATGTTGCCAGGCGATCGATACTTCGCCAAGAAGCTGCTAACGATTAAACTTAATTTAGTAAGAAGCTTCCCTCCTCTCGGTTCCAATCGAATTTCGACGTCTGACACTTAGCCGATGATACGTGCACAATGTCTCCCGGAATGGACGCCGCATCCTCGAGCCAATCCGGAATCGGGTGTCCCTCGCGATAATAAAGCCCGTGTCCCACTACGTATTGCGGACGCGGATTGGATTGGGATTACGGATTGCGGATCGAAATTCAGCCAATCACAGCGAGGCAACTTGGGATCCGGATTGCAGATCACTGGATAGACGACTGTCTATTTGTACGATCCGTAATCCAATCCGCGTCCGCAATACGTAGTGTGACACACAGAGAGAAAAAAATAGTCATTTTTGGAACCAACCATATTTTTATAATTCCTCCAACGTAATTTATGGTTGACCTAACAATATTATAGTTCTCATAACCACAATATTGGTCCATGCAATTATAAAAATATGGTTGGGTCCAAAAATGACTATTTTTTTCTCTCAGTGCACGGGCTTAAGACGACGTAGTGTCGTTCGCGCCCCGCGATCCTGAAATTTTGGGAAATATTAATATGAATGTCCACAAAGCATAAGTAAACGTCGATATTAACGTAATTGTCTGACGCTTAATCTATAATACAATCTGCTCCTGTATAAGAAAATCAAAACGATTTAAAAAATTCGTCGATTGTACAACGTACAATGTAGAATTTATCAACGTGCACCAATTTTTTTAAATGTATTTACGGGCTACAAAATAGAATGTTTCTGGACGCAGAGAGCACGTTGTAGATTAGGCTTGAACAGGGTGTCCAGTGGTCAGGAAAATCTGGAAAACCGGGAATTATCAGGGAATTTTAGAAATCTGGAAATGTCGGGGAAAAGTCCGGAAATTTTACGATTTATCTGAATTTTTTACATTGTTTCACATTTTTTTATGAATAATTTAAAGTTTTGAGAGAATAAGCTTTTCTTTTCTTGTATACTTGGATCGGGGGGTGTAGAGCGGGCGCGATCGTCACGTGGGACGAAAGGAACAGGGCGAGACGGTTCTTTGCCCATTAATCGCTTAGCACGATTCCCATTCAGAGCCCCGCTTCCGTCTTCGGCACAATGGCGGCGAGCGAAGGTCGTGCCGAGCCTCCGTGCGGCGACCGCGTAATAAATTTTACAACGCAAGCGCGCGTCGCGTTACATCGCGGGCGGCGCGGGAGTAAAAATACGCCGGGGGCGATCGGAATTAGCTCGATTTCCTCGTTCCGCGGAAAGCTCCGTCATTCGAGTAAAAATAAGACACTCGAGACTCCCGTTGAATCGCGCCAAGTTACGCGTCGTCCCCTCTCGCGGACCCTTTCTCCCTTCGCGCCTCACGATTGAATTTCTCGCGTCGGTGAATACGTTGGCGATTGTACGCGGGGGAGGTTTATAGAATTTTAGAAGCAGACATTAACCCTTCCTGCGGATACACGTCGATTCTATATGACGGTAGCAAATTAAAGCCTCTCGCGTAATTCTCCGAGCATTCGAGTCGACGCGTGATTACAATCGATTAGGCCGAAAACAAGATACACAGTTGACACCCACTCATTTGTGGGGAAACAATCGGGGCTGCAGGAGGATCGAGCCGAGCTCGCATTCCCGCGCGTGTAACAATTAAAATTCCTCCTTCGTTATTTCTACGCGTCGCGGCGTCGACGAGGTCGACGGAAATGCCAAATGCGTACGTTGAACGCGGCTCTCCAAGTAGACCGTGACGACGGAGGGATGTTATAACACTTCGCAAAAGGCGCCGGCCTCCTGACGAGGAAAAGGAACTCGCCCGCCGCGCCGTGACGAAAGCGGACGAGGCGAGCGTGGTTTCCAGGTGGCACGTACGTTCCTCGCTTTGAAATTTAGGGATCCATTCTGTAAGAGTGCTCTGCCACGCTGTGCTTCTGTAACAAAAAGAGCAAAGAGCGGGAAACTAACCGAACGCCCTCCCTAGATCCGGTTTCACCAACGACGCTTAACTGTAATCCTAAGGCCTGGTCTATACAATGAGTTGTTAGTCAGAAGTCGGAACTACATGCTGATCCTTTTCCTTTTTCTTCCATCATCCGGTTTCACCAACGTCGTTTAACTTTAGGCTTAATTTAATTCGTTGTTTGTTTCTGTCTCTCACTTTAGAAACAGACAAAGAACGAATTAAACTGAGCTTAAAGTTAAACGACGTTGGTGAAATCGAGTCTAAGGGGGCAGTCGGAAACAGATGATGAGTCAGGCTACGGTTAGAACGATTAAGTTACGTTGGTGAAACCTTCATCTTTGACCGAACGATCGTTCGCAAGGTCGGAAGCTCGCGCGATCTGCTTTGTTAGCCGCCGTGAAACTCGTCGCTCCGTCTCTCTCTCTCTCTCTCTCTCTTCTCTAACAATGCTTTGCGTCGGCGATGAGATAGGGACTCGCAGATAGGACACGCTCGTATATATACAAGAATCAGCGATAAACATCCGCCCGATTCGTCTTCTGTTTCCTCTGCTCCGGAGTTATATAAGTTCCATCAAATCTGAGGGAGACCGATATCCGACATGCGATCTACGTTATTATTTGGCGTACGTACATTGGACATCGGACCGTGTTTCGATACGACATGCGATAGGACGCGCACTCGATACGCTGAGTCACCGCAAAGAGGAACGTTTCGAGTACCTTACGCGGGGCCCGGTGGGCGCAAGAAAAATTGAACGCGCTATTCGAGTGGGCTCGGGGAAACGAACGTTGGAAATGCTATTTCTGTCTCTCGAAGCGAACGGTCAGGTCCGAACAGAAGTCCCTTTGGGCTCTGGGACAATTAACGCTTCTTCAAATTGACGTACTTCTTGCGCCAAAGAACCGCGCTTCACTCTTGCGCTCGATCGCGCGCAGTTGTTTCGAGGTAAAGTTCCGCTTGGGAGTGAACAGTACGTCTTCCAATCTAGAAGATAAAATTTTTGATCCTGCGGGGTTGCATCATCCGATTGCATCATCCCGCGCAAGGCCCGATAGTCGGGCCCCTGCACTGTATAATATTACCAATTAAAACTTGCTCGAAAAACCACAACGCGCTAGTCTACAATTCTACGTCTATTGGTTCGTCGTGGTCGTATCAGCTCAAGTTGGAAGAGCTGGGAGCCATAACTAGACGAAGAAGGTTGTTTCGAGGTAGCGAGAGAGACGAGACTTGGAATCGAAGGACAGAATCCGTACGGAGTCGTTAGGGATCGTTGGAAGCGTTTCGGAGCCACGTGCTTCGCACGCTCGTTCACACGCGACTTCCGCTTCGGGCGAGAGTATTCCGCTCCCGAGTCGTTCCGTACAATTCGTAGCGACTCGAGCGTCGGTGCGCGCCGAGTCAATAAACACCATGCGGCGTGAGAGCGCGCGTCTCTCTTGCGACGCGTTCGTCCGAATGGCGGCGGTCGTCGACGCCGGAAGGACGCGATCGCCCGGCAGGGAACTCGGGCGCATGTAAATTTTGCGGACGCCGACGAGAGCCCGTCGCGTCGACTCTGGGGGGAGGGAAAAAAGGTGCATCGTGGCCCGGTTGGCCACGTGACGAGAGATCAATTCGCCGGCTTCGTCCCGGATGAAAGACCATCTCGCGGGAGATATCGCCCACGCGGCGGACAGTCGCCGCCCCGGGCCAGTTTATCGCGAGAGGCGCGCGCGCGGGCTCGCGGAGAGCAGAAACGGTCGACGCGCGGCTCGACCGCCGCCATTTTCCGTCGCGGTTCGGGACAACGGACGGAGACGGGGCGCGGCGAGACCCCCGCGGGGGACTTTCGCCGGTCGCGCGCCTCGCCCGCGACTCCCGCGGGATCCTCGCCGAGAAATTCCGCGCGGGGGATCCGCGACGGGCGGCCGGCGCGGACTCCGGGAAGGCTCGCCTCCATCTCGGGCCGCAATGGCGTCGTTTGCTGATGTGGCCGGCGTGCCGTGGGAACGTTGCTCGTTGCCGCGGCGCGTGCGACGAACGGAACGACGCGAATGGCGCGCGGCCCCACGTGCTGCCATCTGTCAGCGGCGGGCGGCACTAAACGCGACTGCGTCGCGCCGCGTTGGATGGCGCCACGGTACTGAATTTACCCCCCGAGCGACCGCATAAACTATCTCTCTACGATCCCATTATTTTTTTACATACAATTTCTAATTGATTAACGGCGGCTTAAATGTTAGTTATGTATATAATTTGTGTACAAATTGCACACAAGGCACGCGTAAAATTGCACCGACGAATTGCAATTGCATGTTGTAGGAATGTTTGCAAGGCCGTGCTCGCACATGACGCGCGTAAAGCCCGTATCAGACTACGGATTGATATTGGGATTAGATTTAAATTTGATCAATCACAGTAAAGTTTTTTAATCTCAAGTTCAGAAACTTTTACTCGGATTGGTCGAATTTCAATCTAATCTCAATCTCAATCCGTAGCCTGATACGGCCTTAACACATCGTTTATCCTTGTTATTCGTCAAATATTAAATAAGGATAAATGAAGAGAAAGGAACTCGGCACGGCGCGCTAATTAACGAACGTGGCGGATTTCCAAATGTTCATGGCGCCCCTCTGAACTTAATAAAATCATGTTTATTTCAATCCCTCAATCCTCCGTCTTCGGATTCGTATGTGCAGTCTTTTAGAATGAGCCTCCTATTAAAAAATTCTCCCAAACGTGTGGACGATCGAGAAACAAATAAAGCTAATTTGCGCGTTATGTTTCTTCTTTTGCAGTGCGCAGATTTCGTGAAGGCCGGCGCGGAGCAAGGATTGACGCCATCCGATGTTGTCCTGGCCGCCGACATCACCTTCTCCTGCGTGGCTGACCCTCAGGCAGCCAAGGATGTGAGTGTTGGAAAAGATGGAATATCAAAGATGATCTATCATATAGATTGTCACCAATACATGTAGCTGTGACCCAAATTATTGGGAATGCGCGCACATGTTTGTCACGTTTAAACTGTTTTCCAGATGGTCTTCGGTAACTGCGGTGTCCTGATGGAGATATCGCCGAACAAGAGCTACGTTGAAATGACTGGCATTGACGCGGAGACATCCCAGGACATCGCCGAGGCGATAAACGGCAAGGGCGGTCGCTATCTCGAGGCCCAGGTGCAGGGGAGCAAAACGCAAGCGCAAGAAGGCACTCTGGTCATTCTTGCCGCTGGAGATCGGTCGCTCTTTGATGAATGCCAGTCTTGCTTCGAGGCAATGGGCAAGAACAGTTTTTACCTCGGCGGAGTCGGTAACGCTTCCAAGATGAATCTTGTACTGCAGTTAATGGCTGGTGTCACTCTGGCGGCTCTGGCCGAGAGCATGGCGCTCGCCGATCGCGCTGGTCTCAAACAGGAAGACGTTTTGGAGGTTTTGGAATTGACATCTCTGGCGTGTCCGGCAATTCTTGAGAAGGGCAAAGGTAGACTTGTCTCAGCCGGTTGTTTCGTCCACGTTTACATTAATCCTCAATCAACGATAATACGCACTTCTAATAATTTTAGTAATAGAGACTCTATCTCTAGTAACTGTTATTTTTCATTTCACTATTCAATAACACTAATATCATTTTGATGTCTGTGTCTATGCTGTCCTAAGGACTTGACGTCCAAATTAATCGAGAATTATATAACAGAATCCGTGTATCGAACTCGTAATTAACATTACTCTTACTTTGCTTCGCAGCGATTGTTGAAGGCGGCTTCCCTACCCAGTTACCGCTACAACATATGCAGAAGGATCTGCGACTGTCTTTAGGCATGAGCGACCAATTGGAGCAACCCTTGCCGCTGGCAGCTGCGGCGAACGAAGTGTATAAGCACGCGAAACGTCTTGGATATGGAAAACACGACGCCTCGGCCGTTTATATTAGGGCTAGGTTCTAACGCAGCAGGCGTTTCGTGTTATTGTCACCGAGCTTCTTCATATTTATTGCGATACCTGACGTTGTTTCCCGCCGCTAAGGAAGAGAAAGAGAGAACATTACACGTATACTTAAAAAATATGTTCGTATCTTTTTTGTTGGACTTTGATCGACGATTTCGAAAGATACGCCGTCATTGTGTAAACACCCGTGAGATTTTACGGAAGGTAGAGAACGCAATTCAAGTTAAGTAACGAAGAGATAAAAATGCGGTCGAGCGAATCGTAGAAGAGCTTTGTTAACGCGCGTTTCGAAGAAAAATATTGCGGGGTCAATGGTAAAAACTTTTTTCAATCACTTTTTCATACTTTAACTTGAGTGTAAAGAGAATTTTGGCAACATTCTTTTTTCCCCGTGCGCTTTTCGACAAAAGGAATATTTTTCTTCGCGCGCGAACGAAGGAGTAAGAGCGTTGATTTGACGAAACAGTCGCTCCCGAGTCGCGTTTCGGTTTCGATCGCGCGCGAGACGCCCACCTAGCTCGGTTTCGAGAGATTCGCGACGTGTCGAAGAAAAGAAATATGTGCCTTACGATACTGATTGAAGAGAAAGGCTCGATGAAACAACTGCATTGCAAGCGACTTCATGATAAACGATCGCACTGTGTATGTCGGTGTATGATTATCTTAACGACAGGGAGTTTGACGAGCTCGACCACGACAGTGACGATCACAGAACATTAATGCCAACTGTGGGGAACCACTTTACGTGGTACAATTGTAAAGTTAAAATTTCTACGTGAATGCCTCAGAAGCATTCGCCAGTCGGAGCGATTACGGCAAGGGAACTGATCCTTCCTCGTATATTTTCGTCTTCTTTATTATGATCTAAAGAATAGCTGTTAATGGACTATTTTATAGACGCACTTTTCTTTTTTTAGCTTCCTTGCACTTTGTACAACGAACAGATGCGCTATGTTATCTCTCTCTCATGCTGTTTTTAGTAATTTAATATAAAAACTAAAGAATTAGTTAGTTATTTTTATCTGGAGATTTATCGGCAAATCATATGACAGTATGTGTCATCGAATTCGTCCGTGCAAAAGAAGTCTTTGTGAAATTGCGTAGTTGGACGTTTGAACTGAAAGAGGGGAAAAAACAGTGCTCGTTAACTCGCCTCACTTTTACCGACGCTGCTGTTGATCGACGTGCAGCGCATTATAAATTAACGAAGATACCGAGGGAGAGTGTTATTTAGAATAGATGAATGTGTATATTATATGCTGCGTTTTCGTATCTTCTTAACAGCAACGTTAGCGATATCAGCTCTCCTCGAAGGCCTGTCCTTGAAAGCAACAGCAGAAAAATTGAAACTACGTCTGCGTCTACGTATATTTTGTACTTTCGATCATTCCACAGTTCCGAAAAGAGAAGTTTCAAAATTGAAGTTACAAGCCAAGCATAATAAAATCTGAATAAACAGTATACTGAGATGAATGATTCTTGCGGGTCACTTTCCAAAAATCCTAGTGATAACGTACTCCACTACCTCGTACGAGTCGCACAATCGTACGGAACTACGCGAGAAGAGAATCCTGACGACGAGGAGGGAAGTGAACGAGCGAAGCGTTTCCGTTTTCCCGGGAATATGATCTCGTGGGCGACGCGTGACGAAATCGAGTGTGACCGGAGGATCGCGAATTTGGCTTGTGGAAGACCACCTGATCGAGAGACCAAAGCGAGGAAAGGACACATGAATGTTCTTCCTCGAGCCTGAAAATATCGGCGTTTTAAAATGTATGAAAATCCGTAGAGTCAATTTCTTCACGTAGAAATAAATTTGCGCCATTTCTATAGAATTTTGTCCCCATTCAAGGCAAAATAATTAGAGGAGTCCTTAATATCGAATTTTGTCGAGCGGTGGGGATCAAAAAGAGGATTGCTTATTCCGACGAAATGCAACAATTTATTTCTAAACTGCTGTCTGATGTGATTATATATATATTTTTAAAAGAGAGAAATTCCTCTCGGCTGTGCGCACTAGCGCAAGCAATCGAATTCGCTGTAAACGAGATTATTTCCGCATCGAAAAGTCATTCTTCGTATAGTTTTCACTTCTTTTCAGACGGCAAACCTTTCGGATCAATCGCACCTTTTATCTATGGATATTCGTCGAAATCGAGCGGATAATCGCGTCATTTGCGCGGCACAGATCTCGAATTTATGTAAGCGTGTGCGGGAAATTGCGTAGCGTATAGCTGAAATAACAGTGGCTTGGCGCCATATCACGTGCGGCAACGTGTAATTAGACATGTACACAATCGACAGTTAAATAATAACATCAAATTGTATGTGTATGAACCTGCAATCTGTGGGGCGGGGATAGAAAGAAGAAATATTATATTCTACTGCATAAAAAATCATAAAAAAGGATATATTATTAGTAAATATTAAGTTTACTAAAGACACAGAAAAAAAAATAAGAATCGAAGACGGAGGAGAAAACAATGTGGGAGTAATTAGTGTGAGTGCGAGCGAATGAATGATGGTATACGTTACGCGCGTTACGTCGGCAACAGACGTTATATGTTTTGTCACGGATACACAATGGTTTTTGAATAAATATCTATTTGACCTATGAATTTTATCTGTCCTGCCCCCGAAGTTGAATCGAGCCGAACAGAAAGGATACACGTGAACAAAATCATATTTGAGGGAGACAAAAGAACAGTTTTATAAGCATGAATTTTTAGCAGTGTTCTCGCTGGTTCAATTGTATGTACTCTCGTTTAAGCGGCGACTCGTTTGTCTACTTTAATAATTTGATTTACACCAGGCGTTGTTCTTTTTGGTATTTTGTTCTTCGGCAATTAATTCAGCAAACATATCGTATCGATGTTAGATTAAACGATAGTCTGGTACACGTGTGTTATACAAACATTTTAAGTTGCCGTACGTTTTACGTTTTCATTCTCAGAAAAAATTGCGTTTTTAACAATAACAATAAAAAGGAAAACTGGACTTTCGATAGAACAATCACCCGAGGCTGTTGTATCTCAAGCTCTTTCCATATTTGTTATGTGATCGCTTAAGCTAGACATCTAGATATGTAAAATAAAGCGTCTTAGCTTACCAAGTTCAGAAACATTTCTCGGGTGGATTTGGTTTTGTTTTAGTTAACACATTTTAACAGCGGACCTATATTTATATTAATTAAAACTTTAACCAAAACGGATATATATTATACAAATATTTATTCTGTATATCGCAGAGAGTGGATCTAAAAGTACGAGTTAAAAAAAAGTAGTAGAGTGTCAATGACCATTTTTTCGTAGTACGCGAGTTTGAAAAATGACTGTCTCAAAATTATTCTTCGGGCAGTTTGAATAGGCAGACCCGAGGGAGCGAAAATAATCGAAGGATCGAAATCGCAAACAAGAATAATATACTTTTGTTCTTTTCCCTTCTTTTGTATTTCGTTGGAACTCATATCCATCAATTGGATCAAAATCAAATTATTCGGATAAGTAGGCCTAATTGTGTATGCCGAGGTGAAATCTGCCGCTGATAGCCAAGTTGCGCTCAGCGTTCGGAACTTTGCAATGGTCGGAGAATTTCTTGCTTATTGTTAGATCTAAAATTCGGATTTTTCTTATAAATTAGATATACATCTAAATAATTTATTTAATTCGATTGATGGATCTGACAATGAGTCCCAACGAGAAGAAGGGAAGAAGCGAAAGCTTACTATTTACATCTTGTTTGCAATATTACTTTTCGTTTCCTCGAGTCTCCCTTTATTCAAGTTGTCCGAAAACTTTGGTCTTATTGAACGATTATTGGTCTTATTGACAATCTTTTCTATTACAGCCAGTTCTAGTCAAATAATATTACTTGTTTGTAATTTATTAATAATATTACTTGTTTACACTTTACAATGCAAATGAAGATTTGATATTTTTATTTTCATTGCAAGAAAGTAAGTGCAAAGTAACGATTCGTTACTTTTTGAGTAACTGTAACCGTAACGCGGTAATTTTCAGAATTGGTAAAGGCCTTCACACATAAAATTCCGTAAGGACGTAAAACGTAAGCGTAAGAAAATCGACCAGTCACAGTCGAGAACGTAAGGCAATAACGCAAGCAGCAGCAAATCCAATCTGTTGATTTTCTTACGCTTGCGTTTTACGTCCTTACGGAATTTTATGTGTGAAGGCCTTAACTTGTGACTGTAACTAGTTACATATTTAGCGAAACTACTGTAACTATAACTACGCTAATAAAAAATATTTTAATAAAAAAAAATTACTTTTTTGAAGAATATTATTTATTAGGTGGCTCCTAATAGCTTATTAACTTAAATTTACAAAATAATAAACAAATTGAAACATGCGTTTTCAGCATACGCGACTGTGATTAGTCAATTTCTTAAGGCTTAGGGTTTAAATCTCTATTGTAGACTGGGACTAAACGAGCCTTGGTGTGCGCTCAGTGCGCGCTAGTGCAAGCAACCGAATTCGCTATTGCTCTAATTCATTGCACTAGTTGACCAGTGTAGAAACAGAAAACAAGCCTATAATGTAAACAATACGTGGACAATCCGAGCAGACGTAATCTTGCCGCGCAACCCCGCGTAACGAGCGGCGGAGGCCGCCTCCGCCGGTGCACGCTCGCGCGCGCGGCGCGAGGAAGGACGCGAGCACAGTGGGGGACCGTGGGGTGGGCCGGCGGCGGAGAGAAAGAGAGAGAGAGAGAGAGCGGGAGAGCGGTGACGTAGAGCGGCGGACGGGAGGGAAGGGACGCGCGTTGCCGTCAGATGACACCTGTGGCTCGACCCCCACGATCAGTACAGCCGCGACTTTGCGCGCGTTGCCCCGCCGTGTTGTTTTTACGTGTTCCCGCTTCCGCGCTCGCGCGCGTGCGCGCGCACACACGCTCACGCTAGCGCGCGCGAAAGAGAGAGAGAGAGAGAGAGCGCGTTGCGCGCGCGCGCACGCATACGCGCACACACACCGACCGCGCGCGTATACACGCGTGTCGCTGAACGGCTGAACGCGGGGTGCACGTGTCGCGTCGTGTATTCACCGCCCCACGTGTGCCGTCACGCCGAGCGTCATCGAGCCGCCGCCCCGCGGTCATGTAGCTCCGCGCGCTCGACGACGGGCGATCAGGATCGGCGGAGTGAGAGAAGGAAAAAAAAAGGTATCTGGTCTCAATATGCCCGCGCTTACTGCGCAGCGTCCGGCTCGCTCGCGCGACGGACCGGCGGCGGGCCCCGATTTCCCCGAGCTTGGAATTTCGGTGCCACCGCGCGCGAGGACGGTCCCCTCTCCCCGGCGTTTATCGCGCGCGCGCGTGTATCGGGCCGAAGAAAAAAACCCTTGCTTGTCCGGCCGGCCGCCGCTGGCACGGACGGACCCGCGGCCGGGGCGGCTCCGGATTGAGAGCGATCGGTGACGTCACGGGCCGCCTCGGTTCGCGGGTCGCGTCCACGTTGGCGAGTGCGCGGGGACTCGAAACTCGCGGGAGCTCGGTCGAAATTGGCCGGAACGAGTCCGTCGTTCACTCCGCGAAGAAAAGGGGGTCAACTTTTGCTCTATCCGCGCGACGTCCGAGCGTCGAGCTCGTTGATTTCGATCGCGGGATCCCTCGCGAGAGGTGGTTTAGGGGCCGCCGGGATTGCTCGCGCCCGAGGAAGAAAGAGTTTTCCGCCGTCGCGCGTTATCTCGCCGCGCCGGGGACCCGAAAGCGGCCGATCGGTCGCGGATATGCCGCGCCGAGGCCGAGATCGACGGCGGCATGTAGATCCTAGGAACAAGGTCGTCGATGTGGAGCGTTACTTTCTAGACGGCGCGGCGTTTCCGACGCAACCGAGAATTACCGAGAACCTCCAGTCGGCTTCGCGCGAATGTACACGCCGCGTTCCCACCCAGAATCCGCGGCCGGGACGACGATGGCGGATTTATCCTGCGCGTCTCGCGAGGCGGCGGAACGAAATGAGCGGACCCAGCTTTAATTGACGTTTTTACTTGTCTCTCGTTTACCGCCAGACTGCCAAAGAAAAGAATTTGTTGCTCTGTACGTTTCTTTAAAAAAAAAATGACGTTCCGCTAAAAGCAGATTAAGTTGGCGAGCGGAATCAGTTCTAATTAATGTTTTTATTTGTTGCTAAAAAGTTGCAAAGAAAAAGAAAATAAACTTACTTAAATAATAGCCTGCAAAGTTGCAAGAGTAAAACACTGGGAAAACATTTGTTGTTCGTTTAAATTAGGTAGAGAGATGTTGTTTAGATCTCTCGGAAATTGCTCATCAGGTAAATGCCAAGCCTTCAAGTCGCGGACGCCGTTGACGGGCAGGACGTTCGGCAAGATACGGCACGGCCGACAAGGATCTTCGCACGTAGAATTATCTTTCTCGAAAGCCGTTTAATTAATTAAGAAATGCATATTTATCCTCAGTCTTTTATTGGTTCCCTCGCGCTATCTCGGTCGACGATAATCGAAACGTTGGTGGTAAAAGAGCGGGTGAAATTCCAAATCGAGGCGTGCTCCGTTTTACGAGAGGTATCTTCCGCCAATTAAGGCCCGGTTTCGCCGAACGTTTCGCTTAACTTTAATCTCGGGTTAATTCACGCTTGTCCCCTTCTAAAGTAACTGTCGAAAAGAGACGGAGAACGAATCAAGCTGAGCTTAATTCGTTCGGGCCTTAGGTCCAACGTCACTTGACTTTAATCTTGTTAGTTTAATTCGCGTTTGTCTCTTTCTAAAGGAACAGAGAGGGACAAAGAATGAATTAAGCTAAGCTTAAAGTTAAGCGACGTTGGTGAAAACCGGGCCTAATACGGAAATAAACGAGGGCGTCGTATCTGAATTGGCGTCGCGCGCCGCCGCGCCCGGTTGATGATTCCGACTTCGCGCGTCCGCGAGTAAAGGGTCAAGGCACCTTCTCGCGTACATCTTTATCTCACCCATATCTCTCGCGCCGATAGGCGTGTCCTTTTCGTAATACGCGCATCCTCGCCTTTCATTCTCGCGGTCTCGCTCGCGGCGAGAAAACGGAGCGCGGCCCGCATGCCCGCCAATGCGAGACGAAGCCACGTTTCGCCGCGCGCGCGAGGAGAGACACGCGAGGAGACCTCGGAAATCCCGTTCGCGGCGGCCGATCCGCCGGCGATGGGCTCTCTCATCTACATTGGCGTCTCGAAACGGCCGGCCGTCGATTACCGATCGATACACTCCGTCCCGGGCGGAATCGTACGGCCGAGTCGCGAGACGGAAAGGAAAAAGGGTGGCGCGGATTCCGGTGCGCGCGACTTCTCGTCCCATTTCCTGCCTGCGTCGCGACTCTCCGGCCGGATCGTCGCCTCTCTAATTCTCCAATTTCGCCGTCCTAGACAAGCCCACAAGTTCGTTCTGGTCCCTCGGTCCCCATTCGGACGATCGATTTTCGTCCTCGGGAGCGACCGTTGCGCGAATCTCTGATTTCCGAGATCGTTAAATATTCATGTAATATCGGAAATTTCTCAACGATTACTCGATATCAAACAAGGACCCCGACTGTCCGTTTTTCTAATCTCACTGTCTATGCTTTCGAAGCTTGATTTTTCGGCGGGGGAGGGGGGGGGGAGGGAGAAACCGCTGAGGGCACTGTGATGTACAGATTTGCGGCATTATTGGGCATTTTTTGGTCATCAGTTTGGGCATTAGGCCTTGC
>NW_011967239.1:254488-284985 GCF_000949405.1 Vollenhovia emeryi | reverse complement strand
GGGCATCAGTTTGGGCATTAGGCCTTGCTGGGGCATTATAAAGATAAAATAAGATAATAAGATAAAGTAATGCCCACTGGGCATTAGTGGGCATTGGTGTACAAGATTTGCGAGGGGAAAACCGCTAAGGGCATTGTGGTGTACAGATTTGCGACATTACTGGGCATTACTAGGCATTTTTTGGGCATTAATTTGGGCATTGGGCCTTGCTGGGGCATTATAAAGATAAGATAATAATATAAAGTAATGCCCACTGGGCATTTTGATATAACAAGGACAGCAATTAAATGTGTTAAAAAATCACGTGATTAACGTCCGTTTCTACCGATGCGGATTAACTTTAATCTCTGTTCAACTTGCTTGGCATCTGGTTCTAGCTCTAAGAATTAGAGAAAGATAAAAAATGCAAGCGATCAAAGTTAATCTGCATTGGTAGAAATGGACATTTAGCGCGATCGAACTTCGAGAGGAATTACAAATTTTGTTAGTTTCTCTTTTGTCCTTTCTGAGACAAGTGAAACGAGTGCAACTCGGCAAAGGGAGAGGTGTAATTTTTTAATAAAAAACAAGAGATTTTATTTATGAAAGGCCCGTTCGAACGCCCGCGTTCTCCCAATCAGTACGGATAATGGCGATTCCACTGCAATTCCATTGCATTGAGCGGAAGTATCCTATTGACCGCGCGATGACAAAGCTGTTTTATTGAAACAACAAAATGTTGGCCGCGTTGACGATACTCCGCGGACGCGGTCACGTTCGTGAGCGTAAACGCGCGGCGTTCGTGTGAGGTATCGGTCGATGAGGCCGATCTCGGGGCAGAGCGAGAGAGAGAGAGAGAGAGGTGACGAAACTGGCCCGTGGGGGGGAAACGGCGCGGACAAGATTACGATGGCGACGTCGCGTCGACGTCGCGAGTCCGGTCGGCCCGAGTCTCCCTCTTCCCGTAAACCCGAAGCGGTGAGTTTACCTCGCGGCTCGACAAGTATCCCCCGGGGATTAACCCTTTCCGGCCGAGCGACTTGAATCGGCGCGTCCACGACCACCTCTCGCCTTTGAGCATATTCGAGACGCGATCCCGGGAAAGCCGCGCCATTTTCTCGGAGGGTTTCCTTCATTTTTACGACGAGAAGCCTTCGGGGCGACGGACTCAAGGTATACGGTGCAAATTTTGTAATTGGGTCCCGCGGCTGCCGCGCGACGGCAGACGGCGGCTGCCTCGGACAATGCGCGCGATAGTCATTAAATTACGGCATATAATTGACGTGTGCTGCGTTAAAGCGCTTGTAAATGCGTGTATTAGCGGGCGGCGGTTTCTTTTTGAGTTAATATCGCAGAACGCGCAGCTCATTAACTCGATAAAACGAGCTCTGCCGATTCCGGCACTCTTCCAACACTCTGACACGTTTCAATGATCGAATTACCGATAATACAGAGACATTGTTAAACCGAAGAATATTTGATTACTAATTATAATTATTAAATTACGAGTTATATCCGGGCGTTATTGCGTCAAAGAATATTTAATTATTAATTGTCAGTCGTTAAATTGCGAATAACGCGCGCAGACGTTATTAAACGAGTCTAACAGAACGTCGAGGGGAAAATTCGACGAGGTTGCGGGGAAATCGGTTAGGTGGACGGCGGTTGCGTTCGCGCTAACAAGTCGAGTCTCGTCGCCGTCGCATTCCAAGGCGTGTGGATTCCGGAGCGGTTTTCTTTTGGCGGAGAGAGGGAACGGGAGAAAAAGAGAGAAAGAGAGAAGTGGAGCGCTTACGGTACTGATTTTCCAGCGTGCGTTTAATGTCGCTCGACTCTCTTTCCTTCTTTCTTTTTTTTTTTATCCTCCGCCGGTTTTCGTTTGCGCAACAAGTGAAGGTCCGGTACGCGCGGGACGGAATATGCAAAAGCGTAACCGAAAACCCTACGACACGCTGCGGAATTCAATTTCAGTTTGGCCGACGCTAATCGATAGCGATGTTTTCATGCATACGTAAATGCACATTCTAATTTTCGGAAGACAGCGAGATTGAAAAGTCCAACGAGAGAAGAGCAGTCGCATTTGCATGTAAATCTAATCGGCGATTGCGATTCTAGCGGCAGAGAAGGAGAAAAAAGAAGTTTCGTATCGAAAAGATGAGAGATAACGGTGAAACTTCCTTTTGTGTCTTTATAAAATCGCGAGATACTCTTCGACTACAGTCTTTCCTTCGCCTTTCGCCTTGAAGTTGGACGACAACTCGTCAACCAAAACCTTCTCTCTCGTTTAACGCAGTTTGCCAGATCGTTCGCACGATCGTTTTTCGTTAAAAAAAAAGAGCAACTAGATAAATGTATTTACGAGACGCGAAACTTCTGTGCCTGGGGAAAATCGCGACCGAAAACGAGATCTCGTCGCATCCAGCGAACGGAGATCGCCTCCTTCGCGACGACGTGTTACGCAAAAGGCGGCCGTTAACGGCCGGTGAAAATAACAGCGCGCCGCGGAAAATAGGGTAAGGCGGGCGATCATCGCGGCGCGGCGGCCCCGCTTAAGTCGCATCGCGACGAATTTGCATCGCATTGAATCGCATTACGATTCGAGCGGGGACGGCGCGCGCCGATTCGCGCGTTCAACAAATCGCGACTCGCGAAAATGTCAGGCGGCTCGACCCGAGCCGGTCGTTTGCCCTTGTAACGCCGGATACTTTCGACTTTGGTGAGAACGGCGCGTATCAACCGGTTCGCGCAAAAGGATCTCGCTCGCTCGCTCCGCGCTCGGCCGCCGCGCGCGTGTTTCCCCGATTATTGCGACGTAAGGCTGATGGCAGAGAACGCTTAAGTCTGTCTTAAGCCAGACTTAAGCCAACGCCACACGACACTTTTCCTACTGGTTTGCTTGCGAGAGCCAATCAGGATTTAGCCTTAGGTCACCTGATCGGGAACTCTGCGTCCTCATTGGCTCTCGTGAGCAATTCAGTAGGAAAAATGGTATCGTGTGCCGTTGGCTTCAAACTAACGGCATACAATACTATTTTTCCCACTGGATTGCTAGGAGAGTCAATCAGGATTTGGCTTTAAGTCACCTGATCGGGAACTCTGCGTCCTCATTGGCTCTCGTGAGCAATTCAGTAGGAAAAATAGTATCGTGTGCCGTTGGCTTTACACTATTGCTTGCGAGAGCCAATCAGGATTGAGCCTTAGGTCACCTGATCTAAAATTCTGCATCCTGATTGGCACTCGTAAGCAATCCAGTTGGAAAAGTGGTATCGTGTGCCGTTTGGCTTTAGTCGTAGACGTAAGGCAAGGCGGAGAAAAACTTAAGTCGTATACAATAGACTTTCACGACTCAAGTTTTTCTCCATCTCGCCTTACGTTTACGACTAGGACGGACTTCAGCGTTTACGGATCGTTCGCCGTCATCGGCCTAATTTTCGGCACGCGCGGCCGCAAACTGCGCGCGCCCTTCGGGCCTGCCGGGGAGATCGTTCGAGCAATTTACGCGCTTCCTCGAATCGCCACTTTTGCAGTTAACGTCGTTTCGCTGTTTCCAATCGGCGGCACATTCGCCCCATCTTTAAAGTGAATTATTGATTCGAACAACTCGAAATTACCGAATTCGAGCCGCGCGGATCTGCGGTTACGAATGATTTAATACGCGGAGATCGTCAGGGGATCTTTGAGAAGTTTCTTGTTGTGGACCCTTCTGACACATTATAGACTCTTAAAAAAGTTCACGCGCTAATAAAGGTCCGTCCCCTGCGACAGTAGTCGGGATTTCCTCAGCGGCCGTGATGTAAAAAATAAAAGATCTCTGAAAAGTCTCGGAAGTATTTTAAGCTCGTGGACCCGACCGACGAGAATCTCCTCGCGACCTCCCGAAAAACGGTAAAGTCGATTGCGGCAAAGCCACAGACTTCTATATGGAGGAAAGTCCTCTCTCATGAGATAGGATTCTGATGCGAGATAGTAGGTTTTTAACGTAACAAATTCAATCACATATCTTTTGTCGCGACGATTACACGATCGAAGAATCAATTTACCATTAAACGGATCTCACTCCAAGGGTAATAAATTCACGGTGGAACCAACTGTTAATTTAGCGGAAGCTCCGCTGTCACGTATTAGGAGCCTGCCTTCATAAAGAGGACTTTTCTCTCGTCCTAGACTGGCTACCTTCGAGCACTTTTCAGCTCGAAGGTAGCAGTCTAGTGGTGTATAGAAGTGGGCAAAACGGTAACTCGAGCACGCGGGCACTCGTGAAGTCCCCGGGAGCGGAGCGGAGAGGAAGAAGACGCACGCGGTGAAAGTGCATAGAGAGACGGCCGAAGCTGTGGGAGAAAGGAATAATTACGGTTTATGACACGCCGAGTGTCGTAACGGGAAGGATTCCCGGCGGCCGTAACGCTTCTTACGCGTCCTTCGTTATCCCGTTTAGTTCCGCACCGTTGTAAATCGTCATGGCGCACAGCCGAGGGGCCTGCGCTCGTTGCGCGTTTTCATTTTTACCGAGAAAAGACGTCCCTCCGTTCCTTCCCGCAAACACGTAGCTCCGGTAGCCGCGGGATCCCCGAAGTGTCATTATCTCTTTGTACGCGCGGTCCCTTTGTCGGAAACGTCAAGGGCTGCCGTAAATCTTGTCGTTGGTTTATGGCACTTTTCCCATTTTTACCGCACGCGGCTGCGAAAGCCTTTGTTCAAATTTAAAATTTTGGCGCGCAACGTTACGAGAAACGCTGGAAAATATTTTGTCGCTTCCTCTCCGTTTGTAGAAACCACTTATTCTGGATCACCAGCTGAGTCTAAGACTCTACGCTGATAAAAAGACATATCTTCATCCAAAAACATATTACTTATAAATATTACTTTACTCAAGAAAATTATTCATTAAGTGGCTTCTAATAGCTTATTAATTTAAATTTAAAAAATAATAAACAAATTAAAAACATGCGTTGCTTTAATTTTAACAGTTATTAAATATATCAAAGAATAGATAATTTTAAATAAATTTTAAATAAAAAAATTTTACTTTTTATTCTATAAAAAGTTTACGAAGATGTGTAATTTTCACAGCGAAGGAAATTGGATTTCTTATTCAACAAAAACAATTATTTCATTTAATATTACAAATAGTATTCTATATCTCATGAAATCTACTTGAATGTGGAAAATGTAATGATTTAAATTAATTTACTTAATATAATATATAGATTTACTTGAAATTCGATATTTTTCTTTAAATAGAATAACTATTTACTTCAGTAAAAAAAACAATTTTAAGTAAATCTGTTTACTTGGTTTAAAAAAAATTTTTTATCAGTGTAGGTACCCCAATATTTCCGTTCTGGTGAAACCGATTCGCCACGAGATCTATTGTGAAAGTACTCGGACTTATAAATTGTGCTTTTGGCTCCGATATTTTGTTGCTCGTTAATGGAACGATTGCTTCGTGGAAATTCGGAACGTGGAGCCTTTTTAACTTGCGAAAGGAAACCTGGAGCTTGTGTTGTACAGAACTAATATTTTATATTGACAGAGTCAATCCGCATCGCTGCAGTTAACAGTTTTAACTGGCAAACTCGAAGCGCGATTGTTAATCGCGCCGGTTTACACCGAGATTATCGCACCGCGCTTCTTGTTTACGCGCTTTTTTTTTATCGCGGACGTTAAGATAAACAAGTAGCCTCGCGCTTGGCGCTTTATCGGGATTTGCAAGAACGGCGACGGTTAAGTCGATCAACGCCTGCTCGCCGGGGAGTGTAATTCGAATGAAAGTAGGGATTAATCCGCGTTAATCCGAGAATGCAAAGATTTCCTCGGGACCTCGCAGTATATTCGTTTTCTTTTACGACGTTACCAAAGCCCTCGACTAAATCTGTTTCCCCCCGTGGACAGTTTTTCGAGAAACGCTAGTTTAATTTAGATTCAACGAAATGTTGTATGTACGGCGCTGCTTTAATCGCGAGTTTTCATTACAAGATCATTTTAAGGATTATGAACGTAAACGAAGGTAAACGAAGTCGTCTTTCCGAAGGAAAACGTGTCTTGAGGTTAACCGAACTTTTGGATCCTTTCGTGGCTCGCTCTAATTTTGTCACCGATAATAATTAAAGAACAAGGCGTATGTCGCTTTATTTACCGTCTCGCTTCAACAGCTGGAGATGAGCCGACAAGAGCCAGACCGCAGATGCCGGCACGTAAATATTAATGCCGGTATGATTGCTTCTGTAACGATCGCCAAACGTTTCGATTCGCTTTGGGTTCCTCTCATTGTCAGTGGCAAATTAAATGGAGGAGACATCAGCCGGACGTTCACACTCCGCATGTTTGTCGATTATTATCGAAGCAATCGTATACGATCGACATAATCAATTACGCATCAATATCTACGATCCGCTGTGTTATTGACCCTTTTCTATCAACGAGGTTTTATTACGAAGAGTGCCCTTTCGTTCTACCATCCCATACAGCACACGAATGCTGAATCGACATCTCAGAAACGTTCCATTACAGCATTGCATCAACGTTACGAAATGTAGATTCAACGTTGAGAAGATATTGCAAAAACGTCTAATGTCCGCTGAATTGTTGATTAGAATTTGCCGGTTAGCGTCGTTTAACAATTTTTCTACATTGGTTAATCGTGCACCGGCGTCAAATAATTCTTTACGTTATTTGTGATTGAATTTGGGCGTTGGAAACCTGCTATCTCGTATCCTCTCTATCTATTTTAATTTCGTTCTCCCGGAGAAAACGAGACGGGAGCTGCTCTGAATGAACGCGACAAAGGTTTGGCGCTTGGATCTCGAAGATTTTTCGAAGCGGACGTCAAGTAATCGTATAATCGCGCCGTCATAAATAACCCCTTAAAGTAACACAGATGAAAATCGTGGAACTCTAACGCGTTCCGGTCGGCCCGGCTCGACGAGCCCGCCACGTCGAAACGACCAATCGGACGTCGGTCACGTGACTTCCCGCGCGCCGCGAACTCCCGGCGGTTCACGGGACGCGGTTTCCTTTCCTCGGTTTTCTCTCGCTGCAGTTTATAAATAAGTTTGCAATAAACTTCACCGGAGGCCGTCGCCGTCGAATGCACGCGCTGGGTCCCCGCGTAAGCGTCTGCCTGCTGATCGTCGGCTCTCGGGGGGGGGGGGAGGGGGGGGGCGCCTCGCTCGTTCGCACGGCGCAGAGCAACGCATGCGCGAACGAGGGGAAGATGGCGTCGCGCGACGAGTCGACGACTCGCTACGAGCGGCGGCAATCGCGGGAGGACGGCGGAGGGTGGCGAGCGAGCTCGCGCTCGGCGAAAATTGCATCCTAGAGCTCGCGGGGGACACTTTCCATGCGGTAAGAAGGATGAACGGTTGCGTCACGGTAATAATTGTATCGCAGCGGGGCATCCGCGCATTCCTGCGCGCCTTTCTTACGGCCGACTTCGCGGACCGGCACGCGGGGAGACCCGCGATTACATATTAATTGTTACGCGTTACTTGCCGAAGGGGCGTTACACGTGCGCTTGTAGTCGCTGTCGAGGCCCGAAAAAGTGCGCGATTCTACGACAGACGCCACAGGTCTCTGAACAATTGCGATACGGCGTCGAGTCGGAAGCGGTTCGAAAGCGAGAGAGTGATAGAGAGAGAGAGAGAGAGAGGGAGAGGGGGGGAGAGAGAGAGAGAGAAAGTAAGTTCATTTATTTCGGCGCTATTGTCCATATCTATATGTAATCTCGGTTTAACTTTTTATCCTTTTCCAATTCCTGAAACTAGGGAGCGGTAAAAAAATAAATTAAGCCGAGATTAAAGTTAATCCGCATCGATAGAACTGGACGGTATATTTCGTGGGCGCCTCGCGCTTGCAGAAAGCGTTACTCCATTCGCCGTTAATTGCGCTGTACGTAGAGGAATTAATTAAACGAACGCCCGACGCTCTCGAGCGGAAGATATTACTAATCGATCGCCAATTATTTCTGCGTAAACGGGAGCCGTACTCCTCGTTGAAACCGCCTGTATTCGGGACTCTCGATTGTTTTCTCGTTTCGCTCGATAATAACTTTGTGTTCCATAAATAACGCGGTTTGAAAGGGAGCTTCATGCTTTTCCCTTCAGCCGCAAAACCGAAAGACCTTTGTCGCCGTGCAATAGAGGATTCAAGATTAAGGCCCGGTTTCACCAAACGTCGCCTAACTTTAATCCGGGGGGTAAACCGCCGAGGGCATTGTGTACAGATTTGCGGCATCATTGGGCATTACTGGGCATTTTTGGGGCATTAGTTTGGGCCTTGCTGGGGCATTGTACAGATAAAATAAAATAAAACAAGATAGATGAGATATAATAAGATAAGACAAAGTAATGCCCGCTGGGCATTAGTGGGCATTGGCGTACAAGATTTTGGTCGGCGGTTTCCCCCCTCGCTTTAATCTTACATTTAGTTTAATTCACGTTTGTCTCTTTCTAAAGTAACAATTGGAAAGGGACAAAGAACGAATTGAACTAATAGCGAATTCGATTGCTTGCACTAGTGCGCACTGAGCGCACACTAAGGCGTGTTTATAATCAATTCTTATATTGAATTTTGTCTCGGACACAAGTTCAAAAAGTGTTTGGCCAAACGGTGATCCGCATGGATGCCATACAAATTATTTTACTGGCTAAGAAATAATTCAAGGGATATTTAAGACGATCCTTAAATATAAGAATTGATTGTAACACACCTCAGTGTGCACTCACAATCAGTGCGCGCTAGTGCTAGCTACCGAATTCGCTACAAGCTTCAAGTCAAGCGACACTGGGCGAAACCGGTACGGGAGGGAGTCGTCGGTGTATAAATAATGGAAAACGTATTTCCGAGTAAAATTTAAGTGTCCAGCTTTTTGTCCGGCTTCCAAAATGAACGGTAAAAATCGCGCTACTTACAAGCGCGCGGCTCGATAAAACAGGCTAATGAAGTGCCGGGACGAAGAAAGTTTTCTCGACGACCTTTTAAATTGCCGATTTCTGGCTTCACTCTCGCCGCGCGCGTTCGGTCTGAAAGAACAAAGCGAACAAAAAGAAAAATCCGATCGGAACGAGGGCAATTAAGACCGATTCCCATAAGCTGCCGCTTAATTAGCGGCGCGTTCGGCATAAAGAGAGGATTGCCGAACACTTCTGGCTCTCGGTTTGTGTGTGTTTTTTTTTATTTTCCGCGTCCGGAGCTCTCTTCGGTTTCAATTCGAGCGCGCGGATACGTTTCCGCGGTGGCGCGGGCGCGTAAATTAAGCTTAATTGCCGGGCGCACCGACACCGAAGGACCGTGTGAATCGTTAAAAAAAAAATCGCCGTCACTTTCGCGCGACGCTTCGACGGGAATATTCCGTTTGTTTACGTCAACGGCAGCCTTCGCGCGCGGGATTGCGAGCGAGCGAGAGGGAGAGAGAGAGAGAGGAGAGAGAGAGAGAGAGGGAGAGGGAGCGATAAAGAGAGGGAGAGAGACAGATGGACGGAAGAAGACGGAAGACCGACTCGAGCGGCCGTCGGCTGCATTCGGCGCACTTTCACTCGAGCGATACGAGCGAGCCGCTCGCGCGCGCGAGTCGCGATTTCGGCGGCGTTGAATCGTAACAGATTTCGCGCGGCGGATCGGCGGGGCCGGGCGATTAGCGCGCGCCGCCGCCGCCGGTGACCGGCGCGACGGAGTCTCGCCGAAACGAAGGAGACGAGACGAGACGCTCGCGAGCGTCTCCGCGAGTCGTGGAGAATGATCGTCGCGACGCGCGTCACGTCGCCTCGCGTCGCCGCGTCTTCTGCTACCGGCGGTGGGGGGCGGGGGGGGGGAGGAAGGAGGAGGCGGCGGGGGAGGGGGAGGGGATTGACAGACGGCCATGTTTGGTAGCGGCGGCCGCACGTGTCGGCGCGGCCAGTCGCGGCCAGATGGTGCACGTGCGCGCACGTGCGTGGATCGGGAGGGCCTGAGAGAGAGGGAGCGGAGGAGCGTTTGACAACCGTCGAATTCTGCCCGCAGGTGCAGGCGAGGGAGCGGCGAGGACGAGCGCGGCGTCTCCCGGAGCGAGTCGCGACGCGGACGACGACGACGACGACGACGCCGACGCCGCGCCGCCGTCGTCGCGACGCCACAGCTGGTGAGTCGCGCGAGGCGACAGCGGGAGAGCGAAGCGAGGTCGGAGCAGAGGAAGGAGACACGCTGCGCGCGCGCTCGCGCGCGCGGCGTTCGCGCACGCGTGCTGCTGGCGGCGCGGCCGATCGCTGCGGCCGGTGGCGAACGTCGCCCGCTTCTCGGAATTTCTCCCCGGCGGAGTATCCTCCGCGCGATCGAGGTATCCCGGAGTGCCGAATCGTGTTCGCGCGAGAGCGTCCTTCGCGCTTGTTTACGACGCGGTGCGCGGGCGCGGGCGCGCGACAATCGGCCCGCTTCCGGCGTTTACGATCGGCGCCGAGCGAAACTGGAACGAGACCACGGACCCGGGCTGGCTTAACGGACACGTCACGTGTGCGCGCGCGCGCGTTTCTGAATTCTGATCCGCGCGACGGATTTTCGCTGAGCGATAATCGCGGGCGAATAATCACCGGACACGTTTAAGCGCGCGGGACCGACCGTGTGGTTGACGCGAGCACGCGAGTTGACGGGTCCGCAGATTTTCGGATCCCTTGAATTTCCGCGGCGACGCTGACCGGCGAGTCGTCGAAACGAGGATAGCGGCGGAGACTCAACGGCGTCGACATCGGGCGAAGCAACGAGGTTGCCGCAACGAGAGGGCCGATAAGGAGGCGGAGCAGCGCGTACACGAGGAGGGAAAGTAAGGGGGAGAGATAAGATACCGGCTGGAAGGAAGAAGCGCCGACTTATCCTGTTGTTACGCTCCTCGGGGACACTCCGCGTGTTTTCTCCGCTCGGGACGGGAGTGACTTTTCCGCGGACTCGCCGGCGAGTCGATCGCACGCCGCGTTCCCCCCCGTCTGTATCTCGTCGCCGTGGCGCCGTGGCGCCTGTTGCTGTCACCGTCGCCGGAGCGATGCGTCGCCGGTGTAACAATCGCCAAGGTAAACCGTCGCCACCGGTAGTGGACGATCGGCGCTGAATGGAGAGCGAGAGAGAAAGAGAGAGAGAGCTGACCGCACTCGATCAGATCGCACGTACAATTAATGCAAAGTGATGCAGTGCCGTAGTGTCAGTGACCAGTGCCACGTGCCCGTTGTTTGGATTACTTGAAGATGCCTTCGTCCGGCGGCGGATATTATGACGACAGGAATCCTCTGCTCAAGGGCACCTTATCGAGGTGAGTACGATCCACGTTTCCTCGCCCGGCTCGCGGCGACATTTTCAGCTCGGCAGGCGCTGCCCCGTGGCTTTTAAACGGAGAGCTGTCGCTGTCGCGCGATAACGCACATTTTTCTTTTCTGTTACGAAGAAGATTGCGTCGCGCGTCCGAAGAGGCTGAGACCTTATCGGGCAGCTGATACATGTGAAAATATTCAAGTTTTACGATATAATGGGAAATTTTCAACTCGTGATATGCAATGACGAATTAAACGATAAAAAGTGCCAGCGATTCTGAGCTTTCGTCGTTACGCGTTTAAACCTGGGTTTTCATTATTGACTCTCGTAATTAACTGTCGCAATCTTGTTCCCTAACAGCGGAGCGGCGATAGAAGAGCCACGACAGTGCCAGCGCCGTGCTTAAAATGTTACAATCCGCTGCCAGCCGCTTGATTTTACGGTCATTGATAGAGGAAAGTCGCCTATTATGAGATAGGAGCCTAATATGGGACAGCGGGGTTGATCCCACCGTGTATTCATTGCCCTCGGAGCGAAGTCTGTTTAGTGAAAAATTCATTGTCGGTAATCGTTGCGAAAAAAAAAAAGATTTGTGCTGGACCAACGTGGAAAAATTGTTGAACGACTGGCAAATCTAGGGGCATTAGTTTGGGCATCAGGCCTTGCTGGGGTATTATAAAGATAAAATAAGATAAAATAAGATGAAGTAATGCCCACTGGGCATTAGTGGGCATTAGCGTGCAAGATTTTGGTCGGCGTTTCCCCCCTCGTGGGACATTCTAATTAAAGAAATTTATTTGCGAAAGGTATTACCTCAGCCAGGGTTAATTAGAATTTGCCGGTTAGCGTCGTTTAACAATTTCTCTACGTTGGCCAATCGTGCACTGGCGCGAAATAATTCTCTACGTTACTTGTGATCGAATCTGGATGTTGAAAACCTGCTATCTCATATTAGAAACCTATCTCGTAATAGAGGACCTTACGTGCGCTTCCTCCTTCGATATCCTCCGTTTATTTTCGTGCAATTTCGAAGCGGAAGAGCGCGAGAGACGTATCTCATGTCTTTGAAATGTGCGTAAGGAGAAACCCCGTGGGTGGGGGAGGGAGAGAGTCGCCCCTCCTGCGATCTCGGAGTGAAAAGCACGTTCCCGCCGTGGACGTGCAGTTTGAGAGTTAACAAACTAACGGTCAGCATTCTCTCGGCGCGCGTCCGGCTATCTAATACAACACCCTTATTTACGCGATGTACACACACTCGGCGTGTCCCGCGGTGAAATTTAGAATTTGCATAGAGGATAAAGTGCCCCGCGCGCTCGCGTTAAACGAGAACGCGAAACGTCGCCTTGTCATTTTGCACGCGTCCCTTGGGACTTTTCATACCTTCACCCGAGGACATCCCGCGTCCTTTCCTTATTGCAGCGCGCGCCGTTGCGCCGTAATAGCGGTAAATCGATGACAACCTTTTCTTATCGACTTTCCAATTATCGTCAATAACAGCCATCATTGATAGAATGAAATACATATACGTACACGGCGAGGATTTTCTCTGAAAATTTATCCTGAAAATCATGTAATCGCGGGACAGCGTGGCATTTCGAAGAAATTTACGAGTCTTTTTCCACTGGTAAAATGTCGAGGGGAAAACCGCTGACCAAAATCTTGTACATACACCAATGCCCAGTGGGCATTACTTTATCTTACTATCCCATTTTATCGTATTTATTTTGTTTTGCCTTATCTTATCTTATTTTATATGTACACAATGCCCCAGCAAGGCCCAAACTAATGCCCAAAAATGCCTAGTGATGTCCAGTAATGTCCAGTAACGCCGCAAATTTGTACACCACAATGCCCTCAGCGGTTTCCCCCTCGTAAAATGTACAATAAAATTTCAAAGAAGACATAAATTTCTCCGAAATGCCACGTTGTCCCCCCGATTACATGATCTTCAGGATAAATTTTGGGAAAAGCTTCTCCCCGCGTGGCTTTACATCTACGAGAAAAGCCGTGCGAGTCGAAAGTGCCTACTTTAATATTTCCATTAATTCGATATTACATCCGAGAGGTGAGAACATCGCCGGAAAGCCACGGTGAATTTGAATTCGTCGCCCGCGCCACGTTAATTTGCCGGGCCACATTTGGATCGCGTCGAGGTCTCTCGCCGGACATTTCGGGGCACGGTTCTTGGGGGGGAAAAAAGAAAAAATAAACGGACGGCCTTGATCGACGCGATGCACGACATCGCGTTATTATGTCGATGCATTTGCAACCGTTGTCCTTGGCGCGGCCCTGTTAAATGCAAAATAGCGGACGAAGGGCAGTCGATATATCCGACTTGCGCCTGGTTTACGCACGTGTCCGACTTGTTTGCGCGCAGCCTCGAGCGCGCGGCCTTTAATTTATCACTGAAACGTCGAAAGTCGCGGGCTTGTGAGGAAAGGCAGCAAGTGAGAGGCAACTGATTTAATAATATTTGTTAATCATAATTAATGCTTATTATTGTTAATAGTCTATTATCAAATTGAGACTGTGGCTAAAACGAATAGCGGAACGTACGTTTAAATTAAAAACCGTGTGCGACTTGTGTGCGCGCATGCAGCCTCGAGCGCGCGGCCTTTTAATTTATCACCGAAACGTCGAAAGTCGCGACGAAGCTCCGTGGGCTTGTGAGGAAAAGCAGCAAGTGAGAGGCAACTAATCTAATAATATTTGTTTAATAATAATTAATGATTATTATTCTTAATATATAGTCAATTATCAATTGATAGCGAGACTGGATAAGACGAATAGCGAAACGTACGTTTAAATGACCAGCAAGACAAATATTATATAGAAACCAAACTTGGAAATTGAACGACAAATAATAACGCAAATAGTGAAACGTGAAATGAAATTTAGGCCGATATTCATGGTCGGATCTCGTATTTAAGATCGTCTTAAGTTTACCTCGAGATGCTGTATGGAGCTCCGCATCCCGATTGGCTCTCGTGGGCAATCCAGTGGGAAGAATGGTGTCGTGTGCCGTTGGCTCAACGCACTTTGTTAGATTCGCGGCGAATGCAAAATCGTGTATCGTGACTCAGTGAATCGTCTCGTAGAGCGCGCGCGATGATCGCGCGGTTGTCGCCGAGTGTCGGGTTCGGCACGTAAGTACGCGGGCATTTCGCGTGTCACACAGCCCCGTTGTTAACGACGCGGGATACGCTCGCGAGCAACGCGCACGCGGTATCGGGGCGCACTTGGAACAATACTCACGTAATGCCGTCACGGCCGTCCTCGAATTTCGCAAAATAACACGGAGGCTCGCGCGCACGGTGACTTATATTCAATGTAAACGTAATTAACGAGCGCGCAGCTGGTGGCATAATAATTTTGCTGTTTGCGCGCCTCCCCCGCTGGAGATACTCGCGCCGGAATATCGCCATGGCGGGCTCGCCCGCGACCATAGGTGGCCCGTTTTTCGTTGATCCTGGGACACGGACGAGCCTATCCGCGTGCTCGCGGTTGCCAAATTAATTGAGAAACATCGCGGACGGAGGCCTCTTTTTCGCTGTAGTTTTCGCAAGAAACATTCCGCGCTTCTGAATTAACATAGCAATTTTATCGTGGCTCTGTTTAATAGTAAATGAAGTTAATAATAATATCGCATTAAATTATCATCGATTCATATCGTTATTTGTGAGAGCTGCTATCAAATACCTCCCGCTATTAATTTAACTAATTTAATCTGAATTAACAATGGCATTATTATTATTATTAAGTATTTAGATTTCATGAAATCTCGGTATGTACGGAGGCTGTTCGGAGGTTTTTTTTTTAACTTTCTCGACGTTAGATAAGTTAGCGAGACTCCCGATAATTCCGTGGCTGCGTTGAATCCTCAAATCGTCGCGGTGGAACGGAGAGAAAGTTTTACCCGGGCGAATCCGGCCGCGATGACGATAATAACTCAATAACGAGGCAAGTTCGAGCGAGTTCCATTCCCGATTCCGGCCGAAAGAACCGTTTCGAGTGACGCGCCTGTCAATAAGAATCGCGGAATTCCTTTCACCGTCGCGCGGTCATCGTTTCGCCTCGAGGGGAGGCTCCCTCGAGACGCCTCGAGCTCTCTCGCGGCCCGATCGACCCGTTGAATATTAATCGAGATCGAAATATTAATCACGACCGGTGATTATCGCGCCATACCTGCGATAGAAAGTTTGATTTTACACAATGCCCTTGTACGCATTGCCCTAATTCGCGTGCTTCTGATCTAATTTAATTAACGAATGTCTCATATTCGTGTAGACTCCGTTACGCTGCAATAGTCGCAAATAATTGATTTGTTTTGCCAGAATTTACTTCAGATATTATTTCCGCACCCACAGAAAAAATTTCCAGGTATCGTGAAATAGGATCGATGTAGCGCCAATCATATTTATTATAGAGAAGGGAATATTTTAATTTTAAATGAAAAATTCAAAAATCTAGAATAAAATGATAGCCATTCGTCGAATATCGCGGTGCCAACTTCGTGCGTTGTAAGCCGGTGGGAAAATTTATTCTAAACGCAAGGATATATAAAGTTACTCTTGTCTCAATATAGTAAGTCAATCTCTTTTTAATTCGATAGAGGAGAATAAGAATTATTGATTTTATTTTGATATTGCCTTATTTTTATACTGAAATGAGGTTGTGAGAAATATAAATGCGTCAAGGATATGTTTCGTCTCGGTAACAGAAATCCTTTCGGAGGGTGCACATGCATTCATATCAAAATGCTCGATTCTTCTTCATTGACACGAGTTTCACGTTTACTTCATGATAAGGAATTAATTATAAGCTGTTGCATGTCATTCATAATCGCTATTAAACACAAATTTCATAGGCGCCTAATGATAAGGAATAAATTATATGCGTTTGCTTGTAATTTAATCCTTGACCGTTTATAATTAATTACTTGTAATTGAACACTTACGAATTCTGTTTTCACGTCAGTTTCGCCGGGAGAAAAGTTTTTATGTACGCGTGGAAATGGTAAATCTGATATAAATTTTGCTTAGCGATCTATTATTTTCGCCTCGTCTGTGGCTTCATTTATATTATATGGTAACGTCAATATTTGAGGTTGGTGAAATGTTATTTATAAACGCGTGAAACGCATGACAGCTTTCCGTTTGAATCATTCGACGGGGCGACTTGTGTGCGATCGCACACTATCAATCGAGAGAGAAGGAAATAAACGGTGGACAAATTATATTTCAATCGGCGAGAAACGCGGTGCGAAATATATTTGACTCTAAACGACGGTGCAGAAATGTTTATTTTCCCCGGGGGGGAGAACCGCTGACCAAAATCTTGCACACCATTGCCCACTAATGCCCAGTGGGCGTTACTTTGTCTTATTATCTTATTTTATCTTTATAATACTCCAGTAAGGCCTAATGCCCAAAAATGCCCAGTAATGCCGCAAATCCGTACACCACAATGCCCTCAATGGTTTCCCCCGCGATTTTCCCTAAATATCGCAATGAAACAGTCAATTTATATTCATTCCCTTTCGTCTTAATCTCTATTTAAATGTATAAATAGTGCTAAATATTTGCTTCGATAAATAGCCACCGACTCGCTATATTTATGTCTCACGATCGGCGGCAATTGATCCAATAATCTTTGACTGTTCGTAGAAAATCATCGTATTTAGTGGTATGCCCGATAATCAATCGCGACATTTCAGAGAATAACGCCCGACTGATTGCGTCATCTGGACAGAATTATTTATTACGGTTTATTCCAAATAAACTTTCTTCTCTCGAGACGTAAAAGTGAGGAAAAACGAGATAACCACTTTGATACTTGATATACCGAGTTACGTAAACGCTGTTGCGATTAAAACAAATTACGTACCTCGAACGAATATTAGGTTTGACGCGATACCCTTTAAGCGAGCTTAATTAATCAAACATCTAGACTTTCATCGCGAAAAAGAGTTGAATCACTTCCGTGATAATCGTTGAAATCTATTAGTAAAAACACTCGTACGGCGTACAAATATAATATACATCGCACGCGTACACGCGAATCGAATTCGCAGTGTGCGTTGGTCGAGTCAAGATTCACGTAACGATATCATTAGTCTTCCAAATCCAACTCCCGAGCCGCGGAATTAATCATCTCGCGCAGACGTTAGCGAGTCCGCGATGCGAGACGTAGCGTTCGCGAAGGGCCCGAGCGGAAAGACTGTCGTAACAGTTAACGATTCCGTCGCAAGTCGACGGATGCGACATACGTTTACGACGATTCTTTGTGCGTTGGTCGAGTCAAGATTCACGTAACGATACCATTAGTCTTCCAAATCCAACTCGCGCCGGAATTAATCATCTCGCGCAGACGTTAGCGAGACCGCGAAGGGCCTGAGCAGAAAGATTGTAACGTTTACGCACCCACAGAAACAATTTCTGGATCCAATACTATTACACATGAATGTATCATAAAATAGGATCGACGTAGCGCCAGTTATATTTATTACAGAGAGAAAGGAATACTTTGATCTTAAATGAAAAATTCTAAAATCTAGAATAAAATGATAGTCTTTTGTCGAATATCGTGGTGCCAACTTCGTGCGTTGTAAGATGGGGGAAACATTTATTCTAAACGCAAGAATATATAAACTTACATTCACATAACTTACTCTTATAGTTATAATAGCTCAATATAGTAAGTCAATCTTTTTTTCGATAGAGGAGAATAAGAATTATTGATTTTATTTGGATATTGTCTTATTTTTATACTAAATGAGATCGTGGGAAATATTAATGCGTCAAGTATATTTTTGTCTCGTTAACAGAAATCCTTTCTGAGGGTGTGAGCTTATTGTCCACCCAACTGACAAATTTTATCGAACTCGAAATGACAAAACGCGCGCTTTGCGCGCGCAGTTTGTAGTTGAGCATTGTACATTTATAAGAATTTGTATACATGCAAAGAAATAGTTGAATACGCAACGTCAATAAAAAATAAAAAGTTATTTATCACTCACTGATACGATTCGCAACGGCAGAGTTGTACATCGTTAATTATATATGGTAAACTGTAAAAATACAAATATGTATATGATTATTACAGAGTAATGTGAAATTGAAATTATTGCATTAAATATATTTTACATTTTATATTTTTTAAAATAGATATTTATTAAAATAATTATATAGAATACTGAAAGTCTTTTAAATATAAACTCACAAAATTGTATACGTATGGTTTTGTCTCTAACACTTATTCGAATCATTTGCATAAATAAAATAAAAACAGCACAGATGCTTTATTTTGCACAAGTAGCAAATAAAATAAAAATGTAAGACACTTACCTCACGGTTTCTCTGCCGTTGCCCGATGCCACCTCGGCCTGCTCATCCTCTCAGATTTTCTTGTCGCACTGACACAACACTCACTCGCGAAAATTATCGATCGCGCGAAATTTCGGGCACTCCCGTACGCGATGTGAAATACCGCGAAACGAACGAAATATTATTAACAAATATCGCGCGACTTTCTATCATACAAGTTACTCAAATAACTTGCATTTTTTATTCGGAAGAATAGGAGAAATCACTTTTGAGTTGGCGATATAAAACTCAACGCGAGCATCGGAAACACAATCCGCGGTAAAGAAGTAGTTATTAATCCGCAACGAAACGAGTTGTAGAGACTTAATAATTAATCGAGGAACATTACTGATAAAGGTGTGCGAATCAATAGCGTTTTATCCCTACATTCGTCGCGATCGAGTCTTCGAAACCGATAATGCAAAAGTAAAACCACGCACGGAGCGACTCTCGCCACTGCCTGCCGGCTCGATGTTCGGCGAGCGAGTGATAAGCGCGGTGATCTTACAGGTACACAATGGCACGCAAAAACATCGTACGTCACCGCGCTGAGTGAAAAACAACAAAAAACGTTAGGAATTCGTTGTCCCGCGTACGTAATGGAAAATTCCGTACTAATATCTACCAGTTTAATCTCGATAGTCCGGTGAAGAGGACTTGTGCTGTCTCCAAGTTTACCGATTTAATTTTCGTAATTTGTTATTTGTCGTTTCGTTCGTGTTAACTTGGGCAATTTTTAACTCTTACCTGTTACTACAGCACTTGTATCTGAAGTCCACAATTAGTCAAGTTTCCGTATTAGTTGAACACCACTATTTTCGTTAAAAAACGAGTCGACGAATTTTTCCTCCGCACGAATATACGAATCACGAATCGCGCACAGTGTTTAAGGCTGTTGGTTTACGCAAGGCCGTAACCGTGCCGGAAACTTATGCCGGAATCGGTAAAAATTAACCAATTACAGTTAACTATTCTCACCACTTTTAACGGTGATTTGACAATTTTTACCGATGCCGGTACAATTGAACAGCTATAGCTTTGCACAAATCAGCCTTGAGCCTGTATTAGACTACGAATTGAGATTGAGATTAGATTGAAATTTTATCAATTAGAATAAAATCGCTAAACTCGAGACCTGGTAAACTTTACTCTGATTGATCAAATTTCAATGTAATCTCAGTCTCAATCCGTAGTCCGATACACAGGGAAAACGATTTCTTTGGATTTAATAAATTTTGTTGTATCCAAACAGATTTGATATTTGGAATGGTCGAAACAAATCAATGTTTGAAGATATTTGTTTCAAACAAAAGGAATATCCTCTTTAATCTAAACGATATCGTTTCATTCAAACAACATTATCGTTTGATAGAAAATATGTGACAAAAATGTATATGCATACATCTTTCTCCCTCTACATTGGAATTTTTCCTTCATTAGAAGAAGAAAGATAAGCACCGAATTAGTACACTATGTTCCGCCCTAATAAAGAATAGACCATTAAATGATTAAACCGCGTCCGCTGATGCGGTCGCTTTGTACATACTGGCTGCCGCGATTTTATAAGCGCCTGGCCAAATAATATAATTATTTCATTGAAAGATATTACTTCAAATAATAGTATTTTCTCTATCAAATAATACACGGTTGTTTGAACAAAACTTTTATTCAAAACAGTTAACGTTTCGTATAAGCATATGTTGTTTTTATGAAACAAACTTCAATGAAATAAATAGGAATATTTAAATCCAGAGAAATCTTTCTCACTGTGTATACAGGCCGTTACTACATACACACGAAGTATCTCGTACTAGTCGCGCGTTTGAACTGGTGTACGAGGCGCACGGCGCGGAGCTCATTGTTTACATGACGCCGGTTACCTTGAGTTTTTGCGCGACTCGGCAGCGACCGGGCGGGCGAGTGGTGGGGGTGGGGCGAGTCGCGTGACAACGCATTACCCTTCGAGACGCGAGAGCGACGAGGTGCGCGAGCCGCCGGCGTTACGCGATAACCGTCTCCGGAGCCGACGATCGTTCCCCAGGAAGGACTCGACGATGATCGGATCGCGCGGGCCGGCTCCGCGCTCTTCTCGGCGACCCGCGGGCGTTGTCGAGGTGGTGGTCGCCGGTCGGGACGGATGTATCTCACGCGATCGATCTCTCCACTCGAGACGGCGTGAACGCCGCTCGCCCGCCGCGCCGAGACCCACGAGTTGACGCGAAGACACGTTGATGTACGCCGATCGTTCGCTTAACGACGCGTGTCCGAAATGTACGCGCGTTTATCGCCCACCCTGTCTTGCCGCCGTAGTCGTTAACTCGACCGTTATCGCGTCGCGCGGTGTCCCGGTATCCGGGTTAAGTGCCGAGTGATTTTCTTTTCGATTACCCCGTTCCGCTCGAGATTCGTCTAGAGACCCTGTGATCAGAGACTGGCCACGAGAGTTCGTCAAATTCCCGCGAGTGAGAGAGAGACACAGGCCATCTCACTCTTCTACGTAGGAGAAACTTGACGAACTCTTACCGCCAGTCTCCGATTACAGGGTCCCTGGATTCGTTCAATTCGTCGCGGCGAGGGGGGGGGGGGGACGATCTCGCGCGTGATCCTGTTTCTTTCGTCGCGAGATAATGAGATGTGCGTCGCGTGCGACTAACGTCGGGAGTGCCGCGCGATCTCGTCTAATTAGTGCACGCACAATCGTAATTACCGCGCGAGTGTTTTCGCGAGTGTTGTGGGAAGTGCGACGAAGCCGCCTGAGAGGAGGTGCCGGCCTGGGAGGCGTCGGGCGTCGACGGAGCAACGATAAGGTAATTATTCATTCATGATTTCTTCCCCGGCGCATCGGCGCGAATTGGAGTCCTGTTTATTGAACTTGATAAGTGTTTGCGCGACAAAGAAATTGTTTCGAATTTCGCCGGGGGTTATTTTCCGCGCGCGGCAATTGTTTCTCGCCGACGTTCACTTTTCGGACGCTTCTCTAATTTTGCGCGTGTTTCTCTTTTTGCAGTTGAACGGCCACCCCGTAACTCCGTCACGTCGGGTCGGTGAGTGGTGAATTACATTTTATTTGGGGCGCTGGATCTGCGCAGGTTGCGCCAGATTAATTCAAGGTGTATCCGAACACGTGTATTACACGCATTCGTTTACAACCGGATGGTTAATATGTTTCACCGATTCATTGTTGCGAAACGGACGGGCTATTAAAGGGCAGATTAATATTCAGTTCCGTAATACGCGTAATCGTCGATCGATTGGTGATCTTTACACGCATGCACGTATTTATTTGCGTGTTCGGCGTCCTAATATGATAGACGCCAGTTGCAGAATCAGCCCTTTGAAATTTATCGGCATAAATTTGGATATAAACACGATAGGCAATATTTTACTTATGCCCGTTTCTACCAACGGAGTTAAACTTTTCTCGGTTCAACTTAGTTTACATCTGCATTGACCGGTTGATTAACAAATGCGGCCAGCTGTGGTCGAATGAAATTTGGAATTTTATTATTGTCCTTTTCCAGTTTTACGAATTAGACGAGGATGAAAAGTAATTTAAACCGCGTTTAAAGTTAATCCGTATTGATAGAAACGAGCATTAGCGCTCGGCAAAAAGTGACAAAGAATGATCCGATTTGTATTATAAAGAAAAATTGTTTCCAAGTCTAATAAAGACGTCGGTGTCTTTGTACGTTTTGCCTAACGTTCAATAAGGTCTATCGTGAACAGGTGAAATTTTAACGAAACATAATGGAAAGCACTATGAAGAGGTAACATATTAATATTATTCGAGTAACTTTCTGGTATCTGTTATATTTTTAAGGGAGTCGGCAGAAAGTTACTATCGAGGGGGAAACCGCCGACCAAAATCTTGTACACTAATGCCCACTAATGCCCACACTGACAAAAAACATTTTCTTTAAACTAAGCAGACAGATTCACTTAAAATTATTTTTCTTACTGAAGTAAATATTTATTCTATTTAAATACAAGTATCACATTTCAAGTAAATCTACGTATTATATTAAGTAAATTAATTTCAATCGTTACATTTTCTACATTCAAATAAAGATTTCGCGAGATAATATTGAATACTATTTGTTAAATAAAATCATTGTTTTTGTTAAATAAGAAATCCAATTTTCTTCGCCGCGAAAATTACACATCTTAGTAAACATTTTATAGAATTAAAGTAAAATTTTTTAAATTAAAAATCACCTATCTTTTGGTATTTAATAAATACATAAATTAAAGCAGTGCATGTTTTAATTTGTTTACTATTTTTTTAATTTAAGTTAATAAGCTATTAGGAGCCACCTAATGATTAATTTTCTTGAGTAAAGTAATATTTTTTTGGATAAGGATCAGTGCAGTGGGCATTACTTTATCTTATTATTATATTTTATCTTTATAATGCCCCAGTAAAGCCTAACGGCCAAACGAATGCCCAAAAAGTGCCTAGTAATGGCCAGTAATGCCGCAAATCTGTACACCACAATGCCCTCAGCGGTTTCCCCCTCGGTTACTATGTATTGTATTCAATTTAACAAATGAAGATATGTACGATAAAATAAAAATATGCGAAACGGAGTTAAATGTCCGCGAAACACGATAAAGGAAATGCGTGTTTCGAGCGTGTTATTTTCCGTCCTCGAATATCGCTTTAATAGACTTCGAAGTTTGGTCTCTCTGTACTTTGGTCCAGGGGTTGAATAACATACAAACTGTCGCAGGAAATTAATACTCTTGCCGGCCAGTAATTTTGGTATGCATTTCACAAGCACGAATGCAAGAACAAGCGTGTCCAATTAATTTCCCAATAAAAATAAAAAACGCGCCAGCACAGCATCCACCTTGACAATTCTACTCTAATCTTGAGTAGCCCGTCCATCCATATTGATAACTTGACTTCGCGTCGTTCCCACATCGCCCGAGGCGGAAGTAAATTCCGTAAAAAAAAACTCGAGGGATGTTTCATCCCGGAACTGATTTTTCGCGCGCGGCACCGCGTCGTTTCCTGCGCTCAATCCCGTAATGACGGCCGAAGAAATTAAATACCCGACGTCCGCGAGACGAGCGGCATTCTCTCACTCGGCTAACGAGCTTTCGCGTTTGTTCAATTTCATGCGTGCGGAACACGCCGAGCGTACGCGGCGCGTAGGTAGAGAACGCGGTCGCGACCGAACGAACGAACGAAGGGGGAGGGAGCCGCGGCTGGCGCCGCCCTTCTGTTCTCATTATCGTGCACGGCGATAGGGCGCCAAGAGGACGGGGACCCTTTTGCGGCACTTTCTCCGTTTAATGCTCTCGCAGCGGCCGTATATACTAATATCGATTCGCACATTCGCGGCAAATTGCGAGGATATAAGGTAATTGAGCGAAATTAGGGGGCGGATAATCGAACGTCGGAGTTTTGAGAAAATTACACGCGATTCCACCCCTCCTCGACGGCGCACCCGCGCGGATCGCACGGTTTTTCTTCTTGTCGCCGCGGCTCGCGCCCTCTTTTGTTTTTTTTGCCATTCGAAATTGAGAGGCGCATGATTTGAATGAGCTTCTTATGCACGAATGTCTGAGATATGCCCGCGAAGAAACAAAGTCCGCTTTCTCAGCTGCTCTTCCTATACATATCTATTTTCTCCCCCCCCCCCCTCCCCCGCTCCAAACGGCGTTTGCACGCCGCATTTACTGTGGGCAAACACACGCGCTGTCGTCGTCTTTTTTCAGGATTTTCTGTGCGCGTGATATATTAATGCCGAATCTAAAAATAATTAAGACGCGGGAGTATTTTGAATTCTTCAACTCTTCCCCTAGTTCTGGAAAATATTTAGGCTCTCTCAAGCCGACAGGACGAAATCAGCAAAATCGAATGCGATCTATTGGATTTTTAGTACTTATTTTGTACTAATTTTTACTGCCAGCTTGAGAGAGCTAAAATATTTTATGTATCCCTTAGCCCCAGTCTACGATAGATGATTTAAGCCCTATGCCTTAAGAAATTGACCAATTACAGTCAAGTAGACAGTTGGAAAAATGTTTCCTTGTTAAAGAAAATGCCGGTTAAAATTTTTGCGTTAAATGCTCAGCACATTTATGTGTTAATTTAACATATTGCTCTTGTGTTAGTTAATTGACCTCAAATGTAAAATCATTAAGATAACTGAAAAGAAATGCTAAAGCACCACAATGCGTACTTATTTTTGTAATCTGACGGAATACATACGCTCTATTTTATTAGTAACAAGATTTATCTGTTAAAATTTACTGAATAAAATGTTGATTTTATTCTACATAACATAAGTGAGAGTGATTTCGAATTGTCATTTGACTTGCTACATCTGTAAAATGTAAAAATTACATTTTTAAAATTTATTTTGTCATTAAAAATATGTTAATCTTACACAAAATTTATTTCAAACTGTTTTGAGATTTCTATTTATTTTGTGTTAAAATATTAACGGAGTATTAGTGTGATTATTTAACATATCCATATTATGTTAAATTGACACAAACATTTGTGTGGACTGTTTGGGACATGTGATATCTGTTAAAATTAATACAAATTTTTCAACTGTGTAGAATACGCGACTGTGATTGATCAATTTCTTAAGGCTTAGGGTTTAAATCTCTACTGTAGATGGGCACTTACGAGTATTACCGAGGACCCGAAAGGCACTGAAATATTGCTAGAAATTCGATAATCGAATCATTAAGCCTTGTGTCCACGATATCCAAGAACTGTGTCCAAGCTCTAGCGAGAAATGTGTAGCCAATCAATTTTTACGGAAAAGCTGCAAAAGGCTTGAGAAATAACCGATGCACAGTAATTTTCTCGTAATTATTTCCGCGCGTTTTTGGCAGCCGGTATTACGTTTCTGTATGGGATCTACGAAAAAGCATGCACGCGAGACGCGTTGTCTCGCAGAATTCTATAAAATAAATAGATGTGATATTTTTATAAAAATTCGCTTTGCGAAACAGTTACGTTATTTTCCACTTTGCGCGTTTAATACCAGGCGCGAGTCAAGCGTGAAACCGTGGAAAGGGGGGAAAACGGGGAGAAAAGACGGCGGGGCGTAGGAGGAGACGACGGCGCCGTGTTTCTTTTCTCATTATCGTAGCCGCAGGGTTCCGACACTCTGGAACGCCGTTAGTACGTTGACCTATTTTCCGGCCCTCTAATCTCTCTCTCGTATCTCCGCGTCGTCGATTATGTGACAGTTTCAACTGAATATCACAATTATTCCGTATCACCGAAAGAACTCGCCCGCTTTTCGAGCAGGAGGCGTCCCGCACGGAGAGAATTTTCTCTTGAAGTTTATCCTGAAAATCGTGTAATCGCGTAGGACAACACGGCATTTCGAAGAATTTTATGAGAGCTTTTTGAAATTTGACCACACTTTTTACTACACTGATAAAAAAATATCTTAATAAAAAAAAATATTACTTTGCTCAAGAAAATTATTTATTAGGTGGCTCCTAATAGCTTATTAACTTAAAGTAATTAAAACACGCATTGATTTAATTTAAGTATTTGTTAAATATCAAAGAATAGATAGTTTTTAATTTAAAAACTTTTATTTTAATTCTATAAAATGTTTACTAAGATGGCATTTTCACAGCGGAGAAAATTGGATTTCTTATTTAACAAAAACAACGATTTCATTTAATAAATAGTATTCTATATCTCATGAAATCTTTATTTGAATGTAGAAAATGTAACGATTTAAATTAATTTACTTAATATAATATAGACTTACTTGAAATTTGACATTTTTATTTAAATAGAATAAATATTTACCTCAGTAAAAAAACAATTTTAAGTAAATCTATTTACTTAGTTTAAACAAATTTTTTTTGTCAGTATAGTAATTATATTTAGTATACGTTTTACTAGTAAAAAGTATGGTAAAATTTCAAAAACTCCTAAAATTCTCCGGAATGCCATGTCGTCCCACGATTACATGATTTTCAGGATATATTTTAAGAGAAAATTCTCTCCGTATAGTAAAATTGCATAGTGAATCTGTGACTGTATGGTGAAACGTGTAGTGAAATTTAACAAAACTCACATAAAATTCGTCAAAGTGCCACGTTGTCCCGCGATCACATAATTTTCCGGTAAATGTACAGAAAAGTTCCACGTATATGATCGAAAGAAATAAATTACATTAATTTGGAGGCAATTAAGAGTCGCTCCGACCATCGCCAAGTTCATTTCAGCGGCGATCGAGAGCTGATTTGGCAAGTAACAGTATAATTTTGCGATCGCGACGACGCGGTAATTTCTGCCCGGCGCTGAAACGTCGCACGCGATATATCCCGCGTGCGGAACGCGACTTATAAGTTATTGCGCAAGAATGCGCTTTGATTTTCTCGGGGGTATTTTTTTTATTATCGCGTGATATCAGGGCGCGCTCTCGAGACGTTTTCGCCCGCTATCGGGTTGAGCGGGTGGAGGGTCCCCGTGAACGACAAAAGTGATCGAGTTGGTTCCGACACGAACGCAAACGGGCGACACGAGAAAAAGAGATTTTTCCTCCCGACTTGGGTCAGGTTAGGAGTTTTAGCCCAACGTGGCAAGGGGAGGGGGAGGAGGGCGAGCTTATCGAGCGCACGCATCGTCACGCTTCGAGCATAGCTTCGAAACTTCGACCCCCGGAGCCGAGCGGCTACGCTCAGATTAAAGTTATTTTCCCTCTATACGTGACAATTATACGAGATACCGTCTTATAACTTTACGTGCCTTCGCGTTCAATTTGGAGCAATATTTTTTAAAGCGACGCTCCGCTTCGGAGCGGCCAACCGCGGGCATTTTCTTTCGAGCGCCTCTCGCGCCAAGTTTCTCCGAAAATTTATTTCTACCACGTTCTCCGTCTTCTTTTTTTAATTAATGCTTCAATTAATTAACATTAAAAGGCGATGCGTACGCTGGACGCACCGGCATGTATTTATTGTCTCTTTGTGAATCTCTCTACTGCTCGCAAGTGTTTTACTTATTTTTCTATACGGACTGCGGAAGTTATTTTTTTTGTCGTGGCGCGACAACCGAGGCATTTTTCACTAAAAGTTCCTAGTCGAATACACAACTTGGACTGATAAGCACGCACGAACGGAGGGGCAGGGGGGAAAGGAAAAAGAACTCGTATGCATAATCTTATCTGGGGTTCGCGGTAACAGCGATACGTGCGCGTTGATTCGTCGTAAATTGCTTCGAGAAAATATATTCGGTTTGTTAGCGTGTCGGCTGTTAGGAGCGAGGTAATTGGAGCGACCGAGAATTCTTTTAAATACGTTAATTATTTCCAAGCTCTGTCCGAGTGGTTAATTAAATTTCTGGCTACAATCAGATGCGAATGAAAAAAATTATTCAATTCCCCGACGGTGAAACTAAACTGAAAGTGTGGTCTGATAACAAAATCGCTCTCCTTGACCCCGCAGAATTTTCCCGAGCGATAATCAGCATTTTTTTTGTATAAATAAGAAAGAAGACCATTCTTCTGTGGTATCTCGTATGAAAACGAGTATAATTTTTACCTGTTGTTCCGGTTGTCTCTACCGGTTTTAATAACAATTATTTGATGGTTTTTTTTTAAGTAGGAATCTCGAATTGACGAGGCAAGGTTAATATTTTTTACAGGCAAAACAATGATATTAGAATTGTTAGGTAATGTAAATTGAAAGGCGCGCGTGGCTCGAAGTCGAGTGTTCGATTTTTATGCGAGCCAAAATCCGCAATTCTCGCTCCGGGCTATAAAAAGTCGCCGTTTAACTCCAATCGGCTTTCAATTTCGGTTTATATAATTTCGACGCAACGCTAAACGCGGAAGGAAATAACGTCGTCTGGTCGCACCTCATCGAATTGACAACGATTGAATAAAGCGAGGCACTCGTGCGCCATCGATAATTCGTAGTCGAAGAGAAAGGCCGTGTAGTCGCTTTCGCCAGTTACTCACCGGTTCCTTCGGCTCCGTTGCAAAGTGCGCCGAAACAACGAGACCGTGCAGTAATCCTCTTCGAGAAATGAAACGGCGGCCAGCCGAGGCCGTCGAACTCGCGCGGACGATCGCGCGACCTTGAGAGCTCGTGATAATCGTTCGATGATAAGAGCGACGGAACGCGATCGCCGTAATCATATCGTCGAATTTTTAAAGAACCCTTTACTTTGTCCCTCGAAATTTGCATACGTTGATTACTCACCGCTTCGATCGAATAAAGGCGAAGAGAGAATTCTTTTCTTTAAAAAAAGAAAAATTAAAGAAAACCGTTAATTATTTTAAAATGAATACAAGCACGAAAACAATATACTTTTGTGCATTTCATATACACGAAAGAATTGTATACAAAGTATATGTTTTGCGTGTTAATTAAGCTGCTCTTATCACGAGGTATTTGTTTTGCGTTGAAATATTTTCTGCTTAAACATTGGTGGACGTTATCGGGACAGACATCAGTTTCAACGGCGACAATATGCAATATCGTCAAATTATGCATAATGATAATGTAAAAAATCGTATCGCTCTATTTTCGAGTTACGCGGTACAACGTCCATTATCCGATAACGTGGTTACCGATTTCGAAAATTAATTCTTACCTTGTTCTTCACGTACGAGCGACGGTCGCGCGTCGCGAGTCTGTGACTTGGCACTTGGTGAAACTTTACACGGCGTACGATTTTAGAAGGAGGGATCAGGACGACAGTTTCGAGAGAATACCTCGCAATGTCGTACGCAATATATTGCACGGTGGAGAATATAATTCGCGGGCATCGCGCGAGTGAACGTCCCTGTCTCAATGTTGCAACTTGAACGTTGAACGTTCGCAACTGGGCATTAACTGCATAACAAATGAGCAGAACGTATTGATTACGGGCGCGTTATTTTCCTCGGCGTTTCCCTCGAGTTACGCGAACCCCCCGGCGAAAATTGTTGCGAACGATCGTCCTTTACCGTAGCAATGAGACTGTAACTGACATGAGACTTTCCGTCTGACTGTTATTAGCCGCACGCGAATGATTTTTTTCATGTGTAGCGCTCCGCTAATTACGCAGATGGCACAGCTGATTGATTGGTCTTTCTACAAAGTAATAGCGAATTCAGTTGGTTGCACTAGTGCGCACTGAGTGCACACGCTGACAGGAAAAAATGGTTGCAGTTACCACAATCTCATTATCATTTATAGTCATTGTAGGAGCCAACCACATTTTTATAATTTTTACAACTACGTAAGTTATGGTTGACCTAACAATGTATTATAGTTCTGGTTGTCATAAATAAAAACGAGCTTTTACTTTGGTAAGGTGTACTATAAATATTGCAATAACAACCACAAGTAAAATTTCGAATAAGTATATGTAATAGTAATAATCGTATTTATATTGGAAGTATTATAATATTCCCCGCTTTTTATTATATATATACTGCGTTTACTATGTTCATTGGTTACATCACTTTGCACTCATAATAGAATAGTACAAGAAAGCATCTTTCAAAGAAAAGATAAGTAATCTTATACACTGAGAGAAAAAAATAGTTGCAGTTACCACAATCTCACTATAATTTATAGTCATTTTTGGACCCAGCCATATTTTTATAATTCTTCCAACTACGTAAGTTATGGTTGACCTAACAATATATTATAGTTCTCATAGACACAATATTGGTCCATGCAACTTATGATATGGTTGTCATAAACCAAAACGAGCTTTTAATTTGGTTAGGTATACTATAAATATTGCAATACAACCAAAATAACATTTCGAATAACTATATGTAATAGTAATTTCATTATATTCATTGGTTACATCACTTTGCACTCATAAAGAATAGTACAAGATAGCATCTTTCAAAGAAAAGATAAGCAATCTTATACGAATGGGTAAACTTATCC
>NW_011967239.1:246363-251285 GCF_000949405.1 Vollenhovia emeryi | reverse complement strand
GTGTACGAATGTATAAACTTATCAGTATTTATGACACTCTATGCGGCTTTCTTCTTACGAGAAAGTCTTATACCGCGCGTCCCTTTAGTGAAGACATTTCGAACCACTTGTATTTACTATATAAAAATAGTTCATTAATTTACTATTCATTACTTGGATATTTTAACAGAATAATAGTTAAAAGCCTATATTTTATAGTAAATTTTTAAAATAGCTGGCATCATTGTGTCTATATGGTTGCTACTATAAAAATGATATTTCTGGCCATAATTATTTTATTATGCAATTATAGTTTCTAATACTACATAGTTTTCCATCAATGTACAAGAATTGACTGGAAACCAGGCTTAGAGTGGACTCAGTGCGCACTAGTGCAACGAACCGAATTCGCTATGAGTCTTGGGAGGACATATCGCCCGCGGTAGCGCCGCGAGTATTGGTTATTGTACAATTGTCATCTGCTTTACAATCCCGGAGCTACTGCGGTCTCTTTTATCTATGGATTAACACAGATTTCTTATTGACGAAAATTCGGATGCGGACGTGATTCGCACAGGGCAATATATGCACGAAAAGAACAGGGGCTGTAACGCACCGTTGCGAGATAGAACGCTTGCTAAGGCTTAAACGGAGATTACACAGTGTTTGGTCGAAAGTCATTAAAGCTTTCTCAATGCGCGTTTAAAGAAACGCATTTGTTTACGCTCGCGGTTCGCGATAACTTGACGGATAACTGCCATTATGCGATTATTGGATTTACTCGGCTTTCACGTACTGACTTTACTTTTATTTTCGATCGATTGCAACGGACTCTGGAAATTTTCGTAGAGCGTGCTTATTGCACGAGCTTTAGTTTCAAGCGCCGAAATAAGGGAAAACTTACGAAGGTGCAAATCCATTCCTACTTTGCTCAGCCGAATTTAGCGGCAGTCGCATGCTCGACTGTGACCCTGGCATTCGTTATCGTTTCAACGAATCTTCGCGGCGAAGAATTTGGCGACGTAAGAATTCGAAAAAAATTCGCCTCTGTTCTCATTCTTGTAATCGGGACTACCTGCTCGCGCCGTTATATGTAGAAGGCATCGCTTTACCTGTCGGACATTCTAACGGTCGTTAGGTTTGTGCCACGAGAAGCTGCCGTGCAAATCCAACACTTTCACCGGCGGATTTCTAACGTGGACTCGACCGTCTTCGGTCGCGTTCACAACTGACGAGGCAACCCTCCGATAATCGCGCCGTGGAATATGACCTTTCAAGCGCGCGTTTCGCGTGCGATATATATTTTTCCCCATTAGCGAGTAACATTGTGCACAAGCAAAAATGGATCGCGTGTATTTTTTTAATGCGGGGTGATTTACCTTACTTTCCTAATCGTCACGCTAGCCGACTTGAAAATTCAGCTTCGCGAGCGGCAACAAGTTTTTCGAACACAGTTTTAAACGAGCGTCGATTAAGTCAATAGAAGATCACGATTTGCGTGCAATTATCGGTACACATTTTTTTTATTAACAGCTGGATGTTTCGCTAGCGAAATTGTGGGCTGTGTGACGCAACAGGTAGAAAATGGGAGAATAGATCGGGATGAATGATTTGTTGCGTGACTTTGTACCTCTCGCCAAATGATAATTTTGCTGTCTTTTAGTCTAGAGATAAATTTCCGATTCGTTGATGAAACTCTTTCTTAATTATCCTGAATTATCTCGATAACCTCTATGCCGATTGACATCTGCCGCGCCAAAATCTCGAATTGAAAGACCGAAAACAAGCCGCAGATTTATCCCGACGGTACAAAAGTAAAGAAAATCGTTCCATAAGAATTTTAACGTTGCGCGACAAGTTATTCGTTGTGATCTATCGACACCTTTCGTGCGCTGCGGTTTCTCCTTCTGCATCTTGCATAATTTGTTTCACATATAATTAATGTAATTTCGAAAGTTTTATTTATGCAATAATATATTCTTTAAAAAAATATGCGTTGTACCTGGGAGGGAAAAGGAGGAAGGTACAAAATAAAGTAAGAGAAGACCGTTGATTTCCGAATAGGTTCCTCTTCATGCAATCAGCCATTATTTATTTTATCACATAATCGTATAAGAAAAAGATATTTTTTTAACACCGCCGAATGGCTGTTTTATAACAAGTTGCCCCCCCCCCCCGGCTCGGATAAAAATGCTGAAAAGTTACTCCCATCACTTTCTACGTGACTGAAAAAAATATATCGTACTTAAATGTACCGATAAAAAATTGACACGTTCCGCATATGCGATAAATTGTTTCTAAAGGCAGCAGAAATAACTCGTCCTCGCCTCGCGGCGTCGAGAGATAAATAAGTTGTTGACTAAATACCGCGGGTTTCGTATCATCTTTCTGAATTATTCTACAAAAAGTGACAGAGAGATCTATGTTGATCACACGGTAGGTGGCAGAGCTTCGTGGCTGCGAAACAACACGACGCGTTTACACGATACGGTATATTTTTAACGCACTCACGTCGTGTCCCTGGGATTTTCTCGCTTTTTCTCACAGCGAATTCGGTTGCTTGCACTAGTGCGCACTGAGTGCACACTGAGGCGTGTTTGCAGACAATTTTCATATTTAAAGATCGTCTTAAATATCTCTTGAAATATTTTGCAGCCAGTAAAATGATCTGTACAGCATCCGTGCGGATAATTCTTCGGCTAAATGCTCTTTGAACGTGCATTTAAGACAAAGTTAAATACAAAAATTGACTATAAACGGGCCTTAGTGTGCACTCGGTGCACGGCAAGCAATCGAGTTCGCTATTGCCTTCCGCTCGCCCGCGAATCCTCGAACAAACCCGACGCGGACCTGTCGCCGGCGAGAACTCGCGGTGCATCCCTGCCACCCTGTATATCCGCGCTATGTTTATCTGTTTACTCGAAAGCGGGCGTTTATTCATAACGTAAGACCGTTTGACAGTCGGTCCGGTGACCCGCGCTCGCTACTAAATGTAAATCAGCTGATATTATCGCGCCACTAATGTCAACCGTGCGCGCGCGCGCGAGACCGCGCGTCTATTCACGTACGGTACGTTTTCGCGGATTATATTGCATCACGCTCGCAATAAAGCTCGCACATAATATCCGGCGTTGATAATCACTGTCGATAAACATGTCCAATGAGACCATTAATAGCGGAGAAAATCCACTTCGTCATTTAATTCTGATTTATCGCGTACGCATGAAATTCCCTTTATTACGCGGATTACCGATTTATTTATTTGTCATTTAATGATTAATGTAACAAGGCAAACGGTTACATTTTACGTTTAATCGTCTATTTGCTATATTTCGTATTTGTATAACGTATATATATATATTGCTTGATATAATAACAATTATTTAGCGCAACGCGGCGCGAAATACGTTCGCGAATCTCTCGCTCGGGCCGGCCTCGATCGTCCGCTTTAACGCGAATATTTCGTGACTTAACGGAGAATTAACGGAGGACGATCGCGTTCCGGCGTCGACGGTGGTGAAAGTTACGATCGCCTCCTCCTCGTCCGCGCGCGCACACGTACGTGGCCTCGTTCGTCGTTCTCTCGTTCAGCCGCGGTGTGAACGGCCCTTTAACGCGAGACACAGTAGCGCGGCAGGGACGGCGTGTCCGAGGGACGGCGCGGCGGAATGGGGGAAGGGAAGAGGGTGAAGATACCGGGCTAGCCTTACCTCGATAAACGGTTTATACTTTACGTCTCCTAGGACGCCTCGACTCGCGACGATATATCGCCTCGTGTTCTCAAAGCGGAATGAACGTCCAACGAACTTTGCACAATGACTTTTGATTTATGAAGCCCCCGTTGAGCACTTCCCCCCCTCTCCGCCCCCCTCCCCTTTATACGACCAATCAATTTTATCTAGCGATGATAGATTCAATCCTGATAATTAAATCACTCGTGAAACGTTGAGCCCTCCGTTAAAACGGCGAGATGTCTGAAATCGCCGGTGTCTGAAAAATGGGCTTGAACCAATAAAGGATTGAAGCCACCCCGAATTGATTTGTAGCAGGCGGCTGTAAATAAATGGATTTTACCATTTTGTCAGATTTCACTCGGCGTGTTTGATAGACGCAGATGAGGTAACAGATAAGAGACTCGCAATCCCATCGACTCGCTGATTGCTCGCCCGTTGTGATAAAGAGAGCAAATACCGCCGGGAAGAATAACAAGAAGGGGAGAACTTTCCTCTCCGTGGCGTTCCGGTTGAATAGCCGCGCGCCATTCGCGATGTTAACTTTCGGCAAAGTTGATAAATTGCCGGGCGCGCGGGTGGCCGGAGGGGGAGGAGGGGGGATGGGTTTTAAATGGTAAATGGCATACTTGGCGGCCGAGTTATCGGCGGGATTAGCCGCTCAGGAAGCGGCGCGGAGGAAAGAAGTTGGACAGAGGGAAGGAAGCTCCGCGTTGAAAGTAGGTCTCCCCGGGGAGCACGCCGGTCCCCGGCGTAATACAACCTCGCAACCGTTCCACTGATGATATTTTCTAGAAATATGAATGGCGAGACGCGCCGCTACACGCTTCTCTGCGCCGTGATATAGAAAAGATTACTCCCCGGGATCAAGATATACACGCACTTTGATAAGCGCCGCGGTAGAAACAGTTTCCGACGTCCTGGGTCGATAACGTTCTAAATATTGCGGTTTAATTCTCTTACGACTATTCTCATCCGCGCGATTTGCCCGAAACCGTCCGGGGTGTTTCATAATTCGTGACGTTAATCTTTGATAATGGGCCGCGTCTGGAAAATTTCAAGTCGACATTCTTTTAATTGCGAGCATTAAGGGAAATTGTAACGTGTACATATAAGAAGATATTAATTCCTCGCTTATTCCGTTGGGTAAAACCGTAATTTCGAATTGATTGTGGAATAAGTGTAAGATGTGGACGATACGCGTGTTTTAGA
>NW_011967239.1:204980-240727 GCF_000949405.1 Vollenhovia emeryi | reverse complement strand
CCCCCCCTCTCTCTCTCTATCTTCAGCAGAATCCCCGATAAATTCCCGTCACCGGGGTTATTCCGACCGCGTCGCGAAAATATGCGGCGCGCGTGGCGCCGTTAATAAGTGCGCTATATCATTGCGAGGGATTATGCACGGCTCACAACTGAGCAAACATCTGAGGCAGTCGAGCTCGTGCTGCAAGTTCCTCGATCATCCGAGTCTACATCTTCAATGTACCATATACATATATCCTTTTTTTTTTTTTAAACACTTTCGTCCGCAATTTAGAATTAATGACGGCAATTTGGCTCCCTTCTTCATTAGCGCGAAGATCCGAAATTGGTGGTCGGCAATTCAGTAATTAGCCGAATTATAGTGAAATAAATTGTTAATTAATACAATTAATATAATTTGGTAGCGAGTTGCGAAAACACTATTCAAATGCGTTATGCATACATACGCAAATTTGTATAATTGAGGCGCGTGCTTTAATGAAATGTTTATTAATTGGAACTCGTATTTGAGAAGTATAAGAATGAAACGTTATGCTATCGGAATATTTATGCTTTCACTAAAAAAAAAAAACTTTAATCGAAGGTGCAAAGTAAACACCAAATAAATTAACTACACTGATAGAAAAATATGTAGTGTTTGAAACTATAATTGCCTAGTAAAATAATTATTGTCAGGAATACCATTTTGATAGTAATTATTACTATAATATTACTTCCAATATAAGTACGATTATTACTATTACATATAGTTATTCGAAATTTTACTTGTGGTTGTTTTTGCAATATTTATAGTACCCCAAATTAGAAGTTCGTTTTGGTACACGACAACCATATTGTAGGTTGCACGGACCAATATTGTGTCTGTGAGAACTATAATACATTGTTAGGTCAACCATGACTTACGTAGTTGGAAGAATTATAAAAATGTGGCTGGCTCCTAAAATGACTATTCTAGTGAGTGCACTCTAAGCTTTGTTTCCAGTCAATTCTTATACACCGATAGGAAAATATTTAGCATTTGAAACTGTAGTTGCATAGCAAAATAATTATGGTCAGTAATATCACTTGTATAGCAATTATTGAGCAACCGTATAGTCACAGTGATGGTCAGCCATAACTTACGTGGTTGGAAGAATAAAAAAAATTGGTTGGCTCCCGAAATGACTGTAAATTATTTTAAAATTGCGGCAACTGCAACCATTTTTTTCTGTCAGTGTAGCAGCACAAAATTGTCGGCTGCTGTTAACGAAACGTCAGTGTGAATCTCGCTTCCTCGCATGCGCACGGCGTTCCAAATCTACCGCAGGTGCGAGCCGAAAGAACAAAGATCGCGCGGGAACCGGACGTAAGCGGGGCTCGCCGTCGCCGCTCGCGCGGAATACACATAACCGGAATGTCTCGAGTAGTATCGTCGATAAATTCCCCGTCGCCGGAGTTATTTCGGACGTGTCGACCCCACGGAAATATCCGGCGCACGTGGTCGGTGCCGTTACATCGGACGTCCGTGCGCGGCCGGCATTACGTCCGCGCGACGGGCCCCCTCCCGGCGACGTCTCCGGGGCCCGTGCAACCGGGTGCCACCGCAGAAGGGAGAGGAATCTATTAATACACGGTTGCGGGAAATCCCGGCTTTTCATTTCCTGCTCGTTTACCCGCTTACACGTCGACCGCGCCAAAGCGCCCGCGCGAAATTGCCTTTATCTTTTCCCGCCGCGCGCGAGAACAGAAATGCGTACTCGCAATTGCTAAAAACGCGGCAATCTGTCCGGCGGTTCGGTAAACAGAATGTAATGAAGACTGATAGCGCGGCGAATGTGCAAAAATGCGGCAAATAGAGTGTTTTCAGATGCGGCCGCGACTGGAGAACGTGAGCCAACGAGTCGAGTCGAGAAAATAGAACTTTGTGATATCTAAATGTAAATATAGGTATATATATAGAAGCTCGTATTCTCTTTGCGCTAGTGAACGATGTTCCGATTGTACAGATTAGGATTAAAGATAGCGTTCGGTTACGTTGCGAAAAGGAATGCTGAAGCAGTGAAACACTCGCGATGTTGCGTTACACGCGAACGAGAGTTTTATAAACAATTTGACGAGGTTCGTGATTTCACGAGTAAAACAGTGGTACGCGTTATTAACGAATACGACACTTAAGTTGTAATCGCATCGATAATAAGATACAAGACTGTCCTTTGCATCGAACGTATTTATCAGGAAGCTCGGATTAATAATTGTAAACACGTGCACGCGTCAGCTTCTCGAATCTTTAATACCAATATAGATTTATGGCTGTCGTATCGCATCTTGGTGATAGATCACGACACGCCGCTTTGAAATCTGCTGCATTAACGATAAGATTTGCGACTTGGACCGTCGCAGGGCACGATCGCGGCACTAAAAACGCGCAAATCAAGGCTCGACGGATAGTTGCTAAGTAGACGGAATCCGGTGGAGTCGCAAAAATCGCTTATCTTAATTCCCCTTCTACTTACGTGCTTATCACGCTGTAATTGGCCGTACAAGTGGCCGCTGTCTGCAATGTGCGATATAGAATTATCGGGAAACACTTATGTTTTATTAAATCGTTATTTGCGGCGAGAGCAGCGTGTTGCAAAACCGAACAGCGAGTGATCTGTGCCGAAAGGAGTAAATATTACATATTACAGGCGGAAAAGAATACGCGTGTCTCTGTGTGAAGCACACTGTCAACTTCACACACACACACACACACACAAACACACAAAGAATACGCGGAGAGTTCGTTAATTCGAGTAAACATTTCGGGATGACTTGCTAATTACATCGCAATTGCATCACTGAGGAAACAGCTTCTAAAATTGCCCTTTCCGCTGACAAATGTCGCAAGTTGTAATACAAAAGTTATATGAAAAGTTGAAAAATAGAATAACCCCGTGACATCTTTGAGATTTTTTACATGACGGCCGGGCAGTTTCTAGCGAAGAGTTTGGGACCATTGGTCATGTAATCGAGAAGCTTCGTTTAATTTTGTTGAACAATCACCTTTGAATGACTTCTTAGCAGTGCTCGTGGTGCGGCTTCCGAAACCCCCGAGAGCAACTTTTTCCCCCCCCTTCCTTTTCCGCTGTCGTGGAAGCGTGCAATTAGGCTAAACCTAATCACGGCAAAGCCGAGTCGCGTGTGCAGCTGTATCTTGTTTACATTTGTTATTCGAGTGAAAGTTGCCGCTAGCCGACTATACGTTGCAGCCTCGCGCGCATGCATACGCTCATGCGACTAAGTGCATGCTTGATAACGGCTAATGTAGCGAAGCGAGTCTCAATTTACGTAGACTTTCCTCAGTCTCGCGGAGAAAATACTGACTTCGGAGTCTATTGGAAAATTTAATTATCGGCAGGTGAGCGAGGCGTGGGCTCTTTCTAAAAATAAAAAAAAATTGCGCGTCGCAAAATGAAGAAAACGTGAAGAAGTGACGCGAGTAACTGTTTTCCTCCTTGCCACGTACCGGTATGTACAAGATCGCTGCCGCGCACATCTCTTGGTTTCTCGATGCGAATAAATGACGAGCCGAAGATCGTCGGAGTCTACCGCAAAAATGGTCGCAACGGGCGCGTCTCGCTCTCCGTGCGCGCGATAAATTGATTAAGGGACGAGGGGATAAGCGAGGATCGGCGGGCCGTAAATTACGGGTGAGTTATTAAATTATCATCCGGCGAGACAAGTTGCGTTGCACGCGGAATGCCAGCGCAGGGCGATTGCTTTCAAGGCGACAAGTGGCTTGGCCAATGAACCGACCGCTTGCGTCGAGCCGCTTACAGAAGAGAATATATTGCGAAGATCCGTTAGCAGTAGCCGAATACCGAAGACAATAATTTGGAGGACGCACCCGCAGAAAAAAATTTCCGGATCCAATGCTATTACACTTGAATGTATCATAAAATAGGATCGAAATAGCGCCAGTCATATTTGTTGTAGAGAAAGGAGTATTTTAATCTTAAATGAAAAATTCTAAAGTCTAGAATAAAATAATAGTCTTTTGTTGAATATCGCGGTGCCAACTTCGTGCGTTGTAAGATGGAGGGAAAATTTATTCTAAATGCAAGAATATATAGTTACTCTTGTCTCAATATAGTAAATAAATCCTTTTTAATTCGATAGAGGAGAATAAGAATGATCGATTTTATTTTGATGTTGTCTTATTTTTGCACTAAATGAGGTTGTGAGAAATAGAAATGCGTCAAGAATATTTTTTGCCTCGGTAACAGAAATCCTTTCTGAGGGCGCGAATAACGAATTTGGCTCGTCCAGTACAGTAGGGAAGTATGATGAGATTAGTATAAAAAATAACGAGCCAAGATTTTCTTTTCCTCTTCAAAGAGTTAAAGTTTAGTTTCGTTTGACAAAGTCAAACCAGAGATATCGAGTGTTGGGTATTTGCAGATTTTTTAATATAAAAGTCTGATTTCGATACTTTTATACTTATTGCCAATTAGATTTTAAAGAGAGAGAGAGAGAGAGAGAGAGAGAGAGAGAGAGAGAGAGAGAGAGAGAGAGAGAGAGAGAGAGAGAGAGAGAGAAAGAGACATTAATAGAATGTTTTGAGATATTTAGTATAATTGTAATAAAATATTTTGAAAAGAGAAAAAGGAGAGATTAATAGAATATTTTGAGATATTTAACAGAACATTCAAACTTGAAATTGTAATAATTTACGCTAGCCTTCACCCCCGAAATTTCGCATTTAACAAACGTAGGGCGAATAACGGATAAGTAAATGAATTTTGCCCTTTGTTTCATTTAAGCCCCGTTGCGTAAAAAGAGCGATGAGTTGCAACGTAAACACGTCGATTACTCGATTATTCATATTAGTCTATAATTAGATTGGCATTTTATTTCTGATTTACCGTGCCGTCTCTGTCGGAGCGCTCGAGTATTTTATCACCGTCGTTTGACGTGGCCGTAACACAATGCCACGGCACGTTTTCACGGCGCGATAGGAAAACGCGCATCGATCCAATCAACCTGCGTTACATAATCGACATTTCGCTGTTATCTGAATACTCATTGAAGTGCGGAGTCGCGTTTAAGCCGCCCGATCGAAATTGCGAATGCTCGGCCCCTTTAATTATTGTCTATTCGAAATTTTCTTGCTCCGACAAAAGCGCGCGCTTCCTTGGTCGTTGTCCTTTTAAGCGCGCGAGAGGAGATTACGTCCGGAGGATGACGCGACAAAGGCAATCTCGAATCAGACGGTCGCATTTAGCGCTAAATGATGCTCCGCGCGGGGCCGCGGGTAACGACAATTTCGCGGCTGCATTTCTGCAATTTTCTCCTCTCCAAGGCTCCTCGCGCGGATCTTTTCGCGAGATATAATCGTATGCGAAGTCCGTTTATACCTGCGGTCGGTACGTTCTCTCGTGAACGGCGCGTGAAGAGGACTCGATCGTCGATTAAGACTCGGGCTCTCGATTCGTATTCTCACCGCGGATTTAGCACTAATCGTATCCGACTGACTCTAATTTGTCTCACGCGGAAATTGCATTCGATCGAAATGTGGAACGAGACCTGGGACACTCGCGTCGAGCACGAAACGTATAACAGAAATGTGTGTCACGGATCTTTCGTGGTCGAGTGTAAAAGTGCCTTCTGACAACGATACGAAGGATCTCTCGTGATATGCGCGCGCGCGTGTGAGATGCCATATTTCTAAAATGGCGAATAGAGACCCTTCGAAACGAGGTAATTACGATTCGGAACCGCGTACGACCGCGTACACGCGGAATAGTCTTTTATCTGCGCTCCTCAATCACATTGTCGCGCAGTGTGTCGCCGTAGAAGGAATCGTCTTGCTCGGCCTTGGTCGCCATCTGCCCGAGCTCTTGCGTGCTCGTCGCTTCGTGTTCGATGATTATGACCTTCCCCGCATTTTTCCCGCACTCCGCGCGCCTTCCTCGTTCCTACTCGTTCCATTAACTTCCCATTAACCGGTTGGGATTTTGTAATTAAATGCCGGCGGCGCGAGCTTCTGTCGCCGCGCAAACGCTGTCGAATTAATGCGGGGAGCGACAGAGGGAAATTCAGCTCGGTGTAAAAATTGTCGTGCAACTAACGATGCTTAACGAAGCACACGCCAATCTAAAATATATTCTACATCGAGATACATTTTTCGAGGAAGATCCTTTCTGAAATAACGTAAAAAATTGCATTCCAGCTGCTTGACCGAATATTTATACACAACGTACAACGTTTTGGCTAACGTTCCGAATATTCCCGCTGTCTGCAGAGTTAAGCGAAATTGTGTTGACGATATTGGTATTTCATTACAAATTGACTTGCTGTGCGCTACAGAAAGTTTATCAAATAAAAGCGGAGATGTTACACGGTTCTTTTTCTCGTAGGACGACCTATATATACTGATAGAAAAATGTATACATAGTATTTGAAATTATAATTGCATAGTAAAATAATTATAGTCAGGAATATCATTTTTATAGTAGCAACCATATAGACTCAGTGATGGTCAGCCATAACTTACGTGGTTGGAAGAATTATAAAAATTGGTTGGCTCCCGAAATGACTGTAAATTACAGTAAGATTGTTGTAGCTGCAATCATTTTTTTTCTGTCAGCGTAGGGAAAAATATGAAACATTATCGACGTAATTTGAACTCGTATTTTACATGGAAAAAAAAGAGAACGTAACGTAACTGTGCTGAAAATTTTATTTATCGATTTATTTTTATCGTGTAACGGCGATCACAGCGCGATCGGGACAATCGCGTTATCGGTCATGAATTATCGCGCGCGTATTCGCCCGTGAGAATTAATTATGGCCACCTCGTGGCTACTCGATGCAATATGGAAGACTGCATTGTGTGTTGCGCACAAAGGGAACGGACGCCGTGCACCCGTTAAATTACCGCAGCGCCGTCAAAGGGTTAACGCGCCGAGCTGAAATAGAAATATGCAGTAGATTTCCGCCCGCGCGCGGCCCGCGCGCGTTTTCTCGAATTTCCATTGATTTACAGGCGATTCAATTCTGTCAATTAGTGGAAAAAGCAGAAGCACGTTAGAGACGGGTAGAAATCTGTAACAGCTCTGATATTGCGACGGAGCAAATGCAACGATATTTATTTGTGGCAGCGATAGAACGAGCGGATTGAACCGCGCTCCGTAAAATCTGGTACGGACGATCTTTTGACAGGTTTACATTCATATGGAAATTAACGGCAGATTCGTTTTGCATAATAGAGGAGGCATTAATATGCGTGCATACGAAATTTGGGGAGTAAAGAATTGTAGTTTCTCCCGAGGAATAAATTTCGAGTACAATTTGAGGAGGCGATTCGAACGTAGAATGCGCGATAAAGAATTTATGAAGGCGAGCAACATTAGGGGGTTTGACACGTGTTGGAGATATTCGGAAGCACTGCGATAGGAAGTACCGGGGCTGTGAGCATACTAAGGACGGTACGGACGCATCGTGGAACGGCCTCGACCCCGGTGCCACGAGATTTTCGTTTTAAGACGCGCAAATAGCGCCGGACACCCGGCCTCGTCGCCGCGGCGAGGCCAAAGGTCCCGACGCGACAGATTGACGAATCGATTTCTTGGTGGGAGTCGTTTTCGGAGGAGGCGATGTCCGTTCGATCGTCGAGCAGAGAGGAGGAACGTGGGAGAGAACAATGCGGTATATATAGGGTGTCAGACTGGATCTGTTGGCGTCGACTTATCTCTAATAGAATTGTTTCGGCATCGTTTATCTCCGGGTTATGGCCGTTTTCGTGACTCGAACTATCGGAATGTGAGTAGATAACGGAAACTTATCTGAGGCGCCTTTGCATCGTCTGAAGTTTACGAACGATGTTACGTGTTAGAAAATTACCGGGGGAAGAAGCGAAAGAAAGTGCGGAGCACCGTGCTGGTGCATCCTGCGTGCGCGAGAGGGGGAAACCGGGGGAGGAAAGAGTGGTAGAGAGACAAGGGGGAGAATAAGCTACGGCGGGGGACTCCTTTTGCTTGGAAGGTAAATGAGCCTCTCAAGGAGAGAGAAATGCTCGTGACTCCGTCTTCATCGCTCGTGTTTCCCCTCCTTCTCGCCGATGTATATTTAGCGAGCGCGGCATTTCGCGACCCACATACTCAACGGGACGCAGAATGTCTCGGTAAGCCTCGTAGGTCGTACTCCGCCTGTCGACGACGGAGAAGGCGGTGTTGCTTCTTCGCATCATCGCGTGATCCTCGATTATGTCGACACGCCGCGCCGGTCGCGGTGCACCTGAACCCTTTCACTCTGAAGGGTAACAGTCGCCACGTAACCAACCCTTACTGCGCTTGCAACTTATACCTGCTGTTGTATGATATTTGTCAGGGCGTGTCCAAACACGATAGATCTAGATAAGATTGATTTCTACCGAGTACAGAAAGTTTAAATCGATTTGTGTTTATTAGATCGTTGTGCGGCATCAGGGAACTTGATAAGGGATAAAGATTGATTGGAAACTTAGACTTTCAAGAAAGATTTAAGCGATGGGTCTCTAAACACAAACTCTGATTTAGAATTAAACAGACGTGTATCTTTTTAATAGATTTATGTCCGTTTCTACCAATGCAGATTAACTTTAATCTCGGCTCAGCTTACTTTGTACCCTTCTCTAGTTTCGGAAATGAGATAACAAGTAATTTAAACCGGGATTAAAAGTTAATCTGCATTGGTAGAAGCGAGCATGATTTATTTTCACCGAAGATCCACAAGAAAAAATGTGACAGTCGTAAAGATGACGTTTCACCGATGCTTATCCTCGTGAAATGCACTAAAGTCTCTCGAACCCTTTCGCGTGGTAAATCCCGGCTGACGAGTTGAATATTGCGCGACTTTACGTTTAAAAAGTAGCGTTTGTAGATCGTAGCGCGCAGCATCGCCTCTGCGATCGCTTCGACCTACGCGCTATCTATGGATGCACTTACGGAGTAGGTATTGTATTTGATGGAGGAGAAACAGTGACTCATTGTCGAGGGGAGCTCGGGTAACCACCACTAAATCACTCGACGGTAGCGCACTGATGTAGATGCATTATCTTGCTGACCCCTAGTCACTCGTTTTGCGCATCTGTGCGTGACTCCGATTTACGGGAAATCGATAAGGGCGGTACAAATTTTGCGTAGTGTCCGCGAGCCTCGCGAAATATTGTACGTACGTGCGCCGCTCACGCGCGCGAGTTTGGAGGCTGCACGCGGCGAATCTATTTCGTTGAATTAAACATACATTATACGCGGTCGTCGAGCGAAATCGGGATACCGCGATGATATGTATTAATATTCATGTTCGACGTACATTAATCCCATAATTAATAAAATATTCTATAAGATAGTCCGCTCGCATGCGTGGCCGCTTAACGATGTAAATGAATGGATATCATTGATCCCACTAACATTAACGCGCTGCCATCGAAGCGTTAAATTGTTAACCAGCGCGAAAGGCGCGTGCAAATGGACGAAAATCTATCGGGCGCGGCATCGACATAAATCGCGAGTAAATCAAACTTTCATTCCTCTCTCCGACAATGCGCCTCGTTTCGACGCGATTACGCAAAACGCGTCCGTCGTGTTTCTGTCACGAAAATAGTACAGATTACATTGACGCGCGCGCGCGCACACGTGGGTTAAAAAAAGTGTTACAATAAACGGCGTAACAATGGAATGGAACAACACGCGCGCGTCCATCGTGAAATGGACGATTCGACTCGACGACTCCGCGTCGCGTATGACCGCGACTCATAAATACGGGTCCATTGTTCCCCGTCGAAATGTTCCGCGCGCGCTTCCTTTAATTGATTTCCCCACGCATCTGCCGTCTGTGTGTCGCGCCGACGTACGTAAACCAATACGGGGATTTATCGGCAGGAGACGCCGATCGCTGAGCTATGCGGTGCCGTAAACTATTTAAGCGCGCCGCCACCGACTGGGAATTAGACGCTCCCCAAGCAATCAAACTCTCGCGTACAATTCAAATTATCCGGTTACATTGCGCTGATCATTTTTCTTTCCACGGGTGACGCGAACGCTCGAGATTGTCGCGTTAAATACGGGGTCGGAGCGCAGCGCGAGTATATTGCCTGGAAAATAGAAAGACTCGTCCCGTGGCGATCGTGGCGCAGAGAGATGTGCGCCAGTCTGGCGAGCCGAAGATCCGAGTTCGAATCTAACCATCGTTGTTGGGTTTTTATTCGATCGTCACCTCTCGGCAGGTTGTGACGAACCACCGAGAGTGTCTTATCACAAACACCCCTCTATAGAGCCGTTCGGAATCGGCGTTAAACTTGTAGGTCCCGTATATCTGACGCACCGCGATATATGCAAGAGAGGGGGTCACGACGCACAAAATTCTGCGATTTGTGAGACTTCTAGTAGGCCCATGGTTGTATGTACATGGACTCTAGTATCGAAAATATGATGACAGAAGTTGGAGTTATTTGAGGGATATTAAAATCTCAAATATGAAGTAAAGAAGTAAACGTTCTGAGAAAAATGCAGCGTGATCTTTTTGGATAAGAGTACCAAGTTTCGGTTACTTTTTACCTAACGATACGCACGTTTTTTTTTATATATAACAACGGTTTAAATTTTAGGATTGCGAAAGTTTATCGTTGAATATAATTAGAGCACGAGAGAGAAAGGTAAATGGATATAATGACAGTCCGCGGGGTATAATACAAAACGAAACGAGATTTGCTCTTGCATTTGTGTTAAACGGTATTTAGTATAAACAATAATCCGAATTCCAGAGGAAAATACGTCGCCCCGATGTCTCGCTTCTACTTTCCGTTCAGCGTAGCGCTTTGTTTCTCGGGAAATGACCATAATCGATGAATGGCCGAATATTCCGAGAGCGCTATTGCACAACTACGCCCAATTAGGATAATGATTTTGTAAAATCGTGGAAGTACGCGAACGTTTACACGGCTCGATCCATCTCTCGTCGCGTTACGCTCCGATTTGTGATTGACACAAATCTGCCGAGAGGTAGCTGCATTAATTGATTTCCTAAGCGAGCCACGCAACGCCGATAACATCTATTATGCCGCGATGATGTGGGAAAGCGGGCGAGGGCGACCGATTTAAATGATATGTAAACCAATTACCAGTTAACAGTCGAATGTGTAACCGCTGTTGATTTCTCCGCGTGTTCGCACGCGTGTGTGCATGTTTATCGGCGAAAGAGATTTTGATCGCGCTGTTTTGCGGTTGTTATGGATGAACGCTATTATTATGGAACTCGATATTATCGTTTACAACGCGTTTCCTACTGCCCTCTCTTTCTTGCGCCGCGCAAATACGACTTCCACATGTTTCCTTTTCATTCCCCCAAATTTGTAAACAGAAAATTCAGACACTTTATGTGGAAGTATACACTGATAGAAAAATATGGAGCATTTGAAACTATAATTGCAGAGTAAAATAATTATAGTCAGGAATATTATTTTTATAGTAATTATTACTATATTAATAATAGCAACTATATAGACACAGTGATGCAAAAATTAATAACTATAAATTTGTGTTCGCTTTGCTATATTTTGCCTGTTTAATAAAACTATAAAACTATGTTTGGAACCAAAATTCACTATAAAATATAGTGAGATTATAGTTAATCTAATCATTTTTCTATCAGCGTATTTAAAGATCATCTTAAATATCTCTTGTAATATTTTTTATCCAGACAAATGGTCTGTACAACGTTTATACGAATAATTTTTTGACTAAATACTCTTTGGACATGTATTTAAGACAAAGTTAAATATAAGAACTGACTATAAACGAGCCTTAGTGCATCGATAGAAAAATATGTAGTATTTGAAACTATAGTTGCATAGTAAAATAATTATAGGCAGGAATATCATTTTTATAGTAATTATTACTATAATATTAGTAATAGCAACCATATTTTTCTGCCAGTGTAAGTATCGTACATCTCCTTAGAAATATCTTAAAAAAGTTGTCCCCTTTTCCCTGATAAAAGAACGTACCGGTTATGAAATTATTTATCTAATGGATATCTTTAGGTTTACATTTTGCAAAAGCAACGAAATACTATTTAGATAAGTGTATTTTTAAAGTTTGCAATGTGAGACCCTCCGGTACTTTCCCGTTTGTAACAGTTAAGCACGATTGCGTGGAGATACGTGGGAAAGATTTTATCGATCAGGGTAGCGCTTACGGAAGTGTCAGTATATTAAGTAAATATTAAAGACCGCGTTATCTTCGGCAAGCGACAGCCGGTCCTCTATTCCTGTTATTCCAGGTGATTAATATTGACGACATATTGTGGTTATTGAGGTGCTGGAAAGCGAACGGGCGGCGAGAGGAGATGCGGATTTACGGCTTATGTCCTAGGGAAGCTCTCAAATTTGTTATTTACGGACCGGCGATACGCGTGCAATCCGCGTGTGAAGATTCCCATCCAGAGGATAGTCCGATATATTACTTTAACGCTGATGCGGATAAAGTTAGGATGATAAAACCACGGCCGAGGGAGAGGAAGAGCGTGATGGAATCGCAAGTCGGTTCCTTCGAGCGAAAGCTCGTCGTCGCGACGAATTTCCCCGCGGCGTGGAATTTCACGGTAAAGGTTGACCGAGTTAGAGCCGAGCCTAGAACGATGCAGCTACGAGGAACCTATAGTCGGACGCGTAATCGCATCGCGGACGATCGCCGCGATCCAGCCGTGTGTGCAGATCGGTCACGAACCGGTTGCGTAATCCTCTAAACGCCTCTCGTCGGGCATCTTTCTAATTCCCGAGAAATCGGCTACGTGCCGTCGTCAGGCTCTCCGCTCGACAGGCATTAATTGCTTCGCTTAGGCTGCTCCACTGCGATCTTATCGTCGATGTTATCGGCAGGCGACAACGATTGCTAAAAGTAGATTACAATGGTAAATACGTTTCGGACGTAAATGACCGTTTGGCATATCAGGAATGGAGTAGAGATTGTAGAAAAGGGGGCAAATAAATCATCGCGACGTGATACCACGAGTTGTAAAATTAATAAAACAGTGCCGCTTATTCATATAATTCCTTCATAACGTATCGCGGTGTAAAAAAAATCGTTAACGCCTCGATTATTACAAGGCTACGTGGAATATGTTACAATAACTATTGGCAGAATTATTATTCAGCGCCTCACGGCGGGGCCTCTCGCCCGGGTATCTCGCCGGTATCGAGAACAAACGACGGCAGCCTACCGAAAAAAACATTATCGTCATTATTCCGCTTATTATACGCGTATTACATCACACGGTATCACGGGGAGGTACTTGGGCGCCGTGGCCGGCGCGACCGATACGTCGATATCGGCGCGGCGCGATTACAGGTCGCGTAGCGGCGATAGTCGCGTGTCGACGCTACTGCTAATAATACTCTCGCCGTTTACTCTCGTCGTGGGCAGGTCTGCGGTGGTACTACTACCACCGCTATCGCTGGTACTACGGAACTGCCGTTGCGACCAATACGACGAGAGTGGTTACCGCCGCCGCCGCCGCTCTCGTTCTCTCGTCGGCACGTTGTATTATAGCCGTTTACCACCGCGTAGCTTCGACCGGCTCCGAAGAGCGAGCAGGATGTAGGACACGACAGGTCCACGGGGGAAGAGAGACGGAGGGAGCCTAGGCCGGGAGAGAGAGAGAGAGAGAGAGAGAGAGAGCGAGAGAAAGGGAGGGTTAGGCTGGGACGCGCGTGGAAGACACAGTCGCTCCGGCGTCCCTTTTGTCGGTTCACTTCTTCTTTTTTTTTCGCCCCCCTCTCGCTGAATTCTTTTCAATCGAATGTAATTTCACCCGTCTCGGTTTTGTCACCTCGAGACCTCGTCTGCGTCTGCATCTGCGTACTTCGTACGTGGCAAGTTTCGGCGAGTCTTTCGGGCTAACTTGCCGATTTACGCGCGCCGTGTCCGACGTCTCGGTTCTAATTATTTAGCGGTTATCTGGCGATCGTTTAAAGAATTTTTTGAACTGATCAGAGGATACTCGCGACGACGAGTAGTCCTCTACGCGCCGTACGTTATTGGTCGATTCAGGTATTAAAGTTAACGTTTCTTATTCGCGAACTTAAAAAATTTTTACATGAAGGTTTTCGTAACACCGTTGCGTTACTTTTTGATCCCAGCTTCACTGAGGATGGCCCGGAAAAGGGTCGAAACGTTTGGGTATTTCAATAAATTGATTTAAAAGTTCCACACTGGATAATTTCCCACGGACACCTGCGGTTGGCTCGCATTGGCCCTTTCTCCCTACCTTAATAGTTGCTTTATTGAGAGCTATGCGATTTGGACTAATTATTTAGCTTTACAATTAATCGCGAGCGCGGTATCGTGCGCCACCTTCTGATAATATTGCCCGTTGCTTCAGCCTGTTATTGTGCGTCGTATTATTAACTCGACAGGGTCCATAAATCTCCTTCCGAGCTCGTGATTTACGAGGAATTTAGGATGCACGGTCAGTCAACTCTTCACAGACTCGAGTTTTGCTCGGTCGGAATTTTTGACTTGTGCGAAACTTGCGCGGTTCTTTTCGCCGTAGGGACAGCTCGTACGTCACATCTCTCGTTCGGACAACTTGTTTGCTAAATTACTGCAGACTCGTCAAAGAAACGAAGGGCGGCCGAGGGATGAAGGAGACGCCACGGAGAGACGAGCCGATACCTAATCCTCCCTTGGTTGGCCCACTCTCGGTAGGAAATCAATAGAGAGGGACTTTCGCGTCCCCCTCCCTCCCTCTTCCGCTCCCTTTCCTGCCCCGTTCCTGCCCGTCTGCCTTTCTCTCTTTAACGTTCTCGCGCTATTCCCACTTTTCTTCCCGAGTCAGGCTGCACAAAGGATCCCAGGGCGAGAGAAGGAAGGGAGGGAGACAGATAGGTGCGTTTGTCCGCTTCCACCTCGAAGGAATGACGGGGATTCCTTGGGATTCAAATCTCGGAGTCCTTGCTTTATGATTTGTCGATTATTGCCGACGCTGACGTTTGTCTGCTCAAATGATATCTTTAGGAATTCACGGGAGACGCATGGACTAGCGCTTATCCCTTTGCGAACCTTATCGGTCTACCGCGTGCGAAAGTTATCGCAGTCTTCTGGTTGAAAATGTGAAGTAAGGTCCGATTCTTCTCACAGAAATGATAAAATTGTATTGATACAAAGGCAGCCCGTCGTTGCTTTTGTGCGTCGTGACTTCAGGTTGCACGAGCACGTCCGATGATGATTCACTGGTTGCGACTGCTGGCCGTCCCGCGAGATTGCGCATAACTAAATAACGGCACGTGTTCCTAGAATTGCCGCTCACTTGCCTCATCGGGCACTTGAATATCTGCCGCCCACGTAAATTAATAATCGATGCGATCGGGGATGGTAGTAATTTGCAGTAAACTGCATAGGATAGTGACGTTGTTCTCCTGGGGGTGGGGGGGGGAGAGGGGTGGTGCGCGTGGAAAGCGCGTACGTCATCGAGCGTTGGCGCGTCGGCGTGACGTAGCGGAAGTCATGCGTCACCGCTGACGTAACGACGTCGGAAGAGGAGGAACGTCCGAAAGAGGCCATTGACGAGGACTTGTTGCACGTCCTTTTCTGCATGCGTCGCCGACAAAGCCGCGAGATTACCGCGCCGTCGCGTTGCGGGGGGTGGAATCTAATCGGATGTATGAGATCTGACGTCACGATGGAAAACTCGTTCCCGCACCTACGATTAAATTTCTCGCGCCTTGAGATAAGTATCCGACGACTACGGAGATGTATCGCCGTTTCCTTTCATTCAGCAACGGCGCTGAAAGTATAAAATCGCTATTCCGTAAAAGTAAAAACGGAAGAATGTTGCCTTTGGACCGAATGGAGTTCGAGCTTCTCGTCGCGAGAAGTTTTATTCTTTCCCCGAGTACACGGGGGGGGGGGGAATTGCTGTTGAATTAAGCAAAATGAAGCTGCTTGAATTAAACGTTAACGTCACAAACGTAAATAATTCACTCAATTGCATTCGCTATGGATTTGAATTTTAAGCATTGAACTAAATATTCAGATTATTAAGACAACAATCTGATGTTTTTCATTTATTAACACTGACGTTGTTTCAACGATTGTATTTCAATTACACTGATCTTGTTGATACATCATACTTTTTTCCGTGTCGAGCAGACTCGGGCTACTATCAGAAGCGATGGCACTTGTTAAATCATTTTCCGAAGTCGAGAAACATGCGCGGTCAGGACGGAGTCTGCGTAAGATCGCGGTGACTGATGTTTACCCGTTGCGTATCCGCTCGCATGTATATAGTACCTTTCTCTTTCCATGTGCCTCTCGGCGGTTAATAGTGGAATATAAGAACACCTGAAGATAGAAAACCACGCTGATGTGAGACATAACTATTCATGTCGAATCGCGTTTATCTAAATGCATATCGCGGTTAATTATACAAACTCGTTATGCAGACTTGGAAAAAAATTACATTGAAAAGGTGAAAATTTTTATCAACCTGATTTGCGCGAATAACGCGAAACATTGTATTGGCATCTATACGTCAATTGTGCCGTTCTCAATATAAACATTTTATATCTTGTCGATTTTCTCGTTAATACAAATTTTAATCGCCCATTTGGTCTCGCCCGTATTTATTACAGAAGCAATTTGGTCGTAACGGAATTATCGCGATATCATTACGCATGGAATTATTACGGCGAGAGATTTTTCCGGTGGCGTAGCGCCGCTGCATCAGCGAACTTTTCGCGGATCCCCGCAAAGCTTCAATTCAGCTTAACTTCACTTTGATCAAACAGCTGTATCTACGTTTAATCAAGACGATCCCGTCGCACAGACCTTGATGGGGGGGGTATTTCGATTAGGCAAATTGTGCCGGACTGTAAATTAGTAATTTTCCGCTCGATGTAAGGGCACTGTGACGACCGCCGCTGTCGTTTGCATAACCCTTTACCAGTTTCTTGCTTCACACTTTTGTTATCGCGACGCGCGGATAAGTCGCGGAGACGTTCGGTGGATTGTCTATGTTGGAACATGGGGTGAATTTTCCAAGCGGAGAACGCGGTAGTAACTAGCGGACGATAGAGAAGTACGCTGAGAAAGATTTTCGCTACCATAGCTAATCGTGGGTTGCTAAAAATATTCTGCTACCACAACTGCAGTTTAGAAATTGACAACTGCTTTCGAAATTTACATGTAAATTTCTAAAGCACAGCAAACGGTTTGCTGTCGCACCTGATACAATAAGCACAGTAGCAAAATGTTTAGCTATCGCAACTAAATATTAGCTGTCCATATTTTACAACTGAAATTTAGTTGCCGCACGCAGATTTTAGCTACGACAGCTACATTTTTCTTTCTGTGGCATACGTCGAATTGAACGATACTCGTTTGGACAATTTGCTGGTCCAATTAACATTTAGCGCTAAAACGAGAGAAACAAAGAGGAGAGACTGTGAGGCTTCCGACCTGCGGAAGATATTTTGCTGAGAAAAAAGTCTTTGAAAATGTATTTTCAAAGCCACAAGTAATGTTTATTTTAGTGAGATAAACATATGCCACAAATAAATTTTCAAAGACTTTTTTCTCAGTGTTCAAAAATTGAAAAGAGAGTACACTAAAAGAAATAAACATTATATGCAACAAATACATTTTCAAATGGCACAAATAATGTTTATTTTGGTGAGATAAACATTATATGCCACAAATAAATTTTCAAAGACTTTTTCTCAGTGCTCGAAAATCGAACAGAGAGTACACTGAAAAAGAACTTCGCTACCACAGCTAATCGTGGTTTGCTAAAAATATTCTGCTGCCGCAACTATAAATTTCTAAACCACAGCGAACGGTTTGCTGTCGCACCTGATACAACAGGCATGGCAGCAAAATGTTTAGCTATTGCAACTAAATATTAGCTGTCCATATTTTACAACTGAAATTGTAGTTGCCACGTGCAGCTTTTAGCTACGGCAGCCACATTTTTCGTTCCGTGTAAGCCTGTTTATCGTCCAAGTGTGAGACAAATTTTTTAAATATTATACGATGCACAATATTTTGGAACACGAAATAATTTTTAGCGTACGCGGGAAATCACTGTTGCATTTATAATCGGTTTCAAAGAAAGTCTTCGTCATAATAGTTAATTTTTTTTCCACGCAATTCGACCATTCAATTGCAAGCGTTCTGTTTTACGCCGGCGATTTGAAAGCGAATAATTTCAGATCTTTTATTCATCTGAAATCGATATCTAAATTATTAATCGCGCGTACAATTGCGACATTGCGACCCGGGTTTCAATTGGAGGATTGATGGAACAGCGGCTGCGATAACGACGACCCCCGACAACTAATGCAGCGATAACGACGATCGCGATAAACACAATCGTGCTCGTTATCTGCCGATGACGTTTAACATACGCCGGTTTGTGTAAATCGAACGTGTCTTACCGCATAGATTGAAACACACTTGAATTTTTCAAGGACATATTTCTTCAAGTCGATAAAGCCACATGTGTGTGTGTGTGTGCGAATAATAAATCGTGAGACCAGGAAAACAACTGCGTTACCGTACACAATCGCTGCATACGGAGTATCGGGACGTATACGCAGGTTACGCGATTTACTGGAATTATTTTTTGAAAATACACGGGACATTTTTTACGCGCGCGCGCCACGGGGAAATAATGGGGAGATATGGGGGACTTGTGCAATGTTAAATACCTCGGCGTTACTTTCTCGCGCTATTTTCTGCGCAGATCCGAGGCGTAATGCGTTCGGCGTTAATAATATCTAACGACAGCACGCCATTCGCCCGTAATTGGCTGTCGCAATTGTTTTATTGATAAAGTGTTGTAGTGCTGGTATATGAGGTCGCCATATGTCGAGATACAGAGCTAAACCGCAAAAGAGACGGCATTTCCTGTTTTCTCGTTCCTCTGCGGTGGCGAGGTGTTTCCTCAGCGCTCGCGAAAGTAGGCGCAGTTCTGCCGTTTTTATTTCACGCGAAATATATTATTGAGAGACGTAACCGGAGAAACGTAATTGATTCGTAACAATCTAATGTCGCCAAGTGCGGCTGCCACGTTGTCCGTTAAGCTAACGTATGATATTAAGATGAAAAGTTGAAGACAACGAAAATTTAACCCTCTAATTGTCGCGCAAGGTTTTTAAGATAAATTACTTTCTAAACTGAGGAGTCTTTTGTTACCGCCTGTGTCCACGGTGCTAGAACTTCCGAGTTCCGAGAAATGTACGCGATTTTTGCTTAAAATTTATACTGAAAACCCATGTGTACTTAATCGTGGGATAGCATTTCGAAGAACTTGATGAGTTTGTTGAAATTTTACCGTACATTTTACTAGTAGGATGTATGATAAAATTTCAAAAGACTCTCATAAAGTTCCTCGACACGCCGTGTTGCCTCACAATTGCATGATTTTCAAGGTAAATTTTAAGTGAAAACTCTCTCCCCGTGTATAGTCAATCAATTTGCAGCTGTTATGGCACAGCTGCAAGTTGATTGGCCACACATTTCTCGAAACTAGAACTTGGACCAAGTTTTAGCATCGGGCACACAGGCCTTCATATTCTACATGAACTCGAAGACCTAGTAAGACAAAGGAAATATGTGAAATATTTTCAACGTAAAAGAGACAAATTGATTTTTACGTTGGCGTCCCTAGACGTGACGATTGAAGGGCTAAACTTAATCGACAAGTTGCTCTAAGCGTACGAAAAAGATAAAGGATGATTCACGATGAATCAATGATTCAAAAGCTATAGTCGAGGGGAAAACCGCTGACCAGGATCTTGTACAGTGTACACCAATGTCCACTAATGCCCAGTGGGCATTACTTTATCTTATTTTATCTTTGTAATGCTCCAGCAAGGCCTAATGTCCGAACACATGCCCAAAAATTCCTAGTAATGCCGCATATCTGAACACCACAATGCCCTCAGCGGGAAACCGCCTGACCCAAATCTTGTACGCTAATGCCCAGCGGGCATTACTTGATCTTATTATCTTGTTTTATCTTATTTTAACTTTATAATTCCCCAGCTAGACCTAATGCTCAAACTAATGCCCAAAAAATGCCTAGTAATGCCCAGTACTGCCGCATATCTGCATACCACAATGCCCTCAGCGGTTTCACCCTCGATTTTAACATACTTTTTACTAGTAAAATGTATATTACAAGTATAACTACTAGTAAAAAGTATGGGAAAATTTCAAAAATCTCTCATAAAATTCTTTAGCACACACGACAACACGGCATTTCGAAGAATTTTATGAGAGTTTTTGGAAATTTTAAGCGAGGGGGAAGAAACTGATCAAAATCTTGTACACCAATGTCCACTAATAAAAATAGTGGGCATTACTTTATCTTATTATCTTATTTTATATTTATAATGCCCCAGCAAGGCCTAATGCCCAAAAAATGCCCAGTAATGCCCAGTAATGCCGCAATGCCCTCAGCGGTTTCCTCCTCGGCTACAGATTGGTGGTCAATAGTCACGTTATTCCCGATCGAGTTACCGAGTCCTTTTTACTCGCTCGCGAGTATTGGAAATGATCGGGATGCAAAATTAAAGCGCGAAAAGTCGTCCCCTCGCGCGGCCTCGTCCGCGCTTGCTGATAGACACGAAAATCGTTGTTTACCCCCGCGGCGAGTGACAGCCACGTCCACGTATCGACCTATATTCCGCCGGCGCAACCGCGGAAATTTTCTAATCTCGTTCTACTTCGCGCGACGGCAGATCGGCGCGACAAAGTTGTGCGGCTTCCTGTTATCCTTTTGTTTTTGTTTTGCTGCGCCGCAAAACGAGTCTCCGCGGCGCGTGGCGCGATCGATCCCGGCCGCTCGTTCTCTCTCTCTCTCTCTCTTTCGGACGGTCTTTCCGTCTCTCGGCGACCGGAACAACGCGATCATTGTTCGATAATGGTGTCAGTAGAAAGTTGGAAGGGCTTATGGGTGATCGAATGCCCTGACTAATTATCTAACCGGGCGTGGAGGGGGAGGGGGGTTGGGTGGACGCGATAAGCAATTTATGCGCGGGCACAGTACGGCTGATGGACCGAGTGTCCGTCGCAGGCGGCCATTATCCCTCCGCGTTTAACCCTCCCGTACTTGAATTATTCCTAAATGTCAAAGAGAATATCCAAGTGCGCCTCCCTCCCTCCCTCTCTCTCTCTCTCCGCCTTTAATAATGCACGCTATTGTCCTAATCGCTCATTAGATACACGACAATTTATCGTCCGCGATTTGTACTCCGCGACAATTAGGCACGGCTACTCGGGGGAACAATGTTCCGCCTCGATTCGGGGCCCCGCGATTATATCGCGATAATAATAGCGCGTCGCCGAGTACAGAGGATTCTCAGATCTACCGCATTTCTACCGCATTACTTTTTAATAACAGCTTCTCTCAGAATAATTCGAGACTCTAGCGGAAATAGGGGTGGGGGGGGAGAGACTGCGTCTAAAAAAAAAGGGGGGGGGAAATAATTTCTGCCGCGTCATCGCGTCATCGTCTCCTCATCCTTTCTTCGCGGTAGGTCGTACGGATTCGTCACGCGGGTCGAACGACTGGCGATACTTACTCGGCCGCGGAGCTTCTTCGAAAGTCGCGATTGAACGGCGGAAGCGAAGGTCGCCGCCGCGCGCGGCGGTGCATCGGAAGCGACGCCGCGGATTCGCGGTGCTGCTGGTGCGCGCGCGGTGTGTCGCGCGGGTGGGTAAAACAGGGCGCCCCCCGGGCCGCGCCGCGCATGTCCGCCCGCAGATGTCGCCCGCGTTGCCAGGTGCGCTCAGCCAATGGGCGAGCGCCCACGTCCCCCGTCCCGCCGCCGATTGGCGCTCCTGGTAGCGCACGGACAGTGATCGCAATATGGCTTCCGCCAGTGGCAGTGAGCGAGAGTACCTCCGTTAAAGTGACATCGAACGATGGCGAACTACTCGGGGCCGCGGGTGTCGTCGCGCGCGTTTAAACCGCCGTGCGTCCGTCTCGCCGTCGCGCGGATCCGCGCGGCCGCGTAGCTCCGTGCCGCGCGGGCGGCTCGCGGAGTGCGGCAAAACAGTCCGCTTCGTGCGCGAGACGGGAGACGTGGTGCGAGTGAGCGAGGGAGAGAGAGCGAGACGCGGGACAGGGACGGAGCGAGCGCGCGAGGAGAGGGGGACAGAACGCGACGGCGGATCTCTCTCTCTCTCTCTCTCTGTGTGTGTCGCGTTCGAATCGAGCGTGAATCTCGGCTAATTTCGCGCGCGGCAAGTGAGACAGCGGCGCCGTCGACGCTGCCCCCTGCCCTCCCCGCGCGAGCGGTATCTCGCGGACCCGCGCCGATTGTCGCGCGCGCGAATCGCGTCCGAACGAGCGGCGAGAAAAAGGGAAAAGAAAACGGAGTGAGTGAGTAAGAGAGAGAGGACACGCCGCGAGGGGGATTGCGGTCGCGCGGAGTGTCTCGAGTTCGGCACCGCGAAAGCGAGTCGGCGGCGCATCGCCGGTGGGCAGCCCGTCGTGCGTGAGTGCGCGCGCGCGCGTGTGTGTACGGGTCGCGTGCGCGCAGGTAGTAGAAGTAGGTGCACGCTCGGGCGCAGGGGACTTACGAGCGGACACATTGGAGTAGCGGCGAGAGCGGTGAATGAGCGGGAAGTTGTGCGAGCGCACGGCAAAAGAGCGAGCGAGAGAGAGTGAGACGACACACGCGGGGTGTATGACGGCGTTTCGGTGCGGCGAGGCGACGTTGCCAGAGCTTCCCCCCCGTCGCGTACTCCGCTGTTACACCACGCCACTATTATACGGCGGCACGAGGGAGAGGAGGGTGGCGGACACGAGAGCAACCGCGACGACGACGACGACGACGACGACGACGACGGCGGCGACGGCGGCGGCGGCGGCGGCGGTGTTGGTGCCGCGCGTCCGCGCGCGCGCTGGTAGTCGTGCGTGATCGCGTCGCGCCAACGAGAATCTAGACGCGCGTCGATCTCGCCCGCCCCGCGAACCTCCCGAGAGCGCCCGCGACGCGAGGATATACGCCGCGGATACCATGGAACGACGCCCGACGACGTACGTTGGCAGCGACACGTGACATGCCGAGCCACAAGCCAGCGCAAGCCATGAAGAAGCCGCCACGGTGAGTGGAGAGTGTGTCCGCCTTTTACCCGCGTCGTCTTCTCCCCCCCCCCCTCCGGTGTCTTGTCGCTCGGCCGAAGCGACGACGGCACCCGGGCCGTCCGCGACTCGTTTTTCTTTTCTTCGCCCCCGGGGTCTCCTCGATTTTTCGAGAATATTTTGCGACGGAAGAGGAAAAACAAACCGGAGAGTTCCGAGATCTCTCCGATCTCGGATCAGGTCGGGCATTTAACATCTGGTTAAATGAAGTCCTCACCCGAGACTTTTTCGCTACCTGCGCGGGGAAATTTTCACCGCGATTGTCGTCAACTGCAACCTGCGAGCGATTCGGGAGGGGGAAATGGCTCGGCCACCGTTGGCGGCGAGTCGGTTTAAAAGCTCTCGAATGACGTTTAAATTTAATACTCCGAGACTCTCGTCCGTCGTCCATTTGACGGCGGCGTTTTAAAAGTCCCAGAATGTCGGGAGTCTCTCGGGGGGGGCTCGCCTGGGGTAATTTGGGGTCGCTGATACGTCACTGCGGCCGCAGAAGCGAGTCCCCGTGGTGGTGAAGCGGCGCGATTATGGGGGATGAGTCACAGAAGATTGACGCCTTGTTTATTGATCTTGACGCAGATGCATGGCGCTTGTTACGGTATTAGTTGCTGTCGCGAGTTTATCGAGGACCGAAAGCGCTACCCGTGAATTTTTAGGGGCCGCGAAGACGATCGTCCCGACCCTTTCTCGACCGGATCGCTTTTATTATTATATTAGTGTTTTAACGGGCCCAAGGAATGAGCGGCGAGAAGGGTATACGTGGGATTTATGAGACCCGGTGACGTAAAGCGAAAGAAGAAAACAAATTTCCACGAGATAGCCCGAACGAAAAAGACGGGAGAGACGGGGGACGTTTGATGGAATTTTTTAAACAAGAATAGAGACTTGTTGTCGCCAGCGAATAATTAACCAATGTAGGAAAATGGAGGGGGAAACCGCTGAGGGCATTGTGGTGTACAGTTTTGCGGCATTACTGGGCAATTTTTGGGCATTAGTTGGGGCATTATAAAGATAAAATGAGATAAAACAAGATAAATAAGATGAAATAAGACAATAAGATAAAGTAATGCCCACTGGGCATTGGTAATAAACGACACAACTGGCAGATTAGAGAAATTTATTGCGAAATTTATGAACCTGGGCCGCCCTGCACTCTGGGCGTCTCACCAGTCACACCATTTTTTTAATTTCCTTCGGGTATTAATAATCGGGAATCTTTTTGAAGCACACACCGGCAATCTCACCACGAAGGAGAGCCGGAGGTTTATCAATTATATCGAAATCCCGAAAGTCGGCGGCTAAAGCTTAGCACGCGTTTTCCTCGGCTAATTCGGCATCGATCGACGCCCCTCGGCGATAATGCCGGGGGTGCGTGCCCGTTTTTCAATCTCTTTCGCGCGACGCGTTTCTGCAATTTAATTTTTAATTACACTTCTGTCGAAGCCGCGTTTGTTCGTAATTAACCGAGGAATGCGATTTCATCCAGTTCCTCGAAACCTTGTACTTTCGATTGTTAATTACGTGGCAAGTGCCGACGTTGTATTTTCGTGGACATAAAAAATGGTTCGCGAGTAATTCGTCTTCGCTCGTTAATTATGCAACAAATTATTGGTACCGCGGCGTCTCGAGGAAAGGCCGAAAGCGGGCGCGATTATGGGGGGGGGGGGGAGGAGAGGAGGCGAGTCGCGGAAGTTCGACGCCTTTAAGCCGCGACGGTTAACCGAGGAATTCTTAACTACCGCCGATACGATAATAATAGGACACCGTGTACGTACATTCGAGCGAATGCGGTGCGAAGAATCCGGGGCGGGCCGCGTTCTTTCGTAGGAATTCATCAACGATACGAAGAGTGATTTAACCAGGGCGCGCTTGTCGCGGTACGCACACGCGTTCCCTCGGATTGAGATAACAGATAGCCGGGGGGGGGGGGGAAAGAAAACAGCGGTAATTTTAACGCCGGAGCGGGAAGTCGCCTAACAATGAAAGCGGCGGGACTTGGAGCGAGGCTCGTACGGGATAACGGATCGCGGGTAAACGGTGTAAAACTGCGCGTCTTCGTAGAATGCAATTCTTACGTTCCTCGCTCGCGCGACAAACGGGTTACCCCGAGGTTCAGCTAGCAACACGTGACGCCGGCGACGGGCGTCCACCCCGCGAGGGGGCGGATTCGCCCCGGATAGAGACCGTGCACTGAGAAAAAAATCTGGTTGCGTTAATTAGAAATCTGGTAGATTCAACCAGATCGTCCGTTGGAAAATGAACGAATCGGAATTTCTTTAGGATTTACTAGGTGCGCAGTGAGGTTTATCAAACTGCTGGTTACGAAGCGTCCTATCGTGCTAACTAGAAATTCCCGTTTGGTTTAACCAAAGTACATTCTGTCATACGCGTCTTGCTGATACAATCAAACCGTTTTTCTTTTCAGCGTGTAATCAGAGACCGGCCATAAGAGTTCGTCAAATTTCCGCGAGTGAAAGAGAGAGAGAGGGGGGGAGGGGAGAGAAACAGGCTATCTTCATAGACGTAGTAAATATAGACTGAGGCCGGTATTCAAAGTCGATTCTTATTTCAAAATCATCTTAAGTGTTGTCTTAAGAGGCTAATACGGCTCTGTGATTGGTTGAAAACACATTAAGAGTATACTTAAGGTGATCTTAAATATAAGAACGGACTATGAATACCGGCCTGAGCGTCCCATTGAATAAGCTTGTGAAGCGAGAGAGAGAGAAGATTTAAGAAGACTTTCTCTGTCTTACACCACCGTAAAAGAAAAGAATCGTGATTCTCTTTAGTCACGGTGGTGAGACAGAGAAAGGAAGTCTTCTTAAATCTTCTGTCTCTCTCTCTTCACAAGCTTCAGCTTATTCAATGGGTCGCTCAGTCTATATTTACCATAACTATGGCTATCTCGCTCTTCTACGATCGTAGATGTTTCCCCCTCGCTCGCGGGAATTTGACGAACTCTTATGGGCCAGTCTTCCGATCGCAGGGTCCCTGGTCCCGGTGCTTTTACGGCGCGTGGCCGCAATTTTACTCCGCGACTGGTGCCGCGTAACAAAAGTTCCTAATTCGAAACACTTTAGATCGGCGCCTCGTACCAGCAGTTAGCGAAACTTGAAATCCGAGCCACTCCGCCGCCGCTCGTTCCCGGGCGAATGAATTTAATCGTGTCACGAGTTTTATTTCCGAGCCAACTTTCGACGAGGAGGAAAGCGCGCGCGCGCGCGATCACGGCGAAGTGTCGAAGAGATGAGTGCGACGTTTAGGAATTCGAGGGCCGAGCGCCCGCGCGGCGACGACGCTCCAAATACTTGCCGGTTGTCGACGACGTCGTCGGGCGTCCGAAGGAGCCTGCGTAGGTCGCTAAATTATGGAGCGTCGGGATAAAGGAGAGCCAGGGGAAATGAGGAGTGAGAAAAGAACGGCTGCTCCTCGGGTCGTATCGTCGACGCTGAATAATTCTCCGCGCCTTCAAAGGCTTTAATTCGCGATCGTTGTACTTGAAAATTTAGGTACTCGGCGGATCCGTCGTTTTTCAGGCCACTCGTCTCCCCCGCGATCTTCCCTCGCGCTCGCGTTTTTAACTGCCCCTTTTAACCCACAGAAAAACTTTTCGGATCCAGTGCTATTACACTTGAACGTATCATAAAATAGGATCGATGTAGTACACATTGTGCTGTTTCAACATTTCGTTCCACGTATTTTAATAATTTAATATTTGAGGCAATTAAAACAAGAGCAATATGTTAAATTAACACACGAATGTGTGAAACATTTAACACAAAAATTTTAACCGGCATTTTCTTTAACAAGTAAACACAAATTTTCCAACTGTGTACTCTTGTCTCAATAAGTCAATCTTTTTTAATTCGATAGAGGAGAATAAGAATTATTGATTTTATTTCGATATTGTCTTATTTGTATACCAAATGAGGTTGTGAGAAACATAAATGCGCCAAGAATAGTTTTTGTCTCGGTAACAGAAATCCTTTCCGAGGGTGTGCTTGTCGCATTATCGCAAATCGCAGTAAGGGGAAAAGTATGTGACGGTATGGAAACTTAATTAGAATTTGTCTATAAAGACGCACTCGCGCGTGTAATATGAATCGAAATATTAATTGCTTGGTCAGCGATTTGTTTACACGTGTGTATTAATTTCTTGTAAAAACCTCGACGTCTCACTTTGTGACTCAAATCTAAAAAAAACTCGTTATTTTACGCACATATTAAATTGTTTTATACAATTAAATATCATACGATTTAATATGTGTGTGTAAAATAATGACTTTTAAATTCGAGTCACAAAGTGAGACGTCGAGGTTTCTTTAAAATAATTAATACCTATTTAATACGCGCAGAGAAAAGGAATATTCTTCTTTTGAATATATGTTTAGTTTGAACGTGACAGTCTTGAAGAGGGAGAAAAACTTACTCGACTGAAGCAATTTCATATAATTCAATCGAGCAAAATATATGCTTGTTACTTAAGAATAATTTTCTTGCATGGAAAGGAAACGATATATTGGAAGAAAATAACATATTTCCGGATCGAAGATTATAATGATTAAAATGATTTTATTGTCAACATAATTGCATGTATTCTTGAAGCGACGATTATAATACTTAAATAAGACTGTAATATTGTTGGAATGTAAGATTATCAAATGCTTCTAAGAAGATTATAGATTGTTGCGTATCCACAAAACAATGAACGCGTTAGTTTGAGTATAAAAGAGTTCAACTGACACTGTTTTCTCTGTGCGTTTAAATCTTTTGCTCCTCCTGTTTTCCGGATCGATGATTATGTGATATTAATGTAATGTTTGTTTAAAACGTTAAAATTATTCGCTCCTTGGAAATCTTATAATCATCCACTTATACTTTTGCAGTCTCCTCGTTAATTAGTCTGCACTTGATCTTATTTGCTAATCTTGTCCATTTCCGACGCCTATGACATTAGCCTCTGCTCTTTCCGTACTTTTTGGCGTTACTTTTTTTTCAATATTCGCGCACGCCACTTCCTTCTCTACACCCAGTAAAAAAAGTTTTATTTAAGTGAAATAAATGGGATGCGTTGTGATCACGTTTCTTCGAATCTACTCAATTTTCATTTAATTCTACTAAACCATTTAAGGAAATAAATATGATTTCTCTTAGAAACTGCAATCTCAATCAAAATGAAACTTCGATTAAAGTAAAGAAATCATTTCTGTGAAATTAAATAAAAGTCTAGCAAGGTCAAAATTGAAAGAACATTTGTTCGATTTCGAAGAAACTTCTTCTGGTCGTAGGATTGTGCGTCCCGATTGTACAGTCGCGTGCGATAAATTGCGTGTCCTCCCGCTTCTTCCCCGTCAGAGACGCGATCGTCAAGGCTCCCAATAGCAGCGCGTAATTATAAATCTAAGCGCGGTGTCAATTACGCGTAACCAGAGGCGGCGACTTGGCGCGAGAGAGAGGCGCTAACGAGTCGACGACTGCGAATCCTTTCGCGGCCTTGAACGAGACTCTTCTCCATTTCTCGTCCCTCGACTCGCTCGTTGTTTGCACGGCGGCGCGTTATGCATTTGCCTCTGGGAGTGCCTCGTGTAAATAATGGAAACGCGTCGGCGAAGCGTTCGATCCTGCGCATTGGAAAGATGCGCCGAAACGCACGCGGTCGCGGCACAGACCGCGCCTTCTCGTGCCGCGCGACACTTGTAAGAGATACATAGAGACCCTGTAATCAGAGACTGACTATAATGCGGGGTCTACAATGAGAGTCGCAGAGTCGCAGTCGTAAGAATAATCGACTGTAATTGGTCAATTCAGTCAGACACATAAGAATTAGCCAATCATAGTCGACTATTCTTACGACTACGACTTTACGACTTCTATGTAGACGAGGCTTCAGAGTTCGCAACGATCGTAGAAGAGTGAGATAGCCTACGTTTCTCTCTCGCTCGCAGGAATTTGACGGTCTCTGGTAAGCCAGACTGATCATCGATCTCCCATTTCGCTCCGGCACGGGGTGTTGTAATTTATTTGCCAATCTCGGATCTGCTTAAAAGAAAATAATTCTTCGAAGATCTCGCGATTCCCTTCTCGAAACTTTCAGTCTCTAAAGAACGCGGTGTTTATTACGACATTGAAGCGTAATCTACAATGCGCTCTTTGCGTCCAGAAACATTCTATGGCAGGTGACGGGCTACTTGAGAACCAAGCGCTGTAGGTGGGGCGCAGAAATCAACACTTCGTTGTAGTTGGCAATATTTGTATTTAGTCTTGAACGTTTCGATACTTATTTAGGATCATCTTCCTGATATCTGCACCACCTACAGCGCTTGGTTCTCAAGTAGCCCGTTACCTGCCTTCCATAAAAATCTAGTCTCTGCAGACAATACTGTTTCCAAGTCTTTTACGACCATGTGTGACGGCATAAGTGACAAAGGAGACCCCATGGGGCTTCCGAAGGTCTGCTCACAGAACTGTCCGTCGAACTTAAACCTAGTAGAAGTTAAAATAAATTCTGGAGCACGTAAAAACTAGTAAGCTAGTATGTATTGGGTCAAATAATACTCCAACGTTTTTAATGTCCACAAACCACGGTCACGCATCAAAGACTACTGGTCTCTGGCGATTGCAGTCAAAGATATCTGCATTCCTTCCAGGGATCTGCTAGTATTACTGGAAGTCATTTCACTCTTCACGAACATCCCGAAAGAACTTGTGATTGCGGCTATTGAAAAACGTTGGAGTGACATTTCACCCAATACATTACTTAGCTTACGTACACTAATAAAGTAACTTGCCAGTTGGGTTGACTATAGGTTTCCTGTTTCACTATTCAATTGGTTTATCCGATGAAAATTTTTCTCAGTGTAGATGCGCCTTAAATATAATGCAAGTTGAGTTTATTACCATTTTAGTATTTCGGCAGTTACGTTAATAATCCTGTTGTGAGTTGTATTCGTTTATTATGTCGAAACGTCTCGTTATTGAAAGAGGAGAGTTTGCCTTTGTGTTGTCCGACCATTTCTTGTCATACTACCATCTATTGTCAGAACTATCTCGAAATTGATTGATGAAATCTTGTCTTACCCGAAAGTAGTTTTATCTGCACGACAGTCGTAGCCTTTGTACCCTTTCACTTTTCTCCCAACTTTTTTTTCCCCCTAAGCCTTTCGTAGTCCTTTCCACATTTTTTTCCCGGAAACTAATGGCGATGCAGGTCAGGGTTGGCTGAAAAAATTCAGGAGCCGGAAAAACCATGGTAAATTCCGGTTTTTACCGTCCCGGACTTCATCCAAAGGAATAGATTGGCATAAATTAGAAAAATAACTAATACTTAATTAAAATATATTTATTATATATAAATATTAGTCATTTTTATAGTCTTTATGAAAACAGATGTTTGTTTTAAATACTAAATCATAGATATTAATCACTATTTTAAAAAGGAACCAATATAATAAGTTCTCAATTAAAAAAAAAGTTTTATTGAGATTAATACATATTTTTAAAACGAGAACTTTGGAGATACTAAATTTTATATTCATTTTTAATTTATGTGGGAAACAATGCTTTCTTGCAGTGCTTTCTAAAAGTTTTCTATTCATAGGTCGTTTTTAATAGAGAAGATCAGTTTTGCCGAAGTTTTGCCAACCTTGATGCAGCTAAACTGTTTTCGGCATTTTAGATTCAAGAAGGCTGAAAAGAATTATTTGTGCGGTTATACACTTGCAGGCTAATTCTTAACTTTGACAAGGTAGGAAAAGAGGGATAGGGGAGCTGAATAAAATATGTAGAAAACGAGCACCGTTCCACGGTTGATTTTATTGCTTTTTCACCCCGTACGCCACGCAGTCCCTTGCTCGACGAACGTGTTCAAGGTCGATCTTTACGGCGCTATCGCGGAAGAGGTATCGCGGGGAGGAGCGTGCCCCGTAAAATCCGAGCGCGTTATCGCAAATTTCACGCCTCCCGTCCCGATTTAATCGTCGAACCTCCCCGTGATATTGTAAATTGGCCGATCGACAGACCCGTCGATTAACCGGTCGCTTCCCCGCGTCGTTTCCGCGACGCGGTCTTACTCTTTTCCAAGGCATAATTGCTTTCCCGCGCGATTTGCGCTACGCTTTCTTGCTCCCTCGTGCACCAGAGTTACTTTTCTCCGAAGGCAGAAGGTTTGCTACTTGCAGCTTTCGCAGCTTGCTCGGCGAAGTTTCACGCGCAAGTCCCCCCCCTCCCCCCATTATGAAACGAGTTCCTAACACGAGATAGCGGGATTTCTGTTAAACTAACGAGCGTTAGCTATTGGTTCCATCGTGCATTTATTGCCCTTGAAGTGAAATCGGTTTAGTGGAAAATTTATTGTCAGATCGTGTAATCGTCGCGAAAAAGATTTGCGATTGATTTTGGACGTTGAGAGTCTGCTGTCTCGCGTTAGAAGCCTATCTCACAATAGGGGACTCTCCTCTAACAATGAGTCTGATCGCGGAATTATCGATGAATCGTTATTTCTGCGTTCGAGACATTCCGGATAAGATTCGGCTCTTCCAATCTTCCGGTTCAGCTAATAGTTAAATCAAATACATTTGTTTTCGTTTTACCTGCAAATTGGACAAAGATAGACGTGCTTAGCTATTATGTTACCGAGAGGAAAAACCGGCCCTAAGGTCCGGTTTCACCAGCGCGCGGTTTCGCTATCTCTGACCTTAGTTGAACTCATTCTCCGTCTCCGTCTAACTGTCCCCTTAGAAAGGGACAAGGAATGAATTGAACTGGGATTTAAAGTTAAGCGACGTCGGTGAAACCGGACCTAAGGGTCCGTTTTGAAAACGTGGCGATAACGCACGGTGAAAACTGCGCGGCGCGATAGACGAGCGCATTTAACAAATCGAGGGAGAGAGAGAGAGAGAGAGAGAGAGAGAGAGAGAGGGACGTGCAACCAACTCATATACAACCATATGGCTCGGCTGTGCACTCGCACGTACGCGCGCACACGTGTAGGCACGCTCTCGCGTTTCCGGCCGATTTGTAACGCGGAATAACGTGCTCGGCCGCACGGCGCAAGGCTGCATTATACCTATCTTTGTATTTGCAAACACGCCGTCGGGACATAAACATCGGTCCCGCGCGTACGTGCGCGCGCGTATGCGCGCACGGTGCAACGGTCGCGGGAGAGAGACGTGTTAATTACGGAATGGCCGACTTATGTGCGCTACCGACGGCGTCGATACGCGCGAGGGGCATTTCAAGTCGATCGTTATTCGAGCCGCTTGAGCGCCGATTGGAGGAGACGAAGCGATATCGATTCGGGAAAATGTTAATTTATCAACGTTCGCGCGGAGACGCGAGAATAGTCTTCCGTCATCCTCATTTTTCACGAGGCGCTGCTTATTAATCGCCGATAATCAAATCGCTCGTCTACGAGAAGAGCGCGTCGCTTGAAAAATATTGCGGTATTTTTGAACGTATTTTTGCATTTTTTTTTTAATGCGAGGAGCTTCTCGACGACTTTGGGGCGCGAGACATCCTTGTCGGAGCCATCGGCGTGTCTTTTGCCGGGAGTCAAACGTTGCCGATTGCATTTATGTCCCGATGTTACTAGCATTTGTTATCTTCGGCGAAGCTTGGAGTGCCGGCCACTGCCTCGGATGATTAATATGTTTGATGGTAACACACTTATCAGATGTGTTAGACAATATCGGTAATGGTCCTATTACGAACAAGATTATAGTCTCGACGGCAATAATTATCCTAGGCTATTGGTCCGGTCGGGTGGCGAGTGCCTGCTTCCGCGGCATCGATTTACGAGATAAAACCCCACGTTCTCGAAGCGTATCTCGCTCTGGTTCCGAGAGCGAGGCGCGGCGCTCCGGATTACTTGATCGCTATTTTGAATTTCATATTAGCGCTAACAGGCGTCCGAGCGTTAGCTGTTAAAAATTTGTCGGCTCGCGCGCAGCCGGTTCTCCGAGGCCGTTTGTGTAAAACACACCGGGGTGGGGGGGGGGGGGGTAGTTTCCTCCGAGTCGGTTGAATCGTCGAAACGTCTCTTTGTCCCCGGGGCGGCTGAATTAGAGCGACTCGTTACGCGTTACGCCGCCGTTAATTATCGTTAATTGCATCGTTTTCCCCATCCCCGATCGGGGGACCGCGCTGTTTATCGGCACGACGGCGCGCCGACGAGGCGGGCGCATTGATTCGCGGTGGAAACCGACTTGATCCAGAGTGGCCTGATATTTTTTTCATGTACGCGTGCTGTGTATACCCCTTCTATCTTGCCGTGACGTTCGCTTCTCTCTTTGCCCCGATAACTCGACGATAAAGGCCGCGGCTGACAACCCATTTTGATAAAGGCCGCCCCGACTATCCGTCGGACATTGTTGTCGTCCTCCGCGTCCTCGTCGTTTGCAATTTCAGGAACTCAAAGCCGCCCGCTGCCGTCGCCGCCGTCGTCGCCGACGCCGCGCCCCGCGGCCCTCGAACCGTCGCCGCTGAGCCAACAATCGAATTACACAGCGATACTATCGAGGCAGGCTAATGGAGGAGTCGTCCTCGTGGCCGCCGCCGATCTTTTGATTAACGCGATCGGTCTTCGCTGTCGCGAAGAAATCACTTCTCGGCGATACGTCGCTCGGAGAAACGATGGCACTTGGCGAATTTCGATAGGATTACGCGGACAGGGGAGGTTTTACAAGACTGCGTTCCTTCGCTTTCGTAATTTTTCGAATTTTCGACACTTCCTACGGTCCGATACGGTTGATTAGCCCCGGAAATATTGTAACGCGGAGAGAAAGAAGTTTCGCCAACGTGCGAAATATCCGGCAATCGTTTTTTTATTCGTTTGTCGCGCGAATCCGGCCGCGTTTGCACGTGAAAAATCGTTAAGAATCCGGCGAGAACGTTATCGCGGGATCTACGGGTGATTCGCGGAAGAAAGACGACGCCGGTGGCGCGACGTGGCCGCCTTTTTGAGCGGTATTTCACCGCGGAAAGAAATTCTAGTAAAGCTGCGAAATAGAGAGCGCAAAGGGACGGTTTACGAGAGAGAGAGAGAGAGAGAGAGAGAAAGTCGTGCGCTGGCGCACATGATGCCACGAAGCTATAATGGAACTGCCTGCCGTGGTGGCCGCTACTTTATTATCGATACTTTATCATCTGATATGACAGAGGAAAATCGATACCTTTCGAATTTGTGGAACGAAAGTGCCGATACGTCGCGGATGGGAAAATCGAATTAACGTCACTGCGAGTAATTTGATCGAGAGCCCCGGCCTCTCGACATCTGGTCGCGAATCGTGTCTTTGGGAATTAGCGTTGAAGCCTATTGTACAATGGACACGAAAAGCGCAAGACGCTAAGCCGCAACGCGAGAAATTGGTCGGCGACGGTCGTTCATTCTTCTCACGTTTGACGCCGGGGACCGGTCGATTTCTTGCGTTTTGCGTTCATTGTCGAACAAACTCGACGCGAACGTCGCGTTTCGTTGACCCGGCGAACATTTCGGGGGCACCTTTTGTGTCGGCCGCTACGGCGAGAGTCGCCAAGGATTGGCGGAAACGTAAGGTGGAAGGCGCGTGTAGCTTTAGCCGGCTATTGATTCCGCGGGGGACATTACGCCACGGCAATTATGGATATTTTATTTATCTCGACCACTCGCGGCTCTCAACGACTATAGTATTTGCGAGCCGTCGTGCGTGCAGCTTTTTCTACACGCCGCCTCGTCGGGGGATTCCCGCGTCTTTCCTCCTCCTCCCCCGTCACGTTCGATGCACGTTCGACTCTCCCGGCTGTTTTTTTTTCCTTTTTATCGCGGTTATAACTCGTCTCCTTTCCCTCAATCGAACTAATGCCGATTGTCATGCGAAACTTCCGCGGAAAAAAAAGGGGGACGAGTCTCTCAGGCGCGGACGTTGGTAATATTGTAGGCGAGATTATGCGAGCGACCCCGCGGAAACGTTTCCGACGCGGCAGTCGAGCCGTTTGCGTGCCGAATTATCTGATATCCCCCTCGATATTGTCGGGAATCGATTGTTACTACATTTTACATGACACTTAATTTTCTCCGATATCTTTAATCTTGGTCCGACGAAGGGATATTCGGAAAAATTAAAAATAAACGTACAATATGTATATATTTCTTTATACAATAGGTAATTTATTTAATTAAATTGTTTGGCTTATCGAAATTTTATTCGTAAAAGCGACAGAGCTTTTCTTTCTTACGAGAAGATTGAATTCGTGTTGATGAAAAATTTTTTTATAATTTTACGGAGGGAATTTTCTCTTAAAATTTATCCTGAACATCGCGAAATCGCGAGACGGCACGGTATTTTGAAGAATTTTATGAGAGTCTTTGGAAATTTACCATACATTTCACTATTAAAACGTATAGTAAAATTTTAGGAAACTCTCAGAAAGTTGTTCAAAATGCCAGGTTGTCCCACGATTACGCGATTTTCAGGATAAATTTTAAGAGAAAATTCTCTCCACATGCATGTACACACATTTTGTTTATTTTTCAACCGAGGGGGAAACCGCTGAGGGCATTGTGGTGTACAGATTTGCGGCATTACTGGGCATTACTAGGGCATTTATTGAGCATTAGTT
>NW_011967239.1:176946-203738 GCF_000949405.1 Vollenhovia emeryi | reverse complement strand
GGTCATCAGTTTGGGCATTAGGCCTTGCTGGGGCATTATAAAGATAAAATAAGATAATAAGATAAAGTAATGCCCACTGGGCATTAGTGGGCATTGGTGTACAAGATTTTGGTCAGCGGTTTTCCCCTCGAAACATTTCTGTCGTCTCGCGAACAAGTGAACGATAGATTCTGATCGGATAATGGAGATTTCCGTGCTCGAAGAAGATTTATTATTTCGCGTAAGGTCGGGAGGGAAACTTAATGGTGCAACGGTGTTGCAGCAGGGAAACTTGTGCCGATCAAAAATTTGCATTTCCGAGAATCGTACATAGTTTCCGTAATAGATCACCCTCGCTTCTCTTTCGCCTCGCTGCTCGAGCGTAGGCCGAGCTGCGAAGGTCAATCTGACGATGCTCTTGTGACCTTTACCGATGGCTACGAGGGACGAGAGGAAATACGTTGCCAACGGCTCACGAATCAGCGTGCTCGTTTTCAGACTGAAACGTTTTTCGAAACGTCGCACTTCTTCATCCGCCACCGTGTGGAATCGATACGCACTCCGTTTCGCTATCTCCCTTCTCTGCCCCTTATTACATAGTGTGTCACAACTTGATCGTAATTATCGCTTCCGCTCCCGCGCACGTTATTATTCGCGTTGTCAGCAGTTCGCGACTGCGAAGTTTATTTCTGCAAGAGAGGCGAATGTTTGTGTTTCTAAAGGGAATCGCAAACATTAGTTTATAACAGCTTCGATGAAGACGATTTATCTGCCGTAGATGTGTAATGTAAAACAAATTGGTGGGGAAACGTGTGAAATTTTCATGCGTTGTCAAATAAAGACATCACGCAGCTTGTAGCGCAGCCAGGGAAAGAAACAGCTCTGATGAGTTGTCATGTAAAATATAATTATTCACGGTTCTCCGGGTATAAGTTTTTTTTGTGTTAATAGAGTGGCGTTTAAAATGGCCGTCGAAAAGGCTCGTAACTTTACAGGTATTAAACATTTGGAAGTCGAAAATTTGAGACGGTATACATTGTATGTATCTCTTAGGACCTTCTCTCGACTGAAATCCCTTTTTCAATTGCTGCGTCGTTTGTTCAATATCCGACACAATTCTTATTCATCTGATGTCGTATTCAAAATCTTAGCAATTCTCAGTTCACCATACAGGTAGCCTACTTTCGTACATATGCTTTGGGCCGTACTCTTGCAGGTTGTAGGGCACTGCGTTGAGAGGACTAGACGAGACCTTGTAGGCGGGGCTGGTCAAGGGAAGGGGAAAGGTATAAGCAAATAGGAAGTCATCGAGTTCGTTTTTTTTTCGTAATTTTCCATTCAGTATACTGCAGCATACCGGACAGCACGCATGAGATGCTTTCCAAGTTTTCTCCCGTCTTAAAATCGCGTTGTGCTATATCGTATAGTGTTGATAAACATAATTAACGATCGAAATGTGTGATAACGTGTTCGGTAAAGCCTATCACACAATGCCAGGCAATAGGAATAGGGAATAGAATTCTTGACGCGTTGGATTCGTCGGAAATTTTCTTCCAACCAATCCAACGCGTCAGAATTTCTATTTCCTGTTCCTGTTGCCTGTTGCCTGCCATTGTATTTGGGCCTTAACGCGCCACCAAACCAGATAGCAAAGACGACCGCCAATGAATAGATAGTGAAGGAGCGACAGCGAAACATGGAATATAATAATAGCAAAGAACTAAACGCTAATAATGCCATGGTAATCTTGAAGAAGAAATGCCCGAGTTCCTTCACATTCTCATGACCCGATGTCCAGGATTTGCGTACGTATTATTTAACGTTTGGCGAGATAAGGCGCGTTTTAACAATCTTGTTTCTACGATGTTTAATTTAAGCGTGTGCCAATTTCTAATTTTCGGAAACTCCGCTCTCCTGTCTGTACTCTTCTTCTTTCTTACCGCTTGCCTGCTTGCGTTCTCATACTTATCAAAAGTACTGTTTAAGCGTCTTAATAAACCAGAATACTTTTCGCTGAAAAATAATAGTGAAAAACTAAACAATAATTAGTGACAGTGATGAAGAAGAAATGACCGAGGTCTTGCACATTCTCATGACACGATCTGTAGGATTTGCATACGTATTATTTAATGTTTGACGAGGTAAGGCGCGTTTTAACAATCTGGTTTATACGACGTTTAATTTATGCGCATACCAATTTTGTATTCTCCGAAAACTCCGCTCTCCGGTCTGTATTCTTCTTCATTCCTATCTCTTATCTACTTACGTTCTCTCATCCTATATCTATCAAAAATACCGTCTAAAGGTACTGTCTTGATAAATCAAAATACTTTTTACTGAGTTTGGAATGTTTTCTCGTGTGCGCGTGGCTTGTTCTTTTTTCTTTTTCGACGCGAACTGTCCCCTTGCTAGTTCCAAAACTTCCGATTCCACCCCGCAGAAAATGTATCTCTATTGTGTATTATTAACAGTAAGAACGAAGAGGGACGCACAACATTTGAGATGGATCTAATCAGGTAACGAAAGTGTAACACGGAAACAATGGGTATCTGTTCTAATCGCGTGAGGCGTATAAGTTAAGTAGGGCCTGAGAAAATCAATAACTTCCGACGCAGCGGACTTACGTTCTCGCGAAATCTCGAAGTGGCGATCTCTGCAACAGTCACTAACGATCTTAATTTCCCGACAAAAGCGCTATAGACACGTTCGACGCGATCGTCTGTGCTTTTTTCCAGGCAAAAGCTTGGAAAGCCCAAAGGGTGACCCGTGAATGCAGCGGCTTTTTCCCGTAATTCTTTTGAGAGTCGCGATGTGCGACACGATGCATAATGTTTTAATTGGATCGGCTGTTTAATGCGATTGGTACGAATGTGGCGTCGCGTGCACAGTGCGTTCGAGAACGAAGTCGAATGAGATGCTTATCTTTTCATTAGTACTTCGATTGATCTCTGAAATATACATTTGGAGTCTCGTCAGATTATTATTAACTATTTCGGGGATTCGAAAAAAGTACTCGATCATTTCTATAAAAATCAAATTACTAGATTATTCCTTCTGTTAATTACGTAAATATGATTGTTGCTATAGTCTGTAAAAATAATTAATGCATACGCGAAGGCGCGATTTTGCAGGTAACTGATTAAATCTCGCGCCGACGCCGAATATCGAATTTAAAATTACCGGCAGGCTGTAAAGTTCTAAGTAGGCGAGCTGATGCTTTGATTTTGTAAGGACGATTTCTTTTGCCCCCTACGTCGGTGTACGACGGGCGAAATAAGCCCCGAAATTTGCATTCCCCTTGAAATAAACTCGTTAGGGCCGCGATTCGAATTCTGCGTAAACCGTGGCACGTTTTCCAGATTCTATTTGCTCGTAACTGAAATCCGATTTATCCGCGCGAGGCCGCGAATGCCCGGAACTTAAAAACTTAGATTTTATCATCCGATTAGACACGTAGTATCCAAATGAAGTAAAGAAAACGTCCTCGCAGAACGTTTATCGTTTATTGCTACAACGTTGACTAAAATTTTTACATCTATTGCCATAGAACCCATGTGTTTTCCTGTAGTATAATTTTTATTTGCATTCTTTTACCGGGTCGAGCTAGTAAAAATAGGGACGTCTTTACGAAATTAATCTTTTTCGTAGTCAAACATATAGAAACGTGTGCATTTCTGAGAGGTCTTAGTTGGCTTTGTGATTTTTTGAAATGTGTCCACTTCAAACGGTTTATTAGTATTCCTGGCTTTGTACTATTGAGGCTGAGAAAATGCAACCGTCTGAAATACAGACAATCATCATTCATTCCTTTGTCGAATGCGGAAAAGGATAATTGAAAAAGATTTTGCCCTCCAAAAAAAAGTATTAGGTGTATTTTACTTTCAACCATAACAGAACAATGCAAGGCTACTTTCAATATATTTTACGTAGCACAATGGTAATTTTTAACAATAAATCTCGTCCATAGAAATATTACGAAATGCTCGAAGTTTGTCTTGTTGCTTTTATGAAAAACTTGTTATTATTTTTCCTCGAATTATTTTTTCAATTATCCTTGATTAACTGACCAATAATGCTCGGCTGTAGGAGAAAGCAATAAGTTTTAAAACGCCGTAAGGAATTTAGACAACTTATCTCTTTCGCATTTCGAGGCAGGGAAGGCTTAATAAGATAAGATATCTGTACTATCGCGCAAGACAGCGACAAGCTAAAACAACAATTGTTATGAGTCTTTGAACACGTGGCACTTCCGTACAGGTTTTATTATTTTGTAAAATTTTATGTTTTTTTTATAGAAGTCATTACCTAATAAGACTGTTAATTACATAAATATGACTGTTGCTATAGTCTGTAAAAATAATTAATGCATACGCGAATAGCACTAAATTTTTTTATTTTTTACTTTAATTGGCGATGATGGGGGGTCCAGCTTTAATAGGGATCTTTGTATTGCGTCGCGAGCTCTGGACTTCCGTAACTGTGCGAGATGTTGGAAAAAATCGTGCACGCAACGGTGGGTGTGCACGTTGGTAATCGCTACGTTCTCTTTTTATATTGTGACATTGTTTTTATACCATATTGCGGCCGTCATAACACACAATAATATGTTGACACGATAGAAGTTATTAGTTATTTATTAATGTAATAATTAAAATTGCCACACTATAAAAAAAATAGTGGTGTGACCTTTCACTACATTCACGTAGTTCAATAAGTCGGTGTGAATTTTAACATCGATATTGTAGAAAATCATTCGCACCGAGGTGTCAACTTTGATGGTATATTGTTTTGTTTTCACGACATGCGACGTGATCGCAATGTTAATTTCGCATTGATAAGGTGAGATTTATATAAACGCCTGAATGAGTATTCACTTCACACCATTGGTGAGAATTCACATCCACATTTCGTAGAGCGCGTTTACTTCGATCTATATTGGAGTACGGGCTCGTGTCGTTTCCACTAGCTTGTAAAATGTCTTGTTGTTAGAGTATTCAGCAATAATCTCACCAAGTAGTCGCGACGCGTATTGACCACGCTCGCATCTCCCTCGCAGAAATTGCGCGCGCCTTAGGATTATCTCGGGGGGTCCCGCGCGCAAGATCTCAAGGCCGAATTAAGCGCGGATAAAGGCCACTAAGCCGGTCAATTATCTTTACGAGGAATCTCGACGCTCGTCAAATGACGATTCGAGCACAAAGAAAGGGAAATATTCATCTCTCCGCTTGATATCCAGCGATAATATTATTGCCTCCGTTCTCTCGTGCGGGTTTCCGTTTTTTCCCTCCCCCCCCCCCATTTTCTCCCGATGCGCGGGCGATGCCCATCGGCGAATCGTGCAAACGATCTCTCGTTTCATTTGACTGTTCCGTATTATTATGTCTCGAGTGATACCAGCCGCATCGCGGTAGCGAACCGAGGGTCCGAGGAAATAGAAAAGAAAATCGGCAGGAAAATAGGCGAGAGCGTCGCGACGTTTACGAGAGGCGCAACAGTTTGGTCTTAGGAGGCTTATTACGGTCATTTAAGTCCCCTTCGATCGATCTTAAATAAGAACGTACGGGGGGAAAAAGCTTCTGAGATACTCTTAGCGTTGACATTTAGTTTCACGGTGCATCCTTGACGTCGCGTGGCGTGATAAAAATTAGGAATGGATATCGGATAAAGGTTTTTTTTGGCGTTTAACGATAAATTTACGACAGTCAGGAGTCGAGTTAATCCTCGCAGAGCCTTTCTCCGTAGTTTCTCAATAGTTTCGTTAAAATGTTTCCTCACAAATCTCGAATTATAACTCCGGTCTCGATTATCCGCGTGGTAAATGTTCCACCAGCAGAAGTTTTAATTATATTATGAAATAAAATATTTTCTAATTGCGATCGATGTAATTAAAATTGTATAGAATTTTCACCGTTGCCCCCATTCGAGCGAGATAAGTAATTATTATCCGAATACAACTCTCGTTAAGATTTTTTCAAAAATATTTGTCGGAGATTTACAAATGGGTCTCGTACAAGTGGGTGATAATATTAACGTTTCGGACAAATTTACGAAATCGGGTTTTGTAAAGGAGCTTCGCAGTGTTTAACTTTCAAAGTCAACCCTTTTATTCGCGATATAACGAAAATCGCGCGTACTTATCCTGTGCGCAGCGGATTTAAATTAATCCTAAAATATAGCGCGCGAAGGAGCTCTTTGTTCTCAATTATTATGACGTCACGTGAGCTGCATGGAGGAATGTGACAAGCATTTCGGCAACCGTCATACAGGTTAATCGATTTCTAGTTAGGTCTTGATGGTTCACCCCCGAGTACTCTCGGCAACCTATTGCGCACCAACCCCCTCCCCCCCCCTCTCTCCCGTTTCCCCCTTTCCGTCCCACTAATCTCCAAACTGGGACACTTGTTATCGAGAAAGAGGTTCTCTTTAGCGTTTCGAAAACCTATTCGTTGTGCTTTCAGGCAGCTCGCTGATCGCGACGACAGTTTAGAAACAAGCGGCCTTTAATCAACTTTTCAGCTCGCCGTGTGTACTTTGTATACACAAAACGGGGAGCGTTTCACATGGTGTCGCGCATACGACGCCCGTATATATATCTAAACGTCAAGGTAAAATGTGGAAACCAGACGCTCGAGACCTTTTATTAAGTTTCAACGGCGGATTAACCGGACACTAAAATAATTACTTTTCGCCTTAAAGGTACGCCGTATTATTGGTGTATACGCACGTGCCTCGTGCGAGCCTTTGTCAGGTGAATTAATAAATAATTAATTATCAATAGCCGTGTAACCAAGGATGACCAGGCACTCGGTGTGTTCCAAGGGATATTACGCAAGGGGACCGTCGCGTAATGAAAAACCTATTCTTCTCTCTGTCGCTGATGCTGACGTATTCATATTTTTTTCTAACAGCGATACCGTACGGCAGTCTATCCCTCCATCTGTTCGTCAATTCGCGTTAGATGATGCCGACTTTCTTTTTCAACATTATGCGTACGATTCCACGTTCTATGACATCGATTATTCAGGACATTAGTTAGTGAATCTCGTTGTTATAAATTTATATCTTATTCTTCCTTTCTGCTTTAATCGCGGAGAGAGAGAAAAAAACACCGTTTATCTCAACGACGGCAGTAAATCTACACGATTCTGTCGACCTTTCGATTCCCCGGGACACGCAATTCCGGTAGTTCAGCGTTGTCGTTACAGCAACGGACAATATTATCCAGCGATAAAAGCATACATCGAGAAACGGTACGTAATAGCGCGGCTTGTATTATCCATCAGGTAGTTATTCGCGGGCTCCCGTCGATCGTTCCGCGGCAAAAAAAAGAAGCGCGGCCGAGGAGGCTCGATTTTAATTAGCCGCCTTGAGGACCGCCCGTTCCACGCCCGCGAGGAGAAGCACGTGGCCCGGCGCCGCAGCACGTGTGAGCGCAGCGAATGCACTTAGCCGTAAAACTGACCCCCCCCCTCCCCCCTGCCCCCCCTTCGAGCTCGTTTCTCCGCGCCGGCTCGTGGTGCTGGGCCGCGCGGGAGCGGCGGGCCCGGCGATGCTGCGGCCGATAAAGCAACCAACGCCATTATAAATATATAGTGTCGTTAACGTACGTATGTTGCGCCGATAACGCGATAACCCGTAAATAGCCCGCGCAGGCGTCGGCGGCGCTCGGGGGTGGAAAAGCACCCCGTTGGCATTACGATCTCCTCTCTCTCCCTCCCTCCCTCTTTCCTCCCCCCCCCTCTTCCCACCCTTTCTCTCTTAGCTCGCCGGTATGAAAAAGAAGTTGCGCGTGTTGCGTTTTACGTGCGGGAACACGCGGCAGCGGATCTCCTCTCTCTCTCTTTCTTTCCCCCTTTCCCTCCCTTTCCCCCTTAGCTCGCCGGTATGAAAAAGAAGTTGCGCGTGTTGCGTTTTATGTGCGGGAACACGCGGTAATTCTCGACTCGGCTACGGGCAAAACGAGACACGGCGCGTATGTGTAAGCCGCGCCGCGGCGTAACGCGCGCCTCTCTGCCTCTCCCTTTCCTTTTTCTTTGTGATGCACATCGCGTATTACAGCGATAATACCGCGAATGTGTAATTTTGCGTTCGTTACACATGCTGTAATCTCTTGTCACACATCGACAAGAAAAACCATAGGCTCGGACGAGAGCGCGATTTCATTCTTCGTTCTAGAGGGTTAATCGGAGAATTAATTTCTAGTGTAAAGTCGTTTTTTCCCCCTCCTTAATTTTCTTACCGCGGATCGTGTTCCCGAGCTTATCGCGAGTTTTCTGTTGACTTGAGAAAGCAATCGCGGGCGTTTTGAAACACGAATTTCAAATGGAGAAACGTCGAGAAACGGGCTCTCCAGGAGTTGTTAGAGGCAAGCACTTTTCTTAATTGTAGATACTTATTTGTCGAAATGCACACTCGTAAACTGAAAATATAATATTTTCCCGTGCGGGCAATTATAATTAAAAATAGTTTCGAGTTTCAATGCGGATGAGTATATTTTTATCGTATTATTATTCCACTGCAGTTTAAAAAAAAATGGGTCACAACAGTAATACACAAAGGAAATGATACGTAAATTAAATTAAATCGAATAATTTGTATTGAATACAATTGCAGCAGTGCGCGCAGATATAATTATTTCTGCGTCCCGTCTCAGGTTTTGCACGTAATTAACTCCTTGGCGAAACGAGCTAAACCGGGCGTCGGCGTGAAAAGGTTCGGTTTGTCCCTGGAGCGTAAACAAGATGGGGTTTGCGTCTCGTGTATATTCAGCGACGGCGCGGTGTAACCCTCGTTGTAATTTATAAAATAAGAGGCCGCGGCGCTGTCGCGCCTTCCAACTTGCCCGAGCTCGTTGCCGCCGTCGTCGCCGCGAACAAATTTGCCGGCTATATATTTGCAAATTATTATCGACCTCTCTTGCGCGCAACGAGGAAACAGCGCGCTGCGAAAGGGCGCATTATGCGCCGACACACTCGCCTTCCGCGATGCGAAGTGGTATCTCAATAAAGGACATTAAATCCATCGCTCGGGTTTTTCTCGTACAATTAACGTGTCGTTCGGGATTTCTTTAGATCAGTAATTATTTAGAAAGTATATTAAGCGTATTAGATTTATATTAAAAGATACTATTGAAACTACTGAAATTCCTTCTTATTTCAATAAGGATTTGGCCTGATCTACAATGCGCTCTTTGCACCTAGAAACATTCTATTTTGCAGCCAATAAGCACGTTTAAAATATTTTTGCAAGTTGACCAATTGTACAATTATAAATTCTACATCACCGATAAATGTTTTAAGCGTATTGATGTATAAGAAGTAGAATGTTTCTAATCGCAAAAAGCACATTGTGGATTAGGCCTTTATAATGAAAGGACATAGCTTAACAATTAGTTTAGATGTGACCGCGCGGTGGAGTTTGTATTTCCAAAATATTCTGCCGAACGATCGCAATCACTCAACTACGACACGTGTCGTTCTGTCTCGCGATTTTCCTAGGATTTCTGCGTCGTGTTTGACGAGCCAAATTCGTATCTAGGATTTATATTTTATTTAACGTGGCAATTTTCGGCCGACAGTTGCAGCCTAATTCCGTGGCAATAACTCATAACGGAGTGACGGATCGATCAAGTCGACGTCAGTTAAAATCGCTCGTTCCTAACAGCGCAGTTCGATCGTTTTTCGCTATCGGACATCACACACGCGCGTCGAAACACCCGAAGACATAACTTACTGCACATCCGTTCGGCTAACCGTTCCGCTTAATGGAGGAGAAAGTCATTTTCAACTTTGGCGCATCCTGGCGTTACGACACCGCCTCCACCTTACGGGACTAATTGCGTTAACATGACTTTTTGGCACGCGGAAATGCCTCTTTGCAACCTGAACTGAATCCAATTTGCCGATAATATGATTTATTTTACCTTCTACTAGTACGAACTTTATATCAGTTTAGACTCTCGAGCGATTTTTCCGATCTCCGCTAATCACTTTCTGCAATTATCTTACTAAGAAGTTCACTTTCAAAGCAGCAAGTTTTGCAAAAACTTCATCTCAAAACGCGCCTATTTTATTCTAAGCCTCGCACCCGCGTCAGTTATGACGTATAAAAATTATATTTGATTCTTCAACGTCGGAGATGCATATTTATAAGATTGTGATGTTTCCTTTGTTTATTGCAGAACAATTAGACATTAAAACTAAATATATCCACGGGAAAGATCTGCGATACTCGTAGCAATCCTACCGCGGAAAGTAACGATCTTGTGCGACTGTTTCCGCTCCTAGAAACAAGTTCTCCGTCTCCCGTGAAAATCTGCACGCGCGCTACTTTAGGCGGGATCATAGTAATTTCGCTATAATTAACTGTAAGCATCGTTAGTTTCCCAAGATTGTCGGTCGAACCTCGACGCAGGGAACTTTCCTCGGGATTCATCGCGATAAACCGGCGTAAAATCTCAACTCGCGCAATTCCGCGGCGGCCCATAAAACTTGCCCCCGTCGAGCCATTATACAGCGCCCCGCGAAGTATCGGCGATATTTCGCGGGGGCTTTAGCGTCGATGGCGTGAGGGGATGGCGACGGGGATGAGAAATTTTATATACGCATCGCCGATGGCGTCCCCGCCTAAGCTCTCGCTAACGTAAAAGGCCATTCTGCTTCTTCTCGCGGGGTGCCACGGGGCGAGGCAGGGAAGGAGTACACGCGCGTACGATGGGTGGGGTAGCTGGTCTTATCTGGGGCATTGGAACACAACTACGCGCGCCTGTAGCTTCTTACCGGCTGCGTCCGAGAGCGACGAGAGCGGGCACCGCGACGCCCAGCTTGCGTCGAGCCGATCGCGAAAGCCTGCCGCAATTACAGGCGCAGACTCGCCGCGAGCTCTTTCCGCTCGCGGATAACGTAATGCGTTGTTACACAGAGAAAACGATTTCTTTCGATTTAATAAATTTTGGAGGAAATCTTACAAGTCGCCAGAAATGATTTAAAACCTCGGAGGATTACTGCTCCACGTCTGGCAAATTTTTATGTTCAATGGTCGTTTGAACATAAAGCACGGTCGCACGATAGGACGGCGTCGGCTGACGAAACGATTTTCTTTTTCTCGTGGACGCGCAATAAACGTAGCCTTCGTCTTTGACGTTTGATCTTTACTTAATAATAAATTACAGAAGATGTTTGGAACGTATATTACCGTTGTGCGTATCCGCGAGCTGACCACGTTGCTTGTAATGCTGAAACGTTAAATAATGAGAAAGCGGCGGTAGAAACTCTTCGAAATCTATTTGCACAAAGAGCGTCCCTCGGAAAAAATTGCGAGAGTTTTGCTCTGTGTATACGTGTAATCGTTCGACCACGTTACGCATTTCATCCAAATTGATCGGATAAATTGCGTAATTTTGATATCGAATCGTTATCTTTGGGTATCTTCTTTTCTTTTTTGACGTAATCGCTCGCGATCGGGGCTCGCACAAATGTTGTCATTATTGTCATTATCGGGCCGCGTTGCCGTATCAAAATTGTCTCATCTAGGCGGACTCGAGTGTGTGCGCGCCCTGTGTTTTGTCAAATCAGCTGGCTAGTTACGTCCCAAGGCCGAAGGCGGAGGGGGGGGGGGAGATATAAATCGCTGTAGAAACCGCCGGCGTTCAAGCGAGGTGGAAAATGAGATTCGTCCCGCTCTCGCGCGCGGCGCGCAGATAAAAATAATCCACTGACTAAGATCTAGGTTTCGGCGACTCTATTATTACCTCGAGTCTTGCTATCGGCGGCAGAAAGAAATCACGCGTTTACGTGGAAGCGCGTCTTCCCGCGAAAATGACTCGAAGACGAATCTCGTAGGGCGATAATGCTCGCGCGATTCTCCCGCGAATTGGATATTTCTCTTCGTTTATTTGTGAAAGTCGGTCGTCTCGCCTGGCGAAGACAACCGAGAGACGCGGGCCGAAGGTCGAGTTATTAGTTAACGATACTAAAAATGATATTCCGTCAGCGACTCGCGCGAGCTTGATCACTATGAATAGCGTTTAGGTGAAATTTTTATTATCTCCTTACTCGAAGTGTCTCCGCGTCTCCGAACATTATGATTTGAAATTTGCAAGTTAAATTTAAAATACGTGGGAAGCCAAAGGTGCCTAATTATATCTTGTTTTCGCGTACACGACGAATACGCCTCTGACGACTTTACGTTGATTAGCGTTAATTGCGTTTCCTCTCCAGTCGGAATCTTATGGATTGAAAACGTTCCGAGACAACGAGGAATATTATTGAGCATTTTACACGTACAGAAAATTTATTTATTAATTAAATAATAACAGATTAACGCATTAACTTGATATAAAACGATTTAATTGAAAAAAAAAAACAATGATAAAAGTTCTGACACGGGATGCTCGATACACAGAGACTCGATTGTGAAAGCTGACGGGCAGTGTTTGGTGAAAATATCCGGCGCGTTTCCGAAACTCGCGAAATTCATTGCGGTCGAATTTTTTTCTCCGCCGGCAGAAACGGGTTTATTCCAAGCCGTAATTGCGGCAAGGAGAAGCGATCCTCGTTTTGGCCGGTTCCTTTATTCGGCGGCGTTGAATTTATTCCGCAGCCTCGCGCATTTCCACAGATACCGAGAACACGGCGTAAATTATCCCTCCTGCCTTCCGCGCTGCGATTCGAATTTCCATGAAGTCGCGGCCGTTTCACATATTTATTTCATATACTTTTATTGGCCGCGCGTATTGTATTTCCAATGGTACTGCAATCCTACTAAAAGCTTCTAATATTTATTCATCCGACTAATTACCGACCGCGATTACAATTTTACAAATAAGACGCAATTGCTACGATTTTGTACCGATTTTTCCGAAAACTGTTCACGCTTGAAAAATGGGTAATTATTCTAATCTTCCTACAATTCTAAAACTAATTAGATGAGTATTCTTTTGTATAGTATTCTATGTAAATTACATATATATTTTTTAGTAAGTTTAATGATTTGAACGTATCGAAATAGCTGGATGCCAGTGGTGGGAATAAATTTTGAGAGCTCGTTGCGATGCCGATAGGTTCAGTAGACCTTTATCGGCCTAAAAAAGCGGCGTGCCATTTTCCTTGCCGACGCGTTTAACGCTGGCGTTTAATAGCGCCCTAAACTCAGCGACTTGATGGCGTCGGGAATAATTGTCCTTAAAAAATGTTTGAGCGTCTCCGCGCGATTCAATAATTACTCCGACAAGATGACGGATAGAACGCAGTGGCCGCCGATTAATTCACGGAGATATTATTTCCACGATTTTCTCTCTTTCTCTTCTTGCACGAACGCGGAGATTTGCATTTCCCCGTAATCGTTATTTAATTCCGTGACATCGCGCAGTGCCTTCGATATAATAGCTTCGGAAATTTTTGCGACGGTTCCGCGTATTTTTATAGGCCGTCTTTTTGCCACTCTATGTCGTTACGCCTGATAATTAAAGTCTTCTAATCGATTCACGATTATCGCCCGTGGCTTGTCGGAAACTATATTCTATTCGCCGATCGAAATTTCACATATTACAGAACTTTATGCTACTAAATTATTACTAAGAAAAAAAATATGAGAGGAACTGATATATCAAATTTTACACAGTTAGATCTTTCAAGATACGCGGTGTTATCTACTTTTATCTACGAAGGGAGAAGATGACTGAGTGATTAATTGACCAAGTTTAATTAAATGCAGATTATTTCTTAACGGTGGAAATAGTTTCGCGGGGAAGGTCACTAATTCCGAGAAAGAATTATAATGCCTGTAATTTTCGTGTCGTGGACGGTGACACGATCAATTCTGCCGTTGTACAACTTGTTCGTAGCTTGTCATCGGAGCTGTATGACCTGATAAAGACCGTTATCTCACAATATTGCTGCTCTTTATAAACATAGAAAGAGACGAGGCTCTAGGTTGTTTCTTTCTTGGCGACAGACAGGCGATAATGTGAAGCGTTATCGTCTGCTTACTAGATAACAAGTGCAATAAATCAGGAAGCTATTCGAGGTAGAGGATGGTTCATCCCTTTTTCCCCCATTTACCTTTTCCCTGAGTTCTTTTGTTGCTTTCATATCTACGCAGTGTAGAGACGGAGATTGCGAAGAACAAGCAGTCATAGGTTACCGAGCGTGCGATAAATTGATACAATTTAACTGTTTATTGCGACAAATATTGCACCACATGCCTCAGTGGTCGAATCGGTGAGACGCTCGCCTAGAGTGTAGGGAGGATCCAGGTTCAAACCACGAGGTAATATTTTTCGCAATAAATTTCTCTAATTAGAATTTGCCAGTTGTGTCGTTTATTAATTTCCCTACGTTGGTTAATTGTTCACTGGCGACAATAAGTCTTTATTCTTGATATGATTTAAGTTGTAGAATAAGAAAATTATTTTACACACCAACACAACGTTATATTTTACTTGTATTACTTGTGAATTGTCACAATTGGCTATTCGTGATGAAAGAAGTTTGGGAAACCTCGACACACGCGGTATCGATAAATTGATGAACAGAATTAACGCTGTTATTTATTTGAGACTTCGTGATTTTTAACTTAACGGGACGAAACAGATATACTTTGCAGTAATGACTTGATTACAAAATGCCGTCTGTACTTAAAGAAACAGAACTTCGCGAAGGTTAAGATGATACGGCGGCGGTCCAGGGGCATAATCGATTACTCGAAGATAATAACGGAGCGGCGGATGGCGGTCAAGGAAAAGTAAACGGGAGTTGCCGAAGTGAAAAGACAAACAGATCTTGGATCTTTTTCTTTTCCCCTTTCTTTGTCCTGGTTTCCGCTTTCTCAAGAACAACAGTAAAGTCGCGCTCCGAGTTCAGTTCGAAAGAAGAAATTATATATTCTCAAGAGAAGAGCGGAGGGTTTGAATTATCGCGTACTAAAGGCGCCGATAAAACATTAACATTATTGTAAATAAGTACATAAACCGTACTCGAGCGATACTTGTAAAGCTCCGCTGCGGATTAACGAATATTGCCAGGCGTTGAACAAAAGCAAACACACGGTTCGCGGTCCTTTCTCTCCCTTGGATCCCCCCCCCCCCCCCTCATTTCTCTCACTTCCGCCCTTTCGACGGACAACGGCGAGAGCCGTGGCGTAGGTCATGGCATCAGCCAGCGACTGGACGCGGGCTCTCCGGCGGTTGTTGCGATTGTCAGCGCGAGAGATCGAACCGAATGGTAGAACCGCCGGGGATTTCCCCGGCACGCCAATTTAGCGAGGTGATTGACAGACGGCTGCTTGATGGCGTTTGACTTGGAGCTGGGCTCGGTAGTATCAGCAGCGATGAGTTACTTCGACCGAATGATTTCCACTCGAGTCGCCTTGAACCGCCGTCGGCAGTTTGCCCGACTGTTGCATATCGTACGATAAAGTTTCCGACTATCTCGCCTCATTATTCAACAATTGCCGCTGCTAAAACGCACGCCGGACGATTATCGTGTCCAGCGTGTGGACAGTATAAGTGCATTTTTACCGGTGGCCGTGCGAAAAGTGCAACGGTCGCGTCGAAATATAGTATTAAAGGGGCGACGATAAAATCTTCATGTCGACCTATAATGGGTCGGCTAGACGCGTGAGAAATTTGCGAATCGAAGACGCGGCACAAAAGGGACGGCCGGCATTTCTGTTTCACGCGATCCAAATCGGTCCGAATTTCCGATCCAATTTTATGAACTCGAATTCAGTCGGTTTGTCCAATGTGAAGGAACCCGGCGCACTTGCTGCTTTTAAACTCGTATTTTTATATTTTATATTCGTGTTTGAAATACACGTTTCGAATGGAATAAAAATTGAACAATATTGCGTCCGGATGCGCTCTCGCGTTTTTACAAATAATCTGCACGATTGGAAAGAGTCTATGGGGAAAGAGGCTTATCATTAATAACGATCGAAGCAAATGGCGAAAATATTTTAGGGCAGACACCAGTTGTTTTATCTCGTTTTTCGAAACGCACGATCTTGAGATTTCGACGCGTGCCATTAGTTTCTATTTAATTGTTATCTTTCATTGCCGTGCAGTGGCGGTAAACTTATTATCAGTTGCAGTTTTTTTAAAACGACCTACACTGTTTTTATTTTCAAAAAATTTGTTTTTTTTAAATAAAAACATTGGCCAGAGTGTAGGTGGTTTAAAAAAACGACATACCGTTGGTTTTAAATTGCCGGCGACATTAAATCTATCTGTGAGCTATTATTATTTCAAGTCGTAGCTCTTTCGTGTCTTCGATCAAATAGATTAGCTCGAGTTTGAGGGTCTAGTCGACGCGTCATTTTTAGAGTACACGGGTTATTTTCAGGCACCCCCGTCGTCCGATTCTCGCCGTGCCACAATGTAACGGGCGATTGTTACATTTTCGCATTCGCTGTGTGCGGGAGCGCGCGTGTATCGATCCGGTGCATTATATGCAAGACGGTTTTCGCAGTCAACCGCCCGCCGAAACCGACAGACGCCGCCGCCGCCGCCGCCTCCGCCTCCGCCGCCACCGTTGGCCGCTTCGCGCCGGGCACTGTTTTCGTTGCAAGGCGCTTTGTCCGAAAATTAATCGTGCAGGTGGAATCAACGGATTCATCTTGGATTTCGAAGCGAGTTTAACGCGGGATTTTGCACCCCGTGTCGAGCGATCGGGGCGGCGATTTTGAGAAAACTCGAATCACCTGCGGGCGAAACGCCTGGGCGTCTCGCGGAGCCGAAGGGAAGATCCTTGCGTTTTTGCGACCGCGTAATAAACGCGTAACCAATTAACGTAGGCTCGTGCGCCGTAAAATCGGCCACGTGCAATTAAGACTCCCTCTCCTCGGTGAGGGGGGGGGGAGGCGAATTAATTGGCGCCGTACGCGATTTTTTTCGTTTGCGACACCGCTGAATAATTTCTGCGTTTCGCGTTACATTACGCGCGACATGTTAATTATCGTAATTACGAATCGTGCGCGCGCGAAACGCGCGTGCATAATGCGGGTGTCTTGTCGCTCGCGCAATATCCCAAAACAAATTGCCGCCGCGCTTATTACTCATAAACGACGATTAATCGTCACGGCTAAAACAGTGAGCTATCTGCTTTTAATTATTTACACCCCGGCGCAAATAGGCTTTGTCGCGGGTGCAAGTTGATGCGGATCATTATTAACGGGGCTCTCTCTCTCTCTCTCCCTCGCGTTCCCTTCTTCGATACATCGAGGTCGATAATTGAATTCTCGCTCGTCACTTCTTCGCCGGCGAAAATCCGCCGGGAGTTTATTTCTATTAATTATACATTATTCAGCAGCGAGATTATTTTATTTCGCCTCTATTCTTTCATCGCAGCGCCTCTTCGACGACTGCAATTTTACTCCACCAATTTAGCCGATCGCTTAGTCGCGTCTCTTTCTCTCCCCCCCCCCCCCCTTGGGATTCTTAATTATCGTCATTTTTCTATCCTTCCGCAATAACTTTCGGCCGCGAAATCCGAGTGTCTCGTTGAACACCCGTAAGGGTTCTCCTTCATCCCGACTTGGCGCGGACGACGACAGCTTCTGTTTCCATCTCCCGTTCTCTCTCTCTCTCTCTCTCTCACCTCGCCGTTTCGCCGACTTATATACATTACACCGCATCGAGCACGAGCCACTACCACCAGCGGCCCGCGAGACTGTCACGATAGTCCACTACCATTATATCGGACGGCATTGCGCCTGGCGGTTTCCGCGTGGCGCGGCGCGGCGCGGCGTGCTCGGACGAGGTGGAGGAATAGCGCGGCGTAGGAATAGAGGCGGTGGAGGTGGCGGAGGAGCAGGAGGAAGAGGAGGAGGAGGAGGAGGAGGACATGGAGTAGGTTGCGCGCGCGGCCATTTTGATAATCTCCCACTCCTCCGTCTCGCTGCCTCCTCTCTGTACGTGTATGTGCGCGCGCGCGTGTGTATCTCTCGATCCGATATAACTCTCGCTCTTTCCCTCCCGCGGTTTCTCTCGTTTCCAATCTCTTCCCGACCGCGCTCGCTCGCTCGCTCGCTCGCTCTCTCTCCCTCGCGCGCTGGCGCGCACGCACACACACACCTACTCGCTCGCGCGACTTTTTCTCCTCTCCTCGCGCTCTCTCGGCGTGTGTGCGCGCCGAGCTCTCGTGATCTCCTCTCTCTCTCTCTCCCTCCCTCGCGCGCCGTCGAAGAGCGAGGAGTAGCGGTCGGCCGTCCCCGTGACGGTAGTCGCTAGTGTCGCGGATTTTCCCCTCCGGCCCCTCCCGCCCCCCGTTTCCTTTCCCCTCTCCCACTCTCGGGCTCTTCCTCGTTTGGTCTCCATCCCTCTCTCCGCGCGCGCTCTCTCGGATCGCCCGACACGCGCTCGCTCCTCTCGCGTACCGATACACCACTCGGGGGGCACCCACATACGCGCGCCCGCTCGCGCGTACGTGTGTATCTCGCCGCCTCGGCGTGCGCGTCTATCTCGGCTCCCCCGACGCCCCGCGCCCTCCGCCCCGTCTCGACCGGAAGGTGCCAGTTTCTCGTCGACCATCGTCTGGTGCGGAACACGCTCGTCCGCGCTCGCGCACTCCGATAACCCCACCGTCGATTTTCAATTCGCGCGAGTGCACGTCACCGCGTTGTCGCGCGCGTGTGCATCTGCGTACGTGCCGCCTAGAGATAATCGCGATAAAGCGAGCGAGCGAGAGAGATAGATATATAGATAGATAGATAATCGCGTTGTCTCGCGCGAGACACGCAGTGTCGGCGCGGATATCAGGTATCCCCCTGGCCCGCCGCTCTCCTCCGAAGTGTTTTCCGCTTATCCGCCTCGAGTCGCCGCGCCGGGTTTCCCCGTCGATTTCCACCGCACGTTCGGGGATATGTCGCCGCCGCGAGTGCGCGACGCACAGTGTCCGCCGGCGGAGTAGCCGTGTCCCGCCGCCGCGAGTGTGTTCCCTCCCGAGGGCGCGAGACCCTCCTCCCCCTCCCTCCCTCCCCCAACCACCCGCCCGCCCCCGCACCTCCGCCGCGGTTCCCGACGCGGCGACGAGCGCGGAGCGCGCGCTTCTTGGATTAGCCGCTCCCCTCGTGCCGCTTGCGTCACGGTGCCCGCGCGCGCGCGAGCTCGGCGAGAGAATGAGAGTGCCTTCGCCGTCGTTGACGAGTGCCTCGTGTGATTACCCCGGTAATCGTAGTGATAACCCGACGTCGAGATCGCCCTCGGCCTGCGCGACGACGGCAGCAGGCGGCATCGCTGCTCCTCGCTCCTCCTGAACGCACGGTAAGCCGAGAGAAGGAGAGAGAGAGAGAGAGAGAGCGAGTTGGGCCGGAGCCTGGCTCGCGGCGGTTTTCTTGCGAAACGACGCGTAATCAGCCAACGCTGGCGCGTAGCTCGATTCGCGGTGCATCGCGTCGCGTCGCGCCAGCCCGCGATCTCCCTCGGAAAAGCTGGGCTCCAGGCTGGCGATCGCGCAGTTTCCCGACGATTCGTCGCGCATCGCGAGACGACCCGAGATACGCCGGCGGGCGACGAAGATTCGCGCGGCGCGCGGTGTCGATGACAATTGCGTCACGGCGATTATCTCTGATGACGCGAGAGAGCACGGCGGCGGCGGCCCCGTCCGTTTTCTTTCTCGGAGCGGTTTTTGATAGATTCCATTCGCGAAAGCGTCACGTTTGCGCGGCGGGTGACCTCGTAGTAATTTGTTGTTCATCGCCGACGCGCCCCGAGACCGGGGAGCGCGCTCGGATTATTTTGCGGGGACCGATAGCCATGTAACGGTCGACTTCTCGCTAATCGCGAAATGATGCAAGACCGCCGGGAGGAACTGCGCACTATAACCGCGACGCGATCGAGAGGTAATCGCTCGCCTGTTTGGAAAACAATGCTCCAATTAAGCGCCGGCCGTCCCGACGCTTATCACGCGGAAGTATTGCGTTGCGCCAACTTCAGGAACGCAGATCGCGACCGAGTCCGCCGCTGTCGCCGGCAGATATCCCGAGCGTCATCTCACGTTGATCGATGGCGTCGGGAAGCGTCGCGAGCGTTGTGTCTCGAGATAATCGATCCGGCTCGAAAAGTCAGGGTCGTCCTCCCGCCGCGAGTCGCGCTGTCAATCGCGGCCGATAAAGCGCCGTCGATCGATCGATCGATCGATCGGTCGCTCGGTCGCCGACACGTGCGACGGAGACGCACCTTGCACCTAGACTTCTCACTTCCCTCGCGGCATCGGGGAAACCGGGGTGATTAACAATTCGCGTGAAAAGTCAGACGACGACGTCGCTCGGTGATTGTTATCGCAGTCTCTCGCTCTCTCCTCGCCGTATCTCGCGTGTTGCGCAAGTGCCCGCGATTATCCGCTGCTTGACACTTTTTCAGAACGATCTTCCGCGGAGCGTGTTATTTTGCACAGCTCGACTTGCATATCCGACCGATAAAGGCCTGCGCCCCACGACGCTGGAACTCGCTCCGAGTTCCTTCAGTTCCGAGAAATCTCAGCTCTTTTACGGAATAGCAGCCACGCATTTCTCGAAACTAGAACTTGTACCGGGGGCGTCACGGACGCGGGCCTCGGGAGAGACAGTGATTCCGACATTATCAAAACTTTTCGGACATTTTCTCCGGAATTTTCCCAAGCTTGCTATTTTCGGTGTGGTTGTTACATTTGACACGCGCGGGTGCCGGGAAGGGGGGGGGGCGGCGCTCGATTTTACCGCTCAAAAATCCCCGCCGCGTAAACGCGCCGCTATTGTTTGATTCGACGCTTAATTTGTGCGACAAAAGCAAAAGTTCCCAAAATAGCGCCGCGGAAACAATGCGCGCCCGCGCCAACCGCGTGATTCATCTTGCCGGCGTTAACGTTGTCAAAGGTCCGCTTTTATGAATCATGTTTGTCCAATGTGTGCTCGCTCGCCGTTCCGGCGGGAAATCCGTCGCACGCGAAGAAAGCAATTTTCTTTGCCGGCGCTATCGTCACCGGACGATAACACTTTGTCGGGCGACGTTGGCAGCTCCAGCGCGGCGAGTATTCGCTCGCATTTTAATGCCCGTTGTTTACTGACGGAGGATAAATCTCCGGCCGGAGGCGTCGCGCTTCGGTTGTTCAGTCTTAAAAATGCAGTCTCGAGCTGGTCGAGATATTCAGGCTGAGACGCCGGCCCTTAATTTTTGTGAAACACGAAGAATCGTATTTGAGAAAACCTATTAAAAGGGAGGTATAGCGAATTCCTGTCCAGTTCGTTCAAGAGACTACCTTTGTACCGTAGGTCCAAGATGACGAGAACAACGGGAAACGATTTTCTTTTGCAATTCTGTGTGGCAAGGCCAGACAAACAGGAAACGGGAAATTGGAAAGAGCATAAATCAATCCGAGATAGTGTCGTATATCAGAAATCTCAATAGGCATCGCGATGTTTCTCTATGTAGCTAACAATAAGCTGTCATCTTCTGTTTTTCTCGGTTTGGTTCTTGAGAAGAGGAACTAAGTAAACGGTTACACCTACGTGGGAAAGGATTGAGCACGGAGAAAATTTTCCTTGAAAGTTCACCTCGAAAATCGTGTAAGCGTGGGACAATGGCGTTTCTTTACGGCGCTTTATATGGGCTTTTGGAAATTGTACCATACTAGTCGAATGTATAAGTAAAATTTATCCCGAAATCATGTAATCGTGGGACAGCGTGGCGTTTCGAACAACTTTATGAGAGCTTTGTGAAATTTTTCCATACATTTTACTAGTAAAATAGTACACCAAGTATGATTACTAGTAGAAAGTATGGTAAAATATCAATGAACTCTCGAAGCTCTTAGAAATGCCACGTTCCACGATCGCACGATTTTCAGGGTAGATTTGAAAAGAAAATTCTCTCCGCGCAGTCTTAGACAGCGAGGAATATGCAATGCAAGGAGCAATTCTCAAATTTTACAGCTTTGTTGACGGTTTAATTTTAGCTTTATCGCCATTTGCCCACATATAAAAATCTCCGCGGGGTTTTTATAAACTTATGTTAATAGGAAATTTTGAACCGCGCTTTTGTCAGCGGTTAAGCGTATTCTATTAGCAACAAATGGCGGGTTAAAAAAAGCACGTGGGCGAGAGACGTTGCGTAGCTTTAAGTGAAACGCCGGGGGTATTAGGAGCCGCTTTGTGCCACCGCGTTACAAGAAGCAGGAAAAACGTCACAGGTCGTACCGAGCGACGTTTTACGGCCGATCCATCTCTGTCCATAAAATAAATCTCGTTATTTTACGAACCGGCCGCGTGTCCCGGATTTTCTCTCCCGAGACTTTATCGTTGTCCAAGGACGATGAATCTTCTCCGCTTCGGCCGCATTTTTCCCGGAGTACAGCAGGTGGGGTTGGTACGTTCGTCGGTGACGTCACAAAAGCACGAGGTCAAAGGCCCAGTTGTGGCGAAAGACCCGAAAGAGACACGGAGGAATAGAATGAAGACGTTTCTTTACTCCATCGACGAGGTTTCACCGGTTTTCACGCCAGTTACGCAACTGGGCTCTGCTTTCCTTACATACTTTCGTAACTGTCCAATTAATATTTCTGGCAGCCAAGTATCGAGCCAAATTTTAACGTCTTTCGCAAAATGAAGACTAAAGATGGTACATTTTGTAACTTGTCATTGCGTTGAGCGTAATTATTTATTAGTCACAATATTCGCATGGTGTATCGATGCGTTTTATTGCGAGTCGCATTCCCATATTCATTTCTCATCGACGCACAACTTTTATGTCCTCCCCGCGTTTCTACGTACGACATTGGCGAAGAAAGAATGATTCAGTTAGCGGAATTTTACGAGCTTGAAACTGGGTCTTGAAACTTCATCTCGATTCGTCATCCCGTTTCGCAGCCACTCGCTCCTTCCAACGCCGTCTCGCGCGGATTTTCTCGCTGCGCCATCCGGTAACACGCGCTATCGTACACACGACCCGGTATCATTAGCCGTCTTCTATTTTGCATTAATAATAATTGGTCGTGCCGATAGAACTGCTCGGCGCAGATGTTTACTTTCTTCTTCTTTTTCCCCGAAGCGCGGTTACGCTTTTAGATGTGCCGATAGCCGCTAATTAATTATGCCCCACTGAACGGAGTGTTGACGTCACTGCCGACGTTATTTTTCTCAGAACACGAGACATCGAAAGTACTTGTCGTCTCTTGCTACAGATAACCGATTTGAGAAAGCGGATAAATAATTCCACGAAGGAAGCGGCCGGTAGGAATTCTCGAACCTTGTATTATGTAATCTTAGTTCGAAAGTTATCTTGTGTCTGAGAAATTAATTTACCCACACACACGTACGTATTACATTTCCGTTATTTTTCCAAGCTCTTTTCAAACGTCCAAGAATTAACCGACAGCATAGCGCGATAGGTATTTCTTTTCGCTCGATCGAAAAAAAGTTGCAGTGATAATCGTCGAAATAATAAATGCATTTTTCGCCGACTTCTTTCCTTCTTGCTCGCCTCCGTGTGTCGTCGCGCTAACTTGGCGTTACATAAGCGAGAAGACGAGGAGTAGGACGAACGAGAGAGGAGGGAGACCCGACGTTAACTCCGTGGAGTCATGGTTGCCTTTTAAAAATGGCCGCGTGAGCCGCATCAGCCTCTGTCAAAAACATCAGGTCGCTAAGCGTCGCGATTATTACCTTATACACATTTTGTGCACTGCGATTAGGAAACTGAAGCCAACGTCGGCGGATACACTACTTAACATTTATCTTTCAATCGTTGTGACACTGTAAACAGTTAGAAACAGCGATGTATTAATGTTTAAAAAATAATTAGAAATAGAATTAATTAATAGAAACGTTTGCATAGATATGCGAGGATACATTTCATATTTTTCGAATTGTATTTGAAAAATATATTTTAATAGAAATTAATAAGATTGTTCCTCAAAACGTCGCCAGCAGCAATTAACGTCAGTGTTTTCTTGACCATATCCCGGCATTTTTAATAATACAGAAAATTTACTGCGAAAACTATTACCTCAGCCAGGGTTTGAACCTGGACCTTCCTACACCCTGGTCGGGCGCCTCACCAATTCGACCACTGGAGGCATGTGGTAATATTTGTCGCAGTAACAATGTAAGGATGCTGTCTTCGCGTCTATTTCTCGACTTTAAGCTACGCGCTGATTACATGCCTCAGTGAGCGAAGGCGATACTTCTATTGTAGTAATATTTTCTTGATCAGGCAAGTTCAAGAAAACGCCGACGATTTGAAAAGAAACTTGTAATTTATCTCCGAGTCGAACCGAATAATAACACAACTTGTCATATTTTTCGCCGTGACAAAATCATTCGAAACGCTTTTCGAGATTGCTGCTATTTCCGTCACAGGACATTTGAAATGCGCCAATGATTTACGAGCCTAGGTCCCCGGGTCTACGGGAGGGAAATGCAGGGAAATAAGCGAAAACACTTTAGTGTCCCCGATAGGAGAGGAGATGCAACGAGGGCGATAAATTTTATCGGCGTTACAGGCGCGTGCGCTATCTCGTCTCGCAGAAAATTCACACAGGATCCACGGCGAGGAAAGTCCTTTATGATGATCATTAAGAGAGTTCGGTACGACGGGAAAAATCCCGCCGTCGTAAAAGTACCGAAGAATGCAGTTATTGCCGGACGGTTCTCGACGAGTCGGCAAGAATTGTCGTCGGCCTCTTCGCGCACAAAGTGTTGCCGCGGGGCGTTCGACTTCATAATAAAATTACGACTTCGTGGCGCGGCTGATATGAGAGCTTGTCCTCCCCCCCGCCCTCCTCGCCCCCGCGCGCAGCTTACGAAACACACTCCGTCAGGTGGATTTGATTTGATTTGAAAGCGGCATTTGAGAGGCGAATCGGCACGTTGTGATATACCCGAACGGCATAAGAGCGCTGATAATGTCCGATAATGTGCGCCCGCCCGTCGTGATAATGAACGCGAATGAATTGAGTGCGCCCGATGAGTTTGAGTTTCCGATGTGCGCGCTTGATGAGCGATTTATTATTATTATTATTATTATTATTATTATTATTAGCGCCGTCTATTTCGTATTTCGGGGCTAATGTGTCTTATTTTTACGCTAAATGAGGTTGTGAGAAATATAAATGCGTCGAGAATATTTTTGTCGCGGTAACGGAGATCCTTTCTGTGGGTGCAAGCGTCCATGGAAATTGGCTTTTAGATCTTCGACGATACGAGCGTCGCGATCTGCGCGATGTGGATCCATCTCGTGATTTTCCGACAAATTTCTCGAGGGACGATAAAAATCCCATGCAGAAGCAAACTTGCGATCGTCGAGTCGCGATCCATTTTTAAATAACGCCCCATTCGAATATATTACCAGCTGATGCATGCAAAATCACGAAATGATTATTTATCATGTTCCGCTTAAAGCGATGCTGCATCGAATCGTTAAATTCCACCGCTTTTCCAAAAAAAAAGAACATAATCTGATAACGGATGTATATCTATAAAAGGATCGCTCGCATCGATCCGCGTTATCCCGCCTGAAAAAAAGATTTCTCAGTCCGTTTTCTCGTTCGAACGTCTCGTGGTTTCTGCGAGCAACAAGCACATTTGCACATATTCATAAGCTCAGCCCGCCACCGGCCGTGTTGCCGTTGCCTGCATTGCGCAATCGATTATGCCCACAATGAGTAAGCCGTAACTGGACGTACGGATTTCAATTATGCCGAGGTAATACGGAGCTAAACGCGTCGGGAGCTCTCTTTGGCATTGTGGTCATGATGCGTTCAATGCCAACGCGGTAGAAAAGAAAATCCCGACCTAATTGAAAGAACCACTGGCTGGGTTCACGGACTCGGTCGCGGCCGAAATTTCGTTACCCGGCTATTTTTGAGGATAAAACTTGAGTCACAGTAACGCGGTAACGGCGCCTCGATTTTCGTGCGTGTCCTGTGTGCACGGTTGCATTTATTGATATTATTTCTGTTATTGTGTAATTTATCAATAAATTGATAATGTACGTATCATTTAATGATAATTAACGCAGTTAAATGTGCAATACAATTAAAACGGCTAACTCCATTAATAATGAAAAGTTATGAGGATTTGTTATTATCAACTCGATTGTAATGTCATCCGAAAGGGAGAACGGAAGGGTTCTCGTTTATTATTTTTACGGAGCAATTTGAATGTTACAGATTAGGACGCAGAATAAATATTTATTTAGGTTAAACGGATAGAATACGTTGAAACCAGGTTTCTTCCCGAGTAGAAATTTCGTTCGGTTTACATCGGGAAAATATCGGGCAAACCGAACCTAAAATCGGGAACTGATAATGTTCACTCGGTGATGAACTTATCCCAGCGTAACGCAGCTAACCGATGAAAAACTTATCAGGTTTAGCTGACTGAGACTTCATCGGGATAGGGATCAGGGCCGAGTCGGGTAAGAGTGAAGTTCTTACATGGGTTACGCATTTTATAAAAAAAATTTGGAATAGACTTTTTATTTGTTATTTTTATTCTCTCTACATCAGAATTAGTAACCTTCTAATCTCTTAATGTTATTTTATAATTAAAATATCATATGTGAAAAATTTGTTTTACCACTGCTGGATTCGAACCTGGGATCATCAGCTCTTCAGTCTTCTATCCTATGTCCTCGACCACTCATATTCTTGTATTTAAGATGAAAGTTATATCTTATATAAATGATTTCGTCATGTTGTTGACCATCCTTACATCTGAAAATTTTCTACACTCTACAGGTATCTAAAAATGATAGCAAAAATAGGCCTAACGACGATTTTCGATATACAGGGTGAGGGAAAAGTACCGGACCGGTGAAGTATCTCGACAAATATAGGAGATAT